>NW_027526204.1:112970856-113403356 GCF_048455015.1 Haemaphysalis longicornis
CCCTCTATTCCACAAGGCCAGAGAAAGGCAAGGATGGCGAAAAATACGAATACACGTTTGGGTGCATCTTTCAGCGCTTATGTACGTCTGCTCGCTGTCATACCATCCCTAGATAAAGTCACGGATGCTTGTTAGTGACTGTGGATTGCAGTGCTGAGCGCCTTGTTCCCTATTCGTGCAGCGGTCCAGTCGGAGCGCAAGCCCAGCGCGGACTCTGCTGCGAGCCGGGCCGAGAAGGGTGCCAGCATGGTGCTCACCTCCCTGGGCCTGTCCGGCCACCCGGCCAACCTGGCTGTTACTGGGGTGCACCGGCAGACGACCACCCACCCGGCAGGGTCGGCGACGCACCCCGATCACCAGGTACGGCCGCGGCTTTGCTGTGTCCGCACCGACATCATCACCTGCTTGCCTTGAAAGGGTGTTTCACGGCATGCGCACTCGCACTGCGGTGAAGGCAGCAGAGCAGAGTTGTCAGCAAGGGAAACTATTGCAACGTCGGCTATGATTACGATGATAGCTTGTGAATACTTCATGAAGATCTATGACAAATCTATGACAGTGGGAGCATAAGTTGCAAGGCAGGTGCTAATGCTCGGTAATGTTCGTTCTGAATTGTCTCGATTCTCATTAATTAAGCCTTGGTCAAAAAAATTGCCAGGAAATCAATTTGATGTTCTATTTTTACTTGTAATTTACACGTTCTGAGCAAAATACTTAAAATTTAACTTCTTGTCAATATTGCTGTATTTACTCAATTCTAGGCATCCCGTTTTTTTCCACGATTGCGATGCCCAAAGTGAGGGGGTGCTTAGATTAAAAAAACACCAATTAGCCCCCCCCACACACACGCACACACGTGCACACTTTTTTTGCGCCAGTATGTCGGCGGGACGGGTGCAAGGAATAATGTTCCATTTGGCAAACATTCAAGAGAAAAATATGTACAGACATGTGGAACACAGTGCTTACGTCTAATACTTAGTCACTCTAGTCACTACCACTTGAGTCCGTTTCACCGTTTGAGCTGCCGTTCTCTGTATCGTACAGCAGGTCGTCTTCTGTGCTGTTGAAGTGGTTTGTAATTGAACAATTCGTAAATGACCGAGCGACAACATCAACTTGGACCCGCTAACACGCGTCCGGAATCCACCTTGCTTAAAAAAGGGGGTGTTAATTAGATTTGCGTACAGACTGTTTTCCAAAATTTTGTTGTGAAAGTAGGGAAGGGAGCTTAGAATTAAGGGGTGCTTAGAATCGCAAAAATACGGTGCCCCATCATGAATACGTATTTTCGGGTGAAAATTCACGGGAATGTTTTTCAAGCTTGGCGAGGCCTTTATAGCTAGAGGCCATTTAAGTGTGGCATTTGCTGGCCATTGCCTTCAGCCAAAAGCATTAAAGTAAGAAGGCAGCAATACAAGCGCAAATTTTTTTGGTGGATATTTCACCGGATATGCCACAGTCATGAAGTAAGCAAGAGGTCGTACAATTTCAGGCATGTGAAGTGAAATACCCAAAACTTTTTTTATTCATGGAACACGCTACTAACTTCGGGGTTCTTACAAGGTTCGTGCTCAGTATTATTGCGACGGGACTTTTACGAATTTTTTCCTGTTAATTGATTCTAAGCATTTGCCTTTGCAACTTCTGGTTCGAGGAATGGCAAGAGTGAAATAGTTATTTCAAAGCAGACAATTGTTGAATGCTTTCATCGTAGTATTGGCCCCGAGGCACGGACAAGTGACATTGTCAGTACCATGAGGGAATTACACTTTCGAGGAGGCCAATCGGTGTTTGGCGCTTTGAAATATTCACGTATCCAAACGATGGGTGTTGCATTAATTGCGCGACAGTGGAGTATCTGTAGGGGAAAGAGTGGTGACTGCTGCTAGCTGGGTGCACACAAGTGACTGGAGCAGTGCTAGCCGAACAAATGACACCCACCTTTATTGGTCGCAACAGTAATGTCAAGCATGGCATGCTTCACCCTGACCAGTATCCAATTTGTGTAGCGGTGCAAGTTTGTCTGCCAACTTAGTGCGCGTGTTAACATCCTGTGTGCTGTTAATGCTTGTCTTTGTGTACAGCTGTCTGTGCACGTGCTCGAACGTGGTATGGTAATACCATCTTAGTCGTGACTATCCAGGTGTGCTTCTAGAGGGCTGATCTCTCTCCCCCCTTCTCTCTGCAGAACTCCAAAGGTGGGGCCAACAGCAGAGACTGCCTGGGGCAACTGGGCAGCAGCTGGGCTCCCTGGGACGAGGATGGGGAGGACCCGGCCGACGATGAGTCTCTCTCAAGTTAGTGGTGGCGCCCTCTCTCACTCGCACTTCTTCACTGCCGAGGAATAACCGGATGACAGAGGGTGTGATTAGGAGTGGCCTCTGTGGGCTGACTGCTATTCTCGAGACATCGCAGTTAGGTAGGGGAGTGCTTTTTCCTTGTCTACGCTGCGAGTGAGTACACAAGAACTATTTGGGCATTTGAGAGAAGAGCGGAGGATGTAGTTTAGGGAAGGCCAACTCAGTATTCAGACCCTTCTTACGGCGTCTCCAGCCTTCAGGTCCCAAAACCAAAGATTGGTGACAATTGGGACTGACCAAAAAGTCACTGAATAAACTCCTTGACTGCAATTGTGCTTGTGATCTTTAGCACTTATGCGCATCTTTGCCCTGCCATCTGCATGCACAAGTGCATATGCTTATTCCTCCCTTCCGTGGCATTTCCCTCTTTGTTGATCAGGTTTGTTTTCCGCCCAGCCGTGTTTGCCGAATTGCGACCTCCGACCTTAGTCTGACCTCTGCCCTTTCCCTCTCCCCCGTTGGCAGGGTCACGGCTGAGCCCCTCCGTGGGGGCAGGAGGGGGGGGACCCCTGATCTCAGAGGAGCAGGCGCAGTTCCGGGTGACTCTTCCCACGACCCCGTCGGGCGGGGCCCTCAATGTGCACTACGTGTGCGAGAGTGCCTCCCGCATCCTCTTCCGCTCCCTGCTGTGGACACGCACCCTGCCCGCCTTCGAGGAGCTGCCGTGAGTGCCTCGGTCCTCCTGGTCAAGTCATTCCACTTCATGCGGCTACCACAATATTTCCTTTGTCCCACTGAGGGGTGAGATGGTACACCCTTTGTCAAAATTTTCTAGGCCAAAACTAAGCCTACTGGGCCCCAAAGAATTCAAAGAGTAAGTTTTACCTTGAAGTATTGCAAAATTGTTTTATAACATTAAGAAAGAAAGGTGTTTTTTTTTTTTTTTTTTTTTTTTTGTCTAGCATTCTGGCATAAAACATTTCACCCTTGCTCGTGACGTAAGCTTCTACATCGACTTATTTGCAGCCTGCGCAGTTTGGACTTGGCCTAGAAAATTTTGACTAAGACTGTACCTTCCCTTGCAAGCAGTGTGTCATGTTGCAGAATCAGGGGGCGGAATTGTGACTGCCGTTATGACTGAAATGTCATTCAAGAGGGCTGCGGCCGTCAACTTCGACGTAGACCCGACGAACCCTCAGTTTCGCTTCCCGGCTCCCCCGCCTCTCCTTTTTCGTCCAGGATGCCGCTGCAGCTGACACTGGTGGAGTCGGCGTGGAGCGAGGTGTTCACCCTGGGTCTGCTCCAGTGCGCGGAGCAGATGCAGCTGCCCACGCTGCTGTCCACCGTGGCCGCCCACCTGGGCGCCGCCACTAAGGGGGGCAGCCCCTCTGCGGCGGCCGACCTCATGCCGGGCTCCCAGCGGGCCCAGGTGGCCGAGCACGTGGCCGCGCTGCAGCGGCTGCTCACGGCGGCGCAGCGGCTGCGGCCCGACGACCACGAGTACGCCCTGCTCAAGTGCCTCGTCCTCTTCTGCCCCGGTGAGCGAGCGTCCCCACTCACTTTTCCCTAGATATTCCCCAGGAATGATCCCTGGAGCTTCCCTAATTAGTTTTCCCTAACCACTTATCCCTAGACATTCCCTGGTCACTTTGCAGGTTGAAGTTTGAAGTGTGCAGCCTATGTCGCTGCGGTGACTGAGACACTGCGCTGTTCAGTGTGAAGTCATGGGTGCGGCTTCCAACTGTGTCAGCCGTTTTTGAAGGGACAAGAAAAATGAAGGAAGCTCACACTAATGCGTAGGACTTGAAGCCAGCAATGCTGTACGCAACCTTCACAACCATCATGAAGGTTTTAAGGTTTAAGTCCACGATTGCAGCTGATTTGCTTCTTCTTCGCTGCTGCAATGACCTTTACTCCATCATGCGTGTGAGCTTCCTTCATTTTTTTGAAACTGATAATCATTGGACATCACCTTGGAGGGGCGTACGCTATGACACGTCTTTCTTGCTCCGAGCATGTGTTCCCACGATTACGGTGAAGTGATTGTTCTTTCTTTTTTTTTCCCCTCCATATTGTGGTTAATCTCTCTCAAAGTGGGTATGCTTGGCTTCCAAACGTGTGCCAGGGACACTGGGCGGTCGCCGCGAGGCACACAAGCGCTCAGCATTTTCTTGGGTTTTTTAAACTGCCGAGCGGTCGCCGCGATGCCTGCGCTCGGCAATTTTTTTTGTATTTTTAACTGCGCACACTTGCACAATTGTTGCAGGTAGTCAGATTCTGGTGGGAGAAGGGAGAGTGGAGGACAAGCTTCATTGCGACCAATTTATTTATTCCATGAATTTCCGAACAGAAGAAACGTGTGTGGCTCGTTTCGAGTCAAATTGACCAAGAGGACTGACTTTCTGCATGCACTGAAAACTGTTATGGTGAGCCAGCGAGTAATACAGATTCTGATGAAGCCAGCGCACAGTGGCATAAGTACCGTATAGTTTATTGTTTCCACTATTGTATAGGTTACACTAGCATATAACAGCCATTCTTTTGAAATTTTTTTTAGGTTATTCACACCGTTGTACGAGTAGAGGTTGTACAAAGTCTGGTAGATGAGCTGCACAGCCTGTAATTTTGGAAGAAAAGCTGGGATTTATATACTGGAACTGTACGAGAGAAATACAAGGATGATATAGCGGTGTCTCAAAGTGTATACAATAATTAACTTGAAGCGAACGCATACGAGGAAGTGAATGTGCCACGATGTGCCTTTTAGAGTCAGGCTCAGTGTACTACCATTCGTGCCAAAGTGTGAATAAATTTCTGAGGAGAAGTCTATGAAAAGATGCACAGCCAAACTGTTTCTTTTTTTTTTTTTTTTAATATAGAACATTGCTTGTTTACATAATTCTTCGAATGCAAAAATCATTGCATATTTACACATTCAGGTCGGGTGGAAGACTCCGCAGTAACATTTCACGGCGTGCTGCTAGACCCAGAAACTACGGAACAATTTAACGTTAAAGTGTGTTCTTAATTGTCATTGTTGTGGCTTACCGGTTTAGGCTTTACTCCGCCAAGGAGAAGGTATCGCTACAGTTGTAGCCACAGTCCGTTCACTTTTTCTAGAGTGGTCCATCTGTCTCTCAATTTTTCTATTTGCTGAGATGCAAAACAAGTGTGGCTTTGCGTGTGACACTTTGGCTCATGTCGGAGACCTTTAGGCCATGGAAACAATCTGTCACTCGCCGCTACGTCGCACCGCATAACCCAGTTGTATGCTCAACACCAATTGAAAAACAGACACCGACCACAAGCGTTTATAAAAACAACAAAAAAAGATGTTTCGGCTCTTGTACGGGAGCCTTACGGATTTGTACGTACGGATTTGTTAACAAGGCTTCCGTACGGGAGCCAAAACGTCCGCTTTTTTTTTTTTTTTTTTTCGTTTTTATGAACACTTGTGGTTGGTGTCTGCTTTTTAATTGGTGTCATGCATTTCCCTGGCCAAACAGGCTTCCACTGTAGGCTCGGCGAGTAAGACGTCCCTGTTTGAAAATCTTCCAGACCGGCCGAGGCTCGGGCCAGAGTGGTGCGCGCGCCTGGAGCAGCTCCAGGAGTGTGCCTGCCGGGAGCTGGAGTTGCACTCGGGCGGCCCCAGTGGCGCCTGGAGCGGGGGCCGGCCGCACCGGCTGCTGCTGCAGCTGGCTCCCCTCAGGGCCCTCCAGCCTGGCATGACGGAGGACCTCTTCTTTGCGGGTCTTATCGGAAGCGTGCGCATCGGCAGCATACTGCCCTTCATTCTGCGCATGGACCCTCAGCAGCTCGAGCGAGGTAACCACGTGGCGAGGGGCACACATTCCCCCGAATAGCACTTTTCACTTCCACAGTAGCGGCACAGGTGGTAGCCTGTGCTAATTCTTTGTATTAGCTTGCAATGCTAGGAGGCGACATTCCGTTCCCAGATTGGTACAAGCCCACCCCTCCCTTTGTACACCCAGTGCTATCTACTGGTTCATTTGGAACACTCCTTCCATTCTTTTGAGCAATCGCTCAATCAACTCTGCTGTTCGGCCTTGGTAACCTAGGGGTAGAATATCGGGTTTTAGCGTGAACAGCTTCAGCTCGAGCCTCAGAGATTCTCATTTTTTTCTTCAAGAAATTCCAAAATTTTTTTGCCGTAAAATGTTGTCTTAGCTCCATTCTAACGCATTATTTTTATAAATAAGTGTGGTTTGTTATCCTATAGGTTGGCTTAAAGATGGACCGCAGCGTATCAACGAGATATTGATGCTGGGAAGCATGTAATTACAGTTTCTCTAAATCACATGCTTCACCCTGCATGGATCGTTAGTTAAATAATAGCCAGTGGCGACTTTTTAAAGTTGGTAGATGAGCAGTTGATCTCTGCCGCACGCGACCAGCATCGCCGTTTTTCCAGCAAAAGTGTTTCTTGCACAGTAAAACCTGTTCCGTGATTTATTGCCGACTACAGTACTAAATGTGGGCAGTCTAGCCAGACACGGTAATAGATGGCTAGGCGACAGGAATTCGGAATCTTGCTGCCACAAACACGAGTGCAAACACAGGCTGAAGTGTTCAAGGGTGAGGTTTGTTGGGTCATACACACAGTGCTCAAAATGCCTGTCTGTAACAGCGAGTTCTGCTTCAACTGGCTGCACTTTTAAAGTTCTTGCACAACTTTTCGGACAAGTGGTGGGATCGCAACCGGTTTGCTGAGGCTTCACAGTACCTCTTAGGCCAAGACGGCAAAAGGTCGGAAGTACAGGAAGCTGCGTTGTAGACAAGTGCATTTGTGTCTGTGCATGTCTAAGAAGACTGGAAAAATGTTGTCTTGTTATCTATCATGGTCTCTCACTGCCGTCCATAGCTCCACTCAGTTCCAATGTGGGGAGCCTCACACTACCTACCTCATGCATGTGCGAGACTTAACCCGTTAAAGGTCGAGGGTCGAATTTTTTCGCCAAATGCGACCCCCCAGGGTCGATTTTTTTTTTATTGCTGATTTAAATTCTTTGGATGAATCTATTTAGAGAAAAAATTATCGTAATTTTTTAAGCGTAACCATTAGGTGACAAAAAAATCTTTTGTGTTCTTACATACATGTGGTTTATTCATGAGTAACACAAGCAAAATTCTAAATAAAAACGAGAGAGTAATGAGCCGGCACCTTTTGAGTGAATCAAAATCAGATAGACATCAGTAGAGAGTTTTAGCTAACTGTTTTTGACGCTCCGCTATGCACCCAACTGCCCGCTAAGCACAACCGGAGCGTCAGCGGCAGAAAGGCTTCTAGGTAAGCGATAACTGTATCCCTCGACGGGGAATGATTCGCGTCACTGGTCGTGCCCTGTGTGTGTGCAAACCAAAACGTCATCGCAAACTTAAAGATGCGAATTGGAATTTGGTCGCTCAAGTAATGTAAACTACCGTGTTTAGTGTCTTATTTCACCTTTTTAATACAATGTAGTTGCTTGCACGGTATAATGGTTCTAAATTATTTTAAGTAAGCCGATAAACTTTGGAATAGCCAAGACAAGGCTGTTTTTCTCGGCGCTACATAGGAGCAGCCCTGCGCTTTGGTCGGCGTTTTTCGCTTCCCTAGCACCTTTGCATATTCGAAGGACCTTCGCGATTTCGTCGCTCGCGCTTCCACTAAAGAAACGGAGTTCGCGGGAGCACGCTTGCATCGCGGGGCAGCTGCTGTGACGGTCCGCTAAGAGGCCCCGGTTAGCAGAGCGTCGCCCCGCTCCGGTATCGCCACTGGCAGCCTTGCGCGCCACGCATGCGCAATGGCGCTCCCGCTAGCTATTGGAGCGGAGCAGGCCGTCAGAAACGGTCGGCTAAAACTTTCTAGTTTCGCAGGCACAAAAAGCGGGAAGCGCCCGGAGGACGATACTGAAACCAGCCGCTGCGCCTGCACACGCGCGGCCGGATGCGCGAGCTATAGACAGTGCACCACTCCTAAAAAATACAAAAAAAGGAGAAAAGAGCTCATCATTTTCGCAGGCGCTTGGTCTGTGGCAGGCGCAAGAAGCGAGAGGCGCCCGATGGGCGTAAGGGGCCTTAGGTGGTTGATACGCAGCGCGCCCCCTCGTTACCGGATGCACAGGCGATAGCCGGCACGCCGCGGAAGTAAATCATAAAAAAATAAAAAGAAGTGCCATCGGCACAAGAACATAATTTGACGTATTTCCGCAGTGTGGCAGCACATGCCAAGCAAGAGAATGTGGCGAAAAAGGTGCACTTTTTAAACATACAAGCGATGACGTACATGTACGTTATTATTTTGAAGGTGTTTGCAGAGGACGTACATCTACGTCTGTGACCCTGAAAGGGTTAAGGGGAGACACTGGTCTTGACAGTTATTTTTTAACCTATGCACTTGAGATTTACACATTGAGCATATTTTAGCATCCTGAGCACTAATGTGCAGTAAGTTTTCGTCTATGAGGTGTAATATTAGTGCTGTGCAGCATGTTATGCCACTCCGTTTTGGGCGATTTTTCATTATCTACCTATGAAATACTCTAATAGATTTTATCCCTTTGTGCCCTAGAAGGACCAGGGAGTGCAACTATACCTCAGCAGTAATGTTAGCATTGTTTCTGCAAACACTGTAAACTTCGTAAATGTCAGGGCATCAATTACCAATGTTTGCGTAAAACTAACCGCATACAATCTTGGGCCAGCAAAAAGAAATTGTACAGTTTTGCATTTTATTGCGCTGCTCAGTTCATAAGCTTTCAAATACAGCAAGAATGATACAAATCGAACCAGTACATCTCAAGATATTGTACCCGACAGCTGACCATGTGGGAACAAAATTGGTTCTGAGAAAACAGGGCACGAAGTTTGGAAACATCGGCAAAAATTGTAATTTATGCGACTTCAAAGGGCGGCAGCTTTGTGAATACTTATGATACAGCTATGATATTTTGCAGGTACATTCTTTGGTACCTGTATACTGCAAATAAAATTAATACAGAAAATTGATTTTTTTTTTGGCAAATTTTCGGTCCTCAAGACCAGTGTCAACCCTTAAATAAATGAAAGCGAAAAAACAGGAATGGGGCAACGATTAAGCTGATGCAGAAAGGGTACAAACATAGCGAAAATAGCACAAAGCCTGAACATCGCCAGAGCTTAGCAGAGGTGTTGCGGAGGCCTTTGGCAAAGACTATTTGCAGGGGCTGTGGAGAGGGAGGGCATTGTGTAGCCAAAGTTATCAAGTGCAGAAGGGATTGTGCAGCTCGAAAGAGATGCACCATCGTTCACGCTGGCTTTCTTGCCACCTGCACAAGTCTGCCGTGGAATCCAGATTATCGCCTTACACCAACTGCTCGATCCACTACAGCACAGTTATCAGAGAGAGATCTTTATTCATCATTATCTTGCTTATTAGAAGTTACAACGTTGTCTACAATTCTCTCTGCCAGTGAAACCCCAAATTCATTTGGAAGGTGCCCTTGGGCTGGTCAGTCTGCTGTTTCATAAACTCTTACTCCATTACTGCTTATTCATTGTGCCCCGATGGTTCTGTAGTGCTTGTCTTTGGCAGCAATAGCAGAATCAATGCCTTGCTTGGTTCATTAAAGGAGCTGCGAAAGCAAAATACAACTTGATTCTGTTTGAAAGAACTGCCGCGTTTGTTCGGTTATAAGGCGGCCACGATTATAAGGCGAGGGCACAGTTTAGAGATTAAAAAAAAATCGCCATATATACAGTAATCCCTCGTTTCAACGAAGTCAGCGGGACGGCCAGAAATTTCGTTATAAGCAGTGTTTCAATACAAGTGACAACTCGATAAAAGCTAAATCATTTGAGCTTTAAAGGGGCACTGACACAAAATTTTGAAGGCGAGACAACTTCGGAGATAGATTGGTGGGAACACATATACATCATATGCAAAATATCAGCGGCGAATACAGCCTAGAACATATTTAAAATCAATTTTAAAGTATGCGAAACGCAACCGAGCAGCCAGCAGAGGACCACGCGCAATCGACATCCCGAGGATATTGTGTAAATAAACAACATCCAACACGTCACGAGTTTGTGTTTGCCGCTTCCGCACTTCCGGCGTTTTTCGCCAGCTCGCCCGGCTCGCCGCTCCAATCGGAGGGCCGGAGGGCGGAGCTTCTGCTCTCGAGAACGAACGACCCGATCGTTGGCGGCGGAGGCACCGTGATTTCGTCAGCTCATCGGGCAGCTGGCCGCGACTGAAGTTCTACAGCGATTCCAGGCACTCTGGATGCGAAAACGCGCCGGAGGCACGAAAAGCCCACTGAGCTAGCCGCACAGTCGCTGTGCAGGCGGCGGCCACGGCCGCGAAGTGGCCCAGGCCGGCGCAGGTAGCTCGAGTGATAGCTTGCTACCGCTGCACGAAATTGTCCCCAAGTCCCGACCATGATGGCTTACATGAGAAAGGAGTTAATGATGCGATGGCGGGTTGCATTAAAAATTGTCATCTGCACCGCTTACGAGAGCGGCACTCGAATATCCGCCGCAGTGCTAAGCCGAACACATCTGTAGGCGGACCTGTAGGCAGACCGGCCGGCTGCTCCCAGCGCGCGTCTTGCCACCCACCGTCTCGAGCGTCGCGCGTCGTTCTTTAGCCGCGGTAGCATTTGCACTCGCAGCGCCTGCGTCACATCCACGGTCGCTTTTTAATTAAGCGCCTCACGAGATCAGTACGTGGGGGCATTCGCAGAAACTGCCGTCGATGCGGATTCGACAGTGCTACGGCGACTCTGCTCTGTGATATCCCTCCGACGGTCACGTGGTCAGCTTTGTTAACACAAAATCCACAAAATCCATCATTTCGCGGCAGTCGCTGAAACCGAAACTGCGACTGGCCGCATTGAAAATGCCTCTAATTAAACAACCGTCGCACGCTGAAGCAAATGAGGCTTCTACAGGTTATAAGTAGGTCACTAGCTACTTATCGCAACGAAAAAAACAAGATGCAAAATTTTTGTGTCAGTGCCCCTTTAACTGCGCCACACTTACGAGGAATTAAAGCACAATGTATTCAGTGAAGGAAAACTTTATTCAGGTGCAAAAAAAGTAGGGAGCTTTGGCTGTTTCAAGTTCTTGCTGGGCGCGAGCCACCCCTGCTCCAACTTGGTGAAGCATTGCGTGACGCTGCTGTCGCCGCGCATAAAAGTAGCAGTGGCGGTGGCCACTACTTTTATAGGAGACGTGCGGGCGTCACAGAATGTTACGCGAGTTTCGCGCTGGAAAGTGCCGCAAACAGACTGGCTCGAGTTTGAGGTTGTGTTTGTTGAGGTAAAAAAAACGATTAACCACTCATTGTGGGTAGGCAGCGCAATCATGAAATCGGACCGGTCTTGCACTAGGGGCTTCGCATGATCACTAGGCGATTTTTTCCTGAGCTGTGCAGCCGTTAAGTTTGCAACACCCGAGTTTTTTGATGCCCCGTTGTCGATGACACTGCTGATTCTATGGAACGAGTGCCGGTGTTTGCGCACCACCTCGTTCACGCCATTGACCGATGTCTACGAACAATATTCAATGGGCCTGCCACGCATTTGGATCGTTTGTCTAAAGTCGGATGGGAGGAAACGAGCTTGACCGGCTCGAGAAAATTGCCGGGGAAACACCAGCTTGCGCTGACCCGCCATGTTGACAGCCTGACTCGCCGCCGCCGCCGCTCGGCGACGCCTCCGCTCACCACTTCGCTCTAAGTGGGTCAAGCTCTTCATGCGCTTTGAGTAATGCGGCCCAAAATGCATGTGTTTGAGTTGGGACCAGAAGAAATTTTGAATAAAGCGACGTTTCAAATAAAGCGATTTTGTTATAATGAGGGATTACTGTGTATATATATATGTATATATATATATATATCGCATAAATTCATAGTCTCAAAGTCATACCCCACGTTATATTTGAAGCTCAGTATATAGCGCGGGGTGTGACTTTGAGACTACGGATTTTGGGCAAAAAGACCTTGCCTTATATTCGAATAAATACGGTAACCCTTATTCCGAATACAAGACATTTTTTTAACCAAATCAAGAAATGCAAGGAATATTGATAACCTTCCAAATTTCGAGCTACAGTGACGTAATCTGGGCTAGTACAAAACAACTTATGGCGGGTCTCTCGATCATAGTCTCGATCGCGGAACCTGTGTCGCCATCTTGCGGAGGCGCGTGACAACTTATGGCGCTTTCGAAACAAACCATAAATGAGTGAAGGATATAAGGCGCTATCGGTGCATCGAAATCCGTGTTGGTTGCGTGGCTCAATCGGTAGTGCGCCCGGCACTTGCCGTTCCGCCCGCGCCGTCATGGGTTCGAATCCGGGCGCCGGAAACTGTTGTTTCTTTTATAGTGTAGTGGCCTGGCTGCGGACTAGGCCGAACGCCGCGTGACATTGTGAGTTACTAAAATGCTATGCATTTAAAACAGTTTTCAGTGTGTTAAGTGCACGTTTGCAGTCAAGCGATACGATCGAACTGAACTAGGGGCCCCGCTACACTCGCCCAGTCACGTCTCTTGGCAGCAGCTCAGGTTGGCAGCTGCCGATCACACAAATCCGGGACGTCATAGCCGGGAAGTCGCCACTGCTTCATATGACTTGTTTAATATCTCGATTATTTGTGTGAAGTTTGCAATAAAAATGGTATTGCTATCAGGCAGGGACGTCTCTTTACGGACAAAACTTCTATTTTGTCTAAATCACACCTTTAGCACCTTGATCTACTCTGCATTAACCCTTCAGGGTCAATGACGTGCATCCCCTGAAAACACCTGCAAAATGACGTACGTCATCACTTGTGTGTCCAAATAGCATGCCTTTTTTGATCATTTCTCTCACTTGGCATGTGCTGCCACACTACGGAAATAGGAGAAATCTCTCTCTCTCTCTCTCTGCTTTACAACAGTTTCGTGCACTCGCGAAACTTTTTTAGAATTTTTTTGTGTTACTCATGAATAAACCACGTGTATGTAGTGACAATTTTTTTGTCCCTTTTTGGTCACCCTAAAAATATTAATTTTTATCTCAAAATAGATTCGTCCCAAATATTTAAATTAGCAATAAAAAATATTGAATAAAAAATATTGAAAAAAAAAAACATTTGTCAAAAAAAAAAAGTTTGACCCTCAAAGGGTCAAACCCCTGAACTGCAAGCTTTTGTTTGCTTCCATACTGGCCAAAAGTTTGCAGTGCTTGCGTAGTGCAAGCATCTGCTCTTGTTTTCTTATCTTCCCTCCTTCAGGCATGAAGTCCGATGGTGTGAGCTGAATGGTGCTTTTACTGGAGACACGGGGTGCCTTCCTCCGGCGGTGGCCTGGAGTGCCTTGTTTGAAAGTCGTCGCGAGTCCGGTGATATACTCAAGTCGAGCGCAGAAAATAAAAGAAAGAGCGAGGCCCCACACACGGGGGCCACATCATTTTCAGAAACACACTTCTCTGAACGTGCGTTCTATTCCAGCAAAGATGGCCAAAGTAGCAATGCTGATCTCGAACGATGTGTTGAAGATCTGTACGTTTTGCGTCCTAGAACCACTGGTCTGTAAGCAATGTTCTTGGGGAAAATCTTGCAGTTAAAAATACGCTAAAAATACCACGTATAGGACCTACTGTGCGGACTGTACTGTACCTCTGGGTTTGTAGGGATTGTCTTGGCTTTGAAAGCTGTATTGGATTGGCTGCATATACAGGCTTACAAGCCGGCCGGGAAAAATTATGAACATTTGCGTCCTCCTGTCATTGGCAAACGTACATCTATAGCAGCACACTCCAACAGAGATTTTAAAATTAATTCTAGAACAAAACGTTCACTTATAGACTGTAACCTCTGGATTTATAGGGATTGTCTTGGCTTTGAAAGCTGTCTTGACTTGGCTGCATGTGCAGGCTTACAAGCCGGCCAGGAAAGAAAATATCAATGTTTGAGTCCTCCTGTCATCGACAAACGTTGCAAATCTATCGCAGAACATTTCTAAAACAAAACGTTCACTTATGAACTGTAAAGTCACCATCCAACGCGCATCTAAGGCGAAATTGATGCCTTCGTAGCTGGAGTCGCACAAGGTTGCATTGGCTGCAGTTTTGGCGAAAAGTCAAGCTTTGCTCATTGAGACTGGGCCACCTCATACGTCCAGTGGATAGACATTGGCGGTCTCGGTGTCGTCCACGTCGACGGGAGTTTCATTGTGGAAGTACTCTATCTCGAACACGAGCGTGGCTGACGGTGATTTTGCAGCCACCAGAAGCTGCGAATCGATGCTCGCCACCATGACGCTGTAGATCACCACGATTATGATGACGATGATGGCACCGGCGGCAATGCCCATAATGAGGCTGTTGTTTGATGGATTGGCAGGGGCGTCTGATGACCTGCTGTCTGGCTTTGGATCCTCCTTGTGTTCCGGCTGGAAAAAAAAAAAAAGAAGGAGAAACAAGTAAAAACTGCTTTCCGTGTGTTTTTTCGTTACCCTGTGGATACAAGTCCCCCACTTCCTGCGAACACCCAGCACCACGTAGTATTAGTTCATTTTGAACATTTGTTCTATTGTTTTGAACAACTGCAGTTTGGCCTTAGTAGCCTTGGGGCAGAATTGTGTGTTTTTGTGCAAAGCGACCTGCGTTCTAGCCCCAGCACTGCCTAAGTTCTTGTGAGACCCGTGCTTTTTTTGCGGTAAGATGTTCTTTTAGCTCAGTTCTACGCTTTCGTTTTTGCAAATAAGGGTGGTTTGGTATCTTTTGGTTCAGTTTAGGGGCGGAGTGCAGCATATCGACATGTTAACGTTCTGCATCACACCTGGTTTGTACTCTTGGAACGAAATATCGCCTTTTCCCACCTCAACACGCAAGAAAAAAAGAATAGAAGGAATAAGCCGACTTTATCAGTCTCGGGGCCTGATATGATTATGACGCCAAATGATTATGTCCACACAAATATGCCCCAAGTCTGGGATGGATTGTCAAAACTCAGCCGGGCAACAAGTGCTTGGGAAGGCATTTGTGAAACGGACACTTTGAACGAATTCAAAAAATAAAAACAGCAGCAAGCGACGCGACTGAGGCACTGTGGGAACTGCGAGTACTGATCTGCATTAGCTTTGTAATTGACTTTGCTTGTAACAATGTAGCGCTAGTACTAATTGTGAATTAACGTCAAGTGCAACAAAAACACAGAGAAAAGTGCTTATTTACGTCGGTAGGAAATGAGAACGCATTGTAGTAACAAGAAAGGCAATTGGGATATTAATGTGTACGGACTCACAACTCTTAAAAAGTGGTTAGGTGACCTTGGTGCTTTTATTTTTTTTTTTTTTGCTCTACCTCTACTAACTAAACCCTTACAAGCCAAGCCAATTCCAAAGCCAATGCAAATTCGTACTCTTCCCATAATTCCCACAGTGACACACAATTGCACAATCAGTTTTCTCTCCAGTATATTTTTGTAGAAAACTTGCTAGCATAAGCTAAGAACTACTGCGTTCTTTCGAGCATTGGTTTAGCGACGGCAGTGACCTGCTCTGCTGGCCTTTGAACCAAACTGGCTGAAGCTAGCGGCCCACTCTCCAAATGTGGAGAAAACGAGCAACCTAACCTGGGCAACGTTTTGTGCTTCTGGCTCAGGCTCGATGTTGATGGCTTCTTCCACGGGCGGTTCGGCAGTGTCTCCACCCTCTTGAGCTGCCTTGGCTTGTGGCTGGCTTTCGACGGCTGATTTATCAGGATGGGCGGGGTAAGGAAGGTCCTCATTCAGTCCTGTCAGAGCATTCTCATCTTGTTCTCCAGACCCCTGGACGTGCGGCCCCAGGTTCTGCACACATATTTAAATAAAAATGAACAAAAGTTGAAAGTCCAGCACCAAGAGGTCTTGTCCTGCCAACAATCCTATTACTGGACATCTCTTGCAAACAATATCTGGCTGTAGCTCTGGCCAGTGAATTATTTGCAATGAAAGGCGAAAAACTGTGTACGTACTTGATTTGCAATGCCTCCACTAGAAGTGCTCCCCTGCGACCCACTCAAATACGATGCGCTTTCGTGCGACTCGCTCTCGTGCGATGGGCTATCGTGTGATGGGCTATCGTGCAGTTCGCTGTCCTCCACAGCTGCGGCGGCTGCAGTATCGGTTGGGCCGTTCCCCTTTCCTGGGGCCGCTACCTCTGCCATTGGGCCCGTGCCGCTTCCGAACACGCCTCCTGGCAACTGCGCCACAGGCAATGGCTGGGCTGGCTGTGGTCCCTGTGGTTCAGACATGGGAGGAGCGGTAACGCCCTGCTGCACCCTGGGAGCTGTGTCCATCTGCAATTTTTGTGCCTGCAGTGCACTCGTGTCGACCTGGGCAGGATCTTGCAGGTGTGACTGGCTTGCGATCTGCTCTGCCCATGGAACAGCATTAGGACCTTCGGGATTGGATGTTGGAGGCCGCGCCAATCCCTGGGCTGCAGGGGCTTCGGCAAAACCAGGCCATTTTAGCACTACTACCAGGGGATCAACTGCGGCGCCTTCAGCGCCACCATCCATCTCCTCGGGCACGTCTGCGAGGGTCACTAAATTGTGGGTCGTATGTGCTCGCCGGCTGCCCGGGGGCGCCGTTTGGACGAGCGTCGAGAAGTCGTGGACGGCGCTAGACTGCCCCTGGTTCGCGGCCTGCACGAGCGTCGAGAAGTCTCGGAAGGCGCCAGCGGGAGATGACGGCCACTGGCCCGCCTCCCATCTGCATTGCACGCACTTGCTGCCAGCGTGAGGTGACGGCCACTGGCTCTCCTCCCATTTGCATTGCAGGCAGTTGCTGCTAGCGTGAGGTGACGGCCATTGGCTTGCCTCCCATTTGCATTGCACGCAGTTGGTGCTCCCGGCACCGTCGGTACTGGATTCGGTGCCTCGCTGGCCGCTCGCCCACGCCTGAAACGGCGGCACCGTCGCGCTAGGCGAGTAGTAGTGGTAGGGGTACTGCGGCAGCGGCCAAAACGGCAGAGTGCTGCTCATGCCGAAGCTACCGTAGGGGTTCATCTGCGCGGACGCAGCTCTGTACGCGTCCATGGGGCCAAGACAGCTGCACTCTGGGTGACACTGTAAGCACGACGCGGAGGGCGTCAGCAGCTTTCCCCAGGACCGCATCCCGGGAAGGTACACGTAGTAATCGGGGCCGCTTCCTGGCGGTAGCGACTGCGTCGACGCGGCGCGTTGGCGATCTGACGATGGAATCAGTCGAACGCGGTACTGAACCCGCGACCCGCTGGCGGTTCGCGGTACGCGTTTTGGTGGGTTAGGCTCGTCGTCCGCCGCGTCCGTGACGTTTATGGTGGAGCGGGCGCTGCGGAGGCAAGACCGAGATGGCGGCCGCACGATGGTAACGCCGATGGAAGAGCCCGAGCTGCTTGAATCTAGCATCTCGGGCGCGAACAACGAACGCGACACGTAGTCGGCGGCCTTGGCAAGCGGCGACGGCTCTTGGTTACCGGCGTCGGCAGTGTCCGATCCGATGGTGATGGACGTCCTCAGAAGCGCCCGGTCGGCCAAGTAGCCGAGCGCGTTTTGCAGAGTCGAAGGCTGCTGGTCTTCGTGCTGCAGCGGCGGTTGGCCGTCATTCGCGTACACGTTACCGAAGTACCTTTGCGCCAACTGCGATAGGAAGTCCAGAGGGGCGTTATCGGAGCGAGTCGGTAGGGTCGGTGCGCTGGAGTGCCTGGCTGGAAGCTGTTCCGACATGACTGCTCGTGCCGCGGGCTTGAGAATGCACGTTCTTTGGGGCGCACGCGCTCTCCAGTTCGCTGTTTTTTTGTTTTTTTTTCCGCCCTGAACATACTGTCTTTCAGAGGGAGATTTTTATTTAGTGAAAAAAGAGAGGGCATGACAGCGTCGGGACACTTAGCGAAATTTGGGGTCCTCATACCGAGCTCTTACTGTTGGCATTGTGGGTAATTTCCACCATGCCTCGTCTTGGTCTTTGGAGTGGTCCTGGGAGGCACTGCCCATCACAATAGCTACAAACAAACGTTCGACTAAGAGTCGCAGTACCCCAACTTGATTCTTCGAGCCCTCAGAGGAGCAGAAGAGTCTGGGGCCCTAGAAGGTGGATCGCGACACCTTTTTTTTTTATAAATGTTTCTCTCTCTCAAAATAAACCCCCAAACATCTACCTGCAGGTTGATTGTTTTGGCCTGAAGCTCTAGGCAGTCACGAGGGCCCGCACAGTCCACCAGAAGGAAACGAGATCATGCGAAGCACTGACGGTTCAAGTAGTATCATCATGCCATCTAAAGATCGACACGGAAAATTTGGGTGCACTGACCCACCACCCTGCCATAAACAACGTGAACTTTTTTGCAACGTTACATGAAGTTGTATAGTACCTTGAGAGCCAACAGTCAATGCTAAGTTCTCTTGCACAATAAATTGGCATCCGCTATTACGCTCTTGACAGCGTAACCTAACCAGGCCAGTACCAACAGGAACCAGTTGGTTGATAATCAAGTACCCAGCTACCTCTAGGGAATCGGATTATAAGCTGGCTGGGAAAGCCACAGATTGAATTCCCAGGTATGGTAGTCACGGCCATAGCCATAAATTTTTTTCAAGGGGTAGTGGGGGATATCGGAAGGGTGGAGATTTGCCGAGAGCAACACTTAAGGCTTGAGTGGAGGAGGAATTCGGAATACCAGGGTAAGTTTCGCTTACGCACTGCCTGGTAAATTTCAGGAGTGGTTTGAACCCCCAAAACCGCCCGCCCTTTGGCCACATCCCTGATAGCCGTTACTTGTTTGAATTATAAAGAACTAAAATGTTAAATGTGATTCTGGATCTGACAGGAACCACAAAAACAAAATCCAGGTTTGGTCCGTTGCAAAAATTTCATTGTTCGAGTAACGACCAATGCAAATTTTAATGCAAGCTTCATATAACATAACCGGGAAACAGATGGGGCTGTGGCAACTCACCAGCCATTTACTCGCCCAGACCTTGAGTAGCAGAAACTTGTGCATAATAATACTTGCTCATTGGCTAGCAGGTTTGCATTTAAAATAAAGGGGCCATGTAGGCGAAATTCAAGTTTGTTTTATTCGAAAGACTTCACGTTATATCGTGCCCCAAGCGCTTGCACGGCAGCAAACGATGCTTTATTCTCTGTGAAATTAATCAATTTAAGTTAAAATTTTGATTCTCCCACCAAATCGTGTTTTAACGTCTGCAATGACATCATAAGAACGGGACTTCAAGCTAAACTTGGTACCATTAGTCAACCTAGATGGCGCCACCATACCGCAGCGGGCCGTTTTCTGCCTTTGCTTAGTTCACCATATTTGCACCTGGCTTGTTTTTGTTACTGTAGAACGTAATCATTTCGTGAAACACGGAATATCCTCGGCAAACAGGGTCACGTAAGACAACGTTGCTTACACCAATCAGCCAGTGCGTGTAAGACAACTCGAAAGTGGCGGACTGCTGGGCAGCTAAAACAAACAGTGCCCACAGTACCAACGGCAGTACGCATTGGTACTTCTATGTTTACGTGTGCTTTCGTGACTTCCACTATTTATTTCACCATTCTTACTGCTGTAAAAAGAATGTGCCCTAAATTTAAGCGCAAATAGCTCGTTCGGCAAGCTTCTAAGCTCTGCCTAATTTGAGTTTGCTTTTGCCAGCCCCAGCCAATCGCAGAGCTGGCACGTATGACATCATAGGTTCTGTTGCGGGAAATGAGCTAGTGAGTTGCGTGGTCGTTCCATTTTTTTACTAATTATATAGCTTATTTTAGTTAAGTTTACGTTAACAATAGTGTCAGTACGACTCAAACGTAGCAATCTTTCGAATGAACCAAACTTGTATTTTGTCTGCATGACCCCTTTAGGCACAACAAAGTTATGAGAAAATTTGCTCTTCGTGATGTAGCGAACGTGAAAGCAAGTGTGTAATTGCTGTACCTGTTCTCTCACTATCGCCCTTTTCTCTTTGTGTCATAAAAGGACTGAATTCCCGCGCTCCAATGGCACGCATTTAAATCTGGCGTACTCCACTATAATTTCTATGGCAGTTCGAAGTTTCATTTACCCACAGCACAGCCATAGTGCTGCTGTTGACAAGGGCCATTTTTATGCAGTAAAGCAGCATTTACAATTATTGGCAATTTCTCAAAAACATTACTGTCCATATTTAAACTAATGAATGCAATTAGTTTTTCTTTCACAAACTGCAAATCTCTTTTTTGCTCTCGACTTGTTGGGATAGAGTACATCAGTAATGTTTAATCAGTAACAGTACTAAGTTTAGAAAAAATCAATGTCACAGTGAAATACTAGCGAACTCAGTTGATTTTCCAAAAGTTTCTTGAAGGGACTGGTACGAAGGTACAACCATGTCCAAGGGCATCAAATGTCAGTGGCAGTCATTTGACTTCAATGAGCTATAAGCACATTTGAACTGAATGACATTGAAAAACCCAGTCGGACTGTCGAGTTGAATGACATCCAGTTCCAATGGAATTTCGAGGCTCCAGCATAGCACGGCTATAATGCACATTTGCTGGTGTATTACACCTACACATGCTGAAGGTACTGCATTTGCAGGTACCATCCGACACTGCACCTGAAACCGCGACGTTAGGCCTAATGTCGGACTCTCCCACGTTGCTCTCCAGTCCCTTTGCTGCGCACCAAACTGCGTTTCCATTGGCCAAACAACACGCATCAAGTAATGTCGCTCCATCACGCAGCAGACATTCAATCAGTAAATCACACACACACCACCCATCATTGGCTGATTAAAAAGTTTATTTATACTTGCGTACGTATGGAGCCCTTTCATCAATCCTAGAATCAAATAGTATGTAGTGTAGCACCATAAGTACAATCCAAATCCACAATGCAGTTAATTCCTCCGTTTGGCCAGAACGAGTGTTTGCCATAAAATACATTGCGATGCTCTCAACTGCAAGCCTTTGAAAAGTAAAACGTGTAGTACTCAGGATTGCACCTAACAGCGTTTCTCTCCGCATCCAACGAGAAAAGGAAAAAAACAAAAACAAAAAGTGGCTAAAAAACATGCGTGCCCTACTAAAACTTAAGTGGCTCTGAAAAACTGTAAAAGGGGACAAAATCCATTCAAAGCTTGCCTTCGCTTGCCTTCGAAACTAAAAAAATGAACTGCAAATTATAAGTCCAGCAAAAAGAGTAAAGTTAATAAATAGGTAGAATCTTGTTGCCATCAAAACAAGAGTGCGAGAAGACATCCTAGTAAATAATGGTAGACTGCAACACCCGCCGTTTGCTAAACAATGATGCAGTGGATTGCGTTTAAGACTGCCTCTTATATGTACACCGAAACTGCCTCTACAGTGAATCGGCAATGACTTGCACAAAAAATAAAAGTGCCACAAAAAAAGCAGAGAACTAGATTTTCGCATCACGAGCGCGAAAAAACTCCCGCCGCAAACACCGCCTTAAAAAACGTGCGTCGAGAGAGCATAAAACTAAGCCAAAGCGCAACACAGAAAAAAAAAAAGTGCCAGACTCCACCAGGACACGTGGTGGAACACGGATGTGATTCGACGACGAGTGCACCAGACGAGGGAAACAACAACAACAACAAAAAAAAAAAAAGGCGAACGAAAAGCTACGACACGCAATCACTTCCACGAGGAAGACTACCCAGCAGCAAAAATATGGCGGCCGCTACTCAACGAAGACGACTCCACAGTCAGTGCTACCGTCGCTCCACGACAATGTCAGGGGGGAGGGGGAAATCGATGTGGCTACGGACATTACCACTTACCACGCAGAGATAAGGAGACGAAGATAAAAAGAGGCACATTCGACCGGAAGACCCGACAACGGAAAACGGCGCCGCACAGGCTTTTCTTTTCTTTCTTGGAGAGGGCCACCGGCCTCAACGATGCACGTACACACAGAGCAACGATCAATGTGAGCAGAGTTTGGCATTTTTCCTCTTTTCCAAAGGGGTGGGGTGGGGGGGTTTCGACTTCCGGAGGGGGGTTTCAAGAAGGGGACCCGGGTGACACGAACGAAGGGAAAGGACTCGCAAGACGTGGGTTGTGGATGACGTTACAGTGCGAGGAAGAGGAGGCGGCTACGACAGTCAACACGACGCACAGAGAGAGAGAGAGAAAAATAATCTGCGGTTCGAGTAGTGTGTGAGTACGTGCAGACGGGGGGCGTGGCGAGCTTCAAGAGTTGCGCGGATGCCTCGATTCCTCGCTGCCCGGTGTCTCTGAACGCCTCGTCGTCGTGGCGGGCGCCTCGCAACCAGGAGTTGAAACATCTGTGTCAGCCTTGGCGCCGCAGGGCGGTTGCAGCCTGCGAAAAAGGAGGAGCGGGAAGGGGAAAATGATGACGACCCCAGATGCTCAAGCTACATTTCAGGGCACCTTATGCACATATGCACCAGCCATTAGTATGGTGTACAGTCTAGTCCACTTATAACAACACTAAAGTGCTGAGGAAACTCCATTATAACTGGTAATTGGTATAAGCAGGTTACGAAGAATAAAAATCAATTTATTCGCACGCAAGCAAGGTCATAATTCTATACATTTGCAGAAACGATGCCGTGGTTGGTAGGCTTTGTTTGCGGCATGCAAAGCTGGCGCACATCTTCAAGAGCATCTACAGGTGCTTCACCTAGCTGAGCGAAAAGGACTTGGCGAAAACGAAGTCCCTGAGGAACTGTTTCATGCGTTGGGCCTCCTGCGAAGCCCCTACCTGAGTAGGCTGCTCAACCGCGTTGTCCCAGTATCACTGTCAGCGCTGTCCGCACCACGTATTCACACAACCATCACCTCCTTAGTGAGGCACTCCGACATTTCTAAAACATCGGCCCTGACGTCCCTTCCGCGGAAAAACGGGGGCAGTGGAAGAGGCAAACAGTTAAATTCAAAATGATGCATACATGAAACAACACGTGAACGTTGGTGAACGCGCGAGCGAGCGGCCCCAGCACCGGCGGAGTTCACAAGTGGGCATGGGGACGATGCCAAAGCGGTGATGCCGGGATGGGGGTTCAGAAGGAAAACTGCTCTCCCCTCTTCGCTTCCTTGTAAGCAGCACAATCTACTCGTTTTCTAAAGGGCAAAAGGGATGCGAGGAGCATTGCGGCTCACGGCATGGAATTTTTGGTGCGTGCTGTAACCAGATTCAATCGTTACATCCGATATCACGGCACTCTGGGGCATGGTAATAAGCAGTTTATCTTACCACAGAATGCATACAAAAGTGGACGGTGCCATAGTTGTCCGTTATATCCGATGTATTGTTATGAACGGTATTGTTATAAGTGGACTCAACTGTACTTGGCAGTTACATGACTTACTCAAGTATACCCTCCACTGAGGGCCTTTAGGGTCAATATGAAATAAATAAAACAAATAAAACTAACATGCACGGTGTACTTGGCACTTCCAAATGGCTCACGCAAAGTACTCACATCGGCGCTGTTTCCGACGTGATATTCCATTTCAAGATGGGTACAAGCCTGACACTTCCAAAGCGATGCAAAAATTTTCGTTAGAAATGGTGTTGATACACCGCGCCTAACCTCTAAACCAACCTAAAAAATACCAAACCACTTCTATTTATGAAAAGAATGCGAAGAAGTGAGCTAAAAGAGTATTTTACAATAAAAAAATTATCGTGGGTCTTCGGAAAAAACATTTGCATTGCTGCAGCTCCAGCCCAGGGCACTTGTTCTAACACCCAGAATTCCACCCCTAAACAACTGAGGCAGCAGAGCCATTGCAGAAAAGAATAGGCGTGTTCTGAGCGAAGCAGTGGATGGAGCCGAGTACGGACAGGAAATGCCAGGCTTGTAACCACAAGGAAATGGAATCTCGCATTTCTATCATGACAGAACTTAATGCTGGCAAAAGCGTTACTTCGCTCTTGCCAGGTCGACTGGCACACATCGCGCACAGAGCTCTGCTGTGAACTGCAGGGAAGCCTGCCGTGTGCTCAGGGGCCTGAGGTTTCCCTGTGTTGGCCAACGTCTCAACCTGGTAGCACCCCGCAAAGGTGCCGACCACGAACGGCAAATTGAAATAGAAATGTTCGCGTCAAGCTGCAAGACCGGCCAGACCACAAGGCGACAACAATGAGGTCATGTTCGCTGTACCCAAAACTGGCAGCCAATTTGCACTCTCGCCATCAGCTGGCATAAAAGGGCAATGCCTTGGTTGCTTCTACAGCTACATGCTACCTTGTCCAAAGGCACTAAAATAAGGCTAATTTTGGACGTTTTAGCCTAGTGGCACAAGGCGTCCAAAATTAAAGCCGTTCCACTCAATGTGAAAGCTGTCGGAAGTGCAGAGCAGTGATTCGCCATAATGGGCTGGGGCGCCGTTATCCGCTCACTGCTACAACCCCATGCAAATCAAATTTCCCGCCTGCGCAGTGCTCGTGCGGGGACCCTGCCTGAAACTGCACCAGCAGGAGTTCTGTTCTTTTTGTGCTTGCTTTTCCTCCCGAACCTGCCGGCATTGCACTGCCGCTTTTTTTCGCTTCCTATCGCAAAAACCAACCCAATGAGCGTTCCGAACTAAACAAACACGGGCGCTGCCAGTTAATTACGTCTATTTTGATCAAATGTACCGACAGTTTTCTTTGCGCTACACTGCTTGGCGTTCGAAGCCTCTGGGTTACGCTGCGACGAAGGAACGCCGTGTGGTTCTACTTGGGTCTAAAGACCGAGCTACGACGACAAGGCAAGCCCCTAAAGTGCTCTGCACATAACAGCACGTTTTGAACTAGGGACACTCCTGCCCCATATACTACCGCGAGTACCACCTGGCCGTAACGAAATCTCTGCTCCAAGTGCCAACTGCCGGCACCAGGTGTCGACAGCGCACCTGACTGAAAGTGGGAGTTGACGGTCTACGTTGCACCCTTATAGAGGCATGACACGAACTCTATGTGCGCTACTTTAGCGAATGAACACTAATGTGGGCAATACAAACAAAAACACTCGAAGGCCTGCGTGGCTCAAGAGGCTGCAAACAGTTCCTAGCAACTCTTTCCCGTGATGATGGGGCCGCTGTTTGCTCCAACTTTACCGGCACTACAGAAGGGAGATGGAACAGACTTGCTTCCATCTCGGGAGACTACGCAAGACCAAACAGAGTGTCCACTCACGTGCTGTCTCTACAATAGAACACACTTGGACTTCTTTTTGGTGTTTGGTTTCTTCTCAGGGTTCTTGCGGTTGATCTGCCGCACGAGGTCGTAGAAAATCTGGACGCGAGGAGAGGGAAAAAAATAATAGAAGAAACAGGGGCAAGTTTACATACTGCAGCAATGTTCAAAAACTAGAGCAGTATTCTTGTGTTTCGTCCGTTTTGTGTCTAAAGGGTCCGTTTTGAGCAAGCGCTGATTGACGAAAAGCGAAGACCCGGATGTGACGCCATGCAAGTACGGCAGAGCTATGAGCCGCGGCTTCTCGGAGCAGACGATTTTTCGTCGCCTTGTTGTTGGTTCGCTGGCTGAACAATAACCACATAAAAGGTGGTTTCAAATAGGTTTGGTCATGCTTACAAGAACAGTTGCGCAAAAGTAAACCCAAAACCCGCCTACAACTGGAAGTACGTCACCTAAAAACAGACGCAAAACGGACGTTTTCAAAACGGACAAACACGAGAATACCGCCCCAGTACAAGCCAGCCTCCTCCTGCATACAAGAAAACAGTAGACCCAAACCTTGTACGCACACCAGATGCATGCACACCAGTTAGAAGTACCCGGTACTTTCCCCCCAGAAACACCCCGCCGCTCACTCTGACAGCGTCCTCCTCACCTCGTTGACGTTGATCTTGGCCTTGGCTGAACTCTCGAGGAAAGCACAGTTGTTGAAAGAACGTGCCAGGTTTGCTCCCTGGTCCTTGCCCACCACCCTCTCGTCTTCCAAATCGCACTTGTTTCCGACGAGAATCATTGGCACCTACAGAGGCAGCAATGGCGTCACCATCAATGACCCCGTTGTCAGCAGCGAATGGGTACAACCAGCACAGCACGCTCGGACAAATGAAAACGCCATGATAAATGCAAGGGTGGAACAGGGTACATTGGTTTGGGAGCACTCCTGGGAGCGGGCAAAATTGCATTTTGTGGCAGGCTTGGAGCAGCCAGAAAGGCCGTTTGGCCGGGGGCTGGCAAAACAGCCTGTGACTTCCCCCTGCCAATTAGGCGTAATCTATTTATCTACTATATTACGCGTTCTACGTGCACTAGAACCTACTCCAAACCGGGAATGTGGTCGTTGAACTATATCTGGAGATTTACAATATGCACGGTTATCTACCTTCAGCCTCAGCGAGTGCGCCGCGTTATCACCGCTCAAAGGGTAAACCCCACGGGAAGGGTCGAAGGGGATCAGATAACAGGCCTCGCTTAGTGTCCGGTAGACGGCAGTGCTAAGCGAACTCGTAGCGGTATTTCGTAAAACAAGCCGTTTGCTCGCATTTTTTCTATCAAACAGTGGCTTCAGTGCGTGCGAAGCAGAACATAGCACTGTCTTCGCCCGTCACAGAGTTGCGAGAGTCGAAGAACGTACCCTACAGACTACGTAACGACAGCATGTTAGAAGACAATTAATGCTGGACCATCCTCCACACAAGCAAAGCTAACCCCAAAGTACACAGAAGAAAATGAGTAATTACCTCACAACAAAGGCGAACCGAATTACAAGCGAGGGCAACGCATCCAAGACTGTTTTCAACACATGCAGCTATGCTTGTCAAAAATGGTTGATTAAATTGAAGTTCACCACTAATAAACTACAACCTCCCATGCGAGTATTATTTTTTTTTTATCTGTTTCTGTTAGCGATGCAACAAAAACATTTCTTACTTTTGGTCATTTTTGATTGATTGTGGTGCAGTGGCTACACCGTCAAAAAACCGCACACAAATGGGACGCAAGTACAAAGTGAAGGCGGAGAAGACGCGCAGTGCCTACAGCCTTACACAGGGTTCGTACAGGCCTCAAAAGCAAAAATTCAAGGGTTTTAAAGGACTTTCAAGGACCAGAAAAAAAAAAAAAAATCAAGGTCGCCATCTAATCTTGTATCTGGTATTATTTATAACTTTTTTAACACAAGGCAAAAGTTTTTTTATTCCACAATACCTAAGCATATTAGTGCACATTTAGATAGGTGCTAACAGGTTCGTGAATGCTCCCCCAGCTCTAATTTTTATTTCATGGTTGTAGTTAAAGGTTTTTCTTTTTCTTGGTGTTTTGCTCAGGCTGTTTGATTTCAAAAAATCGTTGCATTGCCTGCTTTGTCAGCAAGAGCACCAGCTGAAATTAAATCAGCAAGTGTTGCTGTAAGGCAGGATCATCTATGTACACGTCCACCATTTGCACGTACAAGCAAACGCAGATGCAGCGTATGAGGCACAGCAAACATGCAGTGGGCAAGCGTCCACAGACTAGATGGAAGATGCAAGAGAGAGAACAGAAGCCGGCTTTCACTGGATTGTATAGTGACATGGATTGGATTGACAAGTGCCTGCTCCCAATGTTGCCTCGTAATAATGAAAATCCACCAAACTGGTAACTTCACGCAATACACTGAAACCTGACTGTTGCAATGTTTCTTTACATTTGTTAACACCTAAAATCCCCGACAAACACTTTAAATTCTTGTGAAAAGACAGGGCCATTGATTCTCTCCAGAAAAGTCGAGGGTATTCAAGGACCATTTAAAAATCCCAGGACTTTCCAGGCCTTGAAATTGACACTTCTAAATACAAGGGTTTTCAAGGACCTATGCGAACCCTGCAAGTTACAGCTAAGCAAAAGCCAACTTCCATAGCTGCTCGTACATCCTGAAAGAAACCGAACCAATAAACGTATTGAAACCGGAAACGCGATGTTTGAGCTAAGTTTACATGCACAGGGCACCATGGCGGTTGAATCTCGCAGCTCAATTCGGGCTCTGCACCACAGGACGGCCCTGATAAGTGATTTGGCGTAATAGGGGCAGTTTGGCGCTCAATGGCGCAGCTGTTCCACCCCTGCAAAAGTCACCCACTATTCCTCCGCCTGCTATCACCTAATTTCATTGTTCGCACACAGCCTAATAGCCAGTACTTGGCTTCCACACGTTGGTTAAGCATCTTTGAATCAGGCAAATCACCTCCAGTAGTCAAGAGTGAATGAAGTTAGAGCTATATCACACCTCTTCTATGTACAGTAGCCGACCGATTTTTCGGACCTGAAGGGGAATGAAAAATAGTCCAAATGAAACAGCAGTCCGAAAAATGCGCGAGTCACTGCTCCTCGGGAAAGTCCGAAATATCCAGCAAGTTCGAATTTTCGGAGCCCGAAAAAACGGTTGGCTACTGTACAAGTTTTCGAGTGACATTCTTTTAGAGTTCGGTGGTTCAAAGCGCCGGGTCCCCTGACCCTTGAATGACGCAATGCAACGCGACACAACACGAGTGAGCGAGCGAAGAAGCGGGAGCGCTCACATCATCCATGTCCTTGACTCTGAGGATCTGCTCCCTGAGGTCCTGGAGGTCATTGAAGGTTGACTGGGCCGTGATGGAGTAGACGAGGACAAAGCCCTGCCCATTCTTCATGTACAGGTCCCGCATGGCCGTGAATTGCTCCTACAAAGAAGAAGGAGAGGGGCATAGACGCATCACTCCGGGCCAGCCACAAGGGCGATTAATGGGTCTATTCGCATAGACTACACAGCAGGCATCTGACAAGCAAAAGGTCAAGCTGGCGAATTTTACAGTACCACGAGCACAGAAGGAAATAATGGCAGGCCTGACAAACACTACACACGTTCTCAGCATCCCTTTATCAATCAACTGCCTTGCGAGTAATAAAAGAGTGCACATCCAGCTGTGTGTACTTACGTCGCCAAGACTTCGTCACCTAAAGTTTAAGCCATAACAAGGCAATGTCACACCGGCTGTCCACATTCGACGAAAGAAGACTAATCTGAGCATGCCACTGAGAATTACAGTTCAGGCTCACCGTTCCGGCCGTGTCGAGGATCTCCAGCATACACTGCTGGCCGTCCACTTCGACTTGCTGCAAGTACGAAACAAGCGATTAGGATGTTATCCACAGCCAGAAAAAGAAAATTCGACGAAATCGAGTCCACCTATTGAGAGCACAACAGACTCGAAACATAACATCCAGAGGTCAGTAGAAAGCCTTGAAACCAAAAGCGCAGAGAAAACGTCCTCACCTTTCGGTAACTGTCTTCAATGGTGGGGTCATATTTCTCCACAAAGATGCCTTGAACAAACTGTACCGTCTGAAAGAAGCAAGAAAGAAAAAAAAAAAAAAAAAGCACATCAGTGAATCATCCCGAGAGTGGGGGGGGGGCTCCACAGTGACTCATTTCCCTAGAGAGGGGGGAAAGGGCGGACTTACTAGGGCGCTTTTACCAACGCCTCCGCTCCCCAACACCACGATCTTGTACTCCCTCATTGTTGACCCAGACAGGGCTACGGCTGCACAAGGGAACAAAACAAACGAGAGCAGTTAGCAGGCATCAATGAAGTATGCCTAATGGGTGTGTGCAGGGCATGTAATGCGAAGGCAGGGCATGTAATGTAACGCGAAGGCAAGATAACTGTTGGTCATTCACGGGTAACAGAGTGGATCCCTAGAGAAAGCAAGCGTTGCAGGGGGCGGCATAAAGTTAGATGGGCAGATGAGATCGAGAAGTTTGCGGGGATAAATTGGTCGCAGTTTGCACAGGACTGGGATAACTGGAGATCTATGGGGGAGGCCTTTGCCCTCCAGTGGGCGCAGATAGGCTGGCGATGATGTATGCCACTGTGACCAGAACAAACAAGTTACTTCACTGTAACATCACAATGCTGAGCAGACATAGCTGTACCATTCAAAACAGTCGAATCGCAAGGTCAGCGTCCGTACACTATAAAAGAAGCACCGTTCTACAGCACTCCCGTCAGTTCTGTCACTGGCATCAAAACTGCTCAAATTAGAATGCTGCCACTGTTCTCTGGCTGCACTAATCCCAACCGAAGCACACAAAGCAGGAAACCAATTAACGAGAGATATCGACAACTGAACTTCACGGGCAGACAGATAAGGAACATGTACACAGCAGCAGAAAGGTCCTACTTCAGTTGTAAAGGGAGCACTCAGCCAGACGCCAGTACACAAAAATATCAGTGCCTCCGAATGTGGCGTTCACATACGAAGCATGCCATTCCATAGGGATGATACACCACTCCGATGCGTCAAACACGAAACACACATGCTTCTGGGCTGCAGTTTAGGGGAACAGAACAGATTAGCCGAGCCCATTATCAACGCAAAAAGTAACTGCACATTCTCTGCGTAGAAAGGAATTATAGACAAGCGTTTTCCAGTCCTTGTTTTATTGAAGTCAAAGTATACACTGCTAGCTCGCAGGAAACATGTTGCGCAAACATGCCCGCTTTTATTATGCCACGTTTAAAGGGGCCACGCAGACAAAAAAACAACTTTGCTTCTTTCGAAAGATTGCCTCAATAGAATCATACTAACACCACTTTTGACGCACACTTCGCTCAAATAAGCCATACAATTAAGAGAAAAGGCCATGCGACCCGCTAGCTCATTTCCCGCAACAGAACCTATGATGTCATGTGCCCAGCTGTGCGATCGGCTGAGGTCGGCAAAAGCAAATGCAAATTAGGCAGGGCTTATAATTTGCTTAAATGTAATGCACATTCATCTTGCAGCAGTAAGAATGGTGCGGTAAATGACGAAAGTTACGAAAATACATGCAAACATAGAAGTACCGATGCGCACTGCTGCTGGTACTGGGTGCACTACGCTCGTTTTAGATGCACAGCAGCCCGCCGCATTGCCATTGTCTTACACGACACTCACCGATTGGCATAAGCGACGCTGTCTTACGTGACCCTGTTTGTTGAGCACACCCAATGTTTCACAAAACAATTACTTTCTACCGCAACAAAAACAAGCCAGGTGTAAATACTGCCAAAAACAAAGCACAATGGTCCGCAGCTCAGTATGGTCGCGCCATGGGGGAGGGGGGGACGACTGATGCTAAGGCTGCAGAGCCTAATGACGCACGTGAAGTTCGTTTGAATACCCGGCCTTGTGACTTCATGGCAGATGTCACGAAAACACATGATTTGGTGGGAGAACCAAAATTTCAACCTAAATTAATTTCTCAGTGACTACGGCGTCGTTCGCTGCCGGACAAGCACTGGGGGCACTATGAAACACGAAATCTTTCGAACAAAACAAACTTGCATTTCGTCTGCATGGCTCCTTTAAATTAAACTGCGTAAATAAGACGCACGAAACAAATCCGCTGCAAATGGACCACCACTTTTTTCCATCTTGCGTGAACACGACGACAAATATTAGATAAAACAGGCATCAGCAGCGACAGCCCCTGCCGCTGCGATCAGGTGTCCCTCAAAGCGAGTCCGTGGCCTCGTTCAGAATTAGAAGCCGGGCCACTCTCATGCGGAAGTCCCACCCTTCAACTTCCGCCTCCTCTTCCCCACACCTTCAGCTTCCAAAAAATTTTCCACAACACACCCAATGTCTTCCAAAAGCAGGTTAAGCATTCACGCGACACATGTTCGTCTTACACGGCGGCTCTTGGTCGAACATCCATCATCTGCTCTAGAAAACTGCAGGGCACACCCGAAAAGCTTTTCCCACAGCCTCCCCCCACCCATCCACCGGTCGTCTCTCTTCCATCAGCAGAGGTGGCTGGCTGCCTGCCAAACCGCCCTGCTGTCGTCGAGACGCAGCTGTTCTCGCACGGCAGCCCTGCTGCCCCAGACACTAGACGGACGACCTCCTAGTCTCCGAAAAAAAAGTGACAGGGCACCCCCTGGGAGCTCGGAGGGCTTTGTGGGGCAAGGTAGGTGCGTGTAATGACAGCGTTCGAGGGCTTGCTCGCACGGAGGCATGCACTCTTGGTTTCGGTTCTGGGAGAGAAGCAATGCACGTGGTCTCCGTAATAAATGCCACGACATATGCAACACATGCTTCATTCTTTTTTGCCATTAAATTTGGATAGGCAAACCGTTTTTCAAGGAATATTGGTTACTTTATTGACATGGTACGAAAGATGAAATATACAATTAAATATTACAAACAGATTAAATATACAAATGGAACAGACGTTGCCTTTTACAGCAACCGTAGACATTTTTCCGGTGAGCTCATAAAAGGAGAAATATGCGACGTTACGAAATATTCCAACGCGCTTCAATTTGGAATTTCGAGTTTCGTAGTAACGGAAGCTTTCGACGAAAGCAAGTTTTCCTTAGCAGATCGTGGGCATGGAGATTGAAACTTTGAACATGGCTTTTACAGCAAACCTTTGCATTTTTTCCAATGAACTCGTACAAGAGGCGCTCGATAGTACGAAATATTCTGATGCGACGCAACTTTCAATAATCAAGCTTTGCATTTTTCAAAAACAGAATTTTTCAAGAAAACGCCTACTTCTTTTCTAGCTGAACGCGCATATGAAAATCCCAAACGCCGTTCATCCGCCGATTCAGCGGTGAACACACAGCCGCAAAATGAGATCACTGCGTGGGGGCGGGGGGGAGGAAACGGAGCAGGGAAGTCCGAAAGGAAAGAATGCGTAAGCCAGGAGAAGAAACAGTCGTCGCTTGTCCAAATATACAAGCGGCGCGGAGGAAGCAGAATTCATTCGCGAGCACGACACGCGGAGGAAGAATATCCCAGGCTCCTGCGTTGTACGACAGTGGGCGTTACGGTTTCTTTTTTTTTTTAATTCCGCGCTTTTCTGTTTTTTTCTCAGCGAAGCGACGGACCATGCTGGACGGCGGCCAAATTCTACCAAACACGCACCATTGACCGCACCGGTTACTCCGTTGACTGGCGCCAGCGTTTGATTCCCCTTCGAGTAGCACGGTGAAATTACGAGCACATGGCGAGGAAAATTTCGTTTCTGGCCACTACTGCCGCGTCGTACGTATCGGGGAACGGATCCGCGCGCGGCTAACGCGGCGAAAAATTCGGCACTCGCCGCCTCCACACGCCCATCTCGACGGCTCCGCGACACACACGCCCCGAAATCGCAGGCGCCGCATCGCCCAAGTGTCCTCCAAAGGCAGAGGAAACTGATAAAAACAAAAACACGAAAACAAAACGACGACCCGCCTTTCCGTCCAAGTCGGCACAGCACGGCTCTGACAGCGGGTTACACCCGCGACACAGAATCACTCGTAAACAGTACCGGCATTCTTCGCAATCTAGCCGCGAGCACGCGATAAATGTCGCGACTCGAGCGGATTCCTTTTATGGATGTCAACGATCTCGCATCGGTTTGATTAGATGGGGGGGCGATGCATCCCCCGACTTCAGTCGCGGGTAACTGGCGCCACAAGCCGGACGGGTGACAGCTGTATTTGCCATGGCGGCGAGTTAGATAGAAAGCCTTGCCTGGCGTAAACCTAGGACCTCAACATCGCGTTACTACCGTCCGAGATGAGTGTATTTTATAAACAATTCAGGGTGGCCCCTAGCAGACTGTAGGCTTAGCATCAGCTAATGGTATGAGCCAATCAAGAACGTGTAATGTTTTTGCGGGATAACTGCGAGGCTACCTTGAGCTGGCTTATAAGATGAAAGTCAGCACTGAGGTTGACGGTAGAAGAAGAAACGGACATACCTTTCGTGGGGTACCAGAAAATGGATATACAACAGGGCGATGCCTCTGTGCTTCCTGGCGCAATGACGTCAGGCCACCGGCGGGACGAAAATGCGAGGCATAAAGTTACTCATTAATATTCAGAAAATTAGTCTTTGCAGTAAGTAGTGTATTATAAAACAACACATACCACTAATTATATTTCACACATTAGGTCCTAATTTAAGCAAAATAAAGTAATTTTTTAAATATTTTGCATTAAATTTGTTACATCACCTTTTTGTACATCGCAGCCTCCTTTCATTCCATTCTCATCTTCACCTCACTGTTCTTGTGTGCCTGTCGTGTCCCTTTCCGTTGTCGTTCCTCATTCATTTTCATTTCTACTCATTCTTACATCGTCGTGTTCTTTTGTCCATTCCTGCTTCACCCATCTCATTTCTTTCGAAAATTCTCGATACTATTTTGATCTTATTTGATCGGGAGAAGCCCGCGGGCCGTCAGGCCTAGCGACTCCCCCCGAGATGATGACAAACGAGGAGATTTGAGCCTTCGCTGTGATGATCCCAGGCCCAATCGTTATCGGAAGTGATGACAGTGAACGGATATCTTAGTAGCGCATCGCCGTCTCCCTGCCGGCTCGCTCGCCAAGAGCTTGAGCTTGCGGGCGTCGGCGCGTGTGCCAGTGAAGATGCCTTTCACCGACTGATCCGGTACCCTCTTTGATTTTAACCGCCATTTTTCGAATCAAATGGCCTGTTACGGCTAGCGGTAATTTTCGCGGCAGCAATTTTGCTTCACAGACGTGGTGAAATGCAGGCTTAGTGATTACCCTAACGTCCTACGGAAGTGCACGTGGGAAGGAAAAAACCGCGGAAACGTTTGCGAGCCGGGAGGATCACAAATAAAGTACCACCTGCCTCGCTATTCGTTCGGTAGAACTTACCGGCGCGTTGCGTTTTTTTTTTCTTCTTGTACCGGAATAGTTAGTCATAGGTGCGCGTAATGGTAGTCATTGCTAGCAGCAATTGATGGGTCTGCGTTTTTTTTTTTTTTGCCCTTGACTTCCGTTCATAAGGCCATGTATGTCCACTACACGACCAAGGCCTCTCCATAAATGGGAGCTTTCGCCTGGATACCAGTGTTGGGCTAGTTGGATTGTCATTGACACGTACACGAGTAGTGCGTGCAATGCAACAAAGACGCGCACACAGTGCTGACATGGAACTGCAGTGTTTGATTGCCACCCGCATGCATAAAAAAGGAAAGAGAATGTGATAGCACCTCAGCTACAGAAAGAAAAAAAATACAAAGAAGGGTGATGCGAACAGCTGTTATTCATGGCTGAGGGTGCAACCTTGTAGCAAGTATCACCAAAACACTGGGCTTGGAACACAAGTTTTCAAACACAATCGTGAAGGTCAAGTGACTTATTCAAAACTGCAAGAGAGGCAACGCTGCTGTTCACCCCGGGCGGAAATTTATTTAGCTTGCATTAATTGTCTTGCCAACCAACCCTTATCGTTTGCTAGCACCTTAGTCTGCTATAATAACCGGTGGCACTGTATGCCAAGATACCCAGTGATTGCCCTATTCACATTATGCGCTCGGAGCCTGTCGCTAAGACAACGTGCAGTCTGCCGAACATATTCTATGTTGCAGGATAGTGGAATAACAAACGTACACAGCTGACAATGTGCAGTGCATGAACGGGTCAGGCTTCTTTGTTGCACCTACGTTTTGTCGTCTTGGGCTGTAGTTGACTCGACGGCACTCTTGACAGTTTAGTTTGTCAGGGGTGGTTAATGCATTGACACCCTTGTGTGAGAGAGAGAGAGAGACAACTTTATTACGCAATAATCCGAGAGTGGTTCCTCAATCCAGGAGCCCATGTGCTGTCCAGGCTGCCGTAGCCCCGGTCACAAGCAAGAGTCACAGTGCTTGATGTTGAGGCTTGGTTATGGTGGTGGTACCGGTGAAATGGGTGCCTTAGCGAAAGAAAGTATGTAATTTTTGTAGGGAAAGAAAAATATTTGAATGGATTAGCTCTAGATGACTAGAGAAATGAAAGTAAGGAGATTACAGAAAGAAATAAAAAAAGTAAAAATGAACACCATTGAATAAAAATTGTGAGTAAGAATTACGAAGAAAATGTGGTACAGATGAAGCAGTGAGCTAGGCACCCGTAGGCTTGACAGGGGAATTCAGCAGGGCCAAATGATGTCTAACACACAGATGGCCTGATGCTAGGATGAATGAGTGTAACGCACGGTAAAGATCCCTGTGGCAGAATTCCAGTTCCTTCGCCCCGAAGGACAAAAGAAGTGCAGCAGACAGCGGGAGGTTTAGCTGGCTACATGTGCTTTCTAAGTATCTTTGTCTTATGGAGGAGAACCGCCGGTAGGAGAAGAAGAAATGGTCAATCGTTTCTGGTCCTTTGCAGAATTCGCATAGCGGCGAATGGGGCCAGATTAGAGCGGTGCAAGTAATAATTTAAATTTGGCATGCGACAGCGAAAGCTAGTGAGGGTGACAGTAAATGATGTAGGTTCTTTCGTTGTTCCTTTATGTTGTTGATGATGATGATCTGCGTCGGTGCCTGATGGTTGTGGCACTGATGACACGACGACGATGGTTGATGGAGGGTTTTTCAAGAACTGTATATTTACACGGAAGACATATACGGGATATTTACAGACTGAAGTAGACAAAGTAAGAAATGAGAGTCTTAAGTCAGCTAAAACTTTGTGCACGCGGCACCCCCGTCGGCGACGGACCCTGACCTAAGACTACCCAAGTGGTGAGATCCTCCCTAGCCTGACCTGGCTAGCCCGGCAATACGCCGGCCGTGCATAGCACATTAAAACCCTGAGGATTCGACCCCGAGACCTCGTGTCTCGTGGTTTTAATGGGTTACTTAGGCCCCACCCCCGATACACAGGCCAATCAGTATCTCCTGGCAACCTGATTGGATGTATCGCCAAATCCAGGCCTAAATCACAATGGGCAACGCCCCCCGTAACCCTCAAACACTGGTCACTCTCTCTCTCTCCAGAAAAAAAGGAAAGGATCAAAAGCAAACCAAACAAACACGATAAACACTCAAAAACCCGCGAAAACACATGCAAGCGCCAGGGACACGCTTCCACGAACACGGTATGCATCGCCTGTTCCCACGCACCTCGTCCGAGACAGGACAGCTACTCAAGCCAGCTGAAACCCATAAACATCCGTCTTAATGACCCGGCGCGTCCCCAAGATTCTCCGCCATTGACAGGCGATGCCCCGTTAATTGGACCGTGGGCCAGAAACAGCGCGTAGGGACAAAAGGACACGGCGGTCGGCTCAGGCGTCGCCTCTGCCGCGCCCATCCCGGGCCGCAACGCGCGCACTGGCCAACAAAAGGAAAGCTATCGCCATAAATCGGCCACTGTCTAACCACAGTTGACAGCTCCACGCTCCCCATCTCCAGCCGCTCGACGGACCAAATGATTTTACAACCGTCCCTCTGGCTAAACGCACGCGCAGGCGGCCCCCGAAGCATCCGACCCACGCTCTCCCACGCTCGCACTGTGCTTTGCAACACACTGTTTAAAACAATGTCGCAGCCCAGCTGAGGCTCAAGACAATTCGTCTCCGCGCAGCAGTCGGCATGATCCAAAGGCCGTTCGTTCTTAGCAAGCTGGCTGCCATAAAGCCCTTCAAGGAACCGCCGCTTCCCACGCGTTCGACTTTGCAGCGTCGCTGACGCCTGGAACCCTTACAGTGACTTTGCAAGCTCGCGACTGGCTAATGCTGCACTTCCATGAGTACCGTAGGTGCTCGAGTTCCGAGTCTTCGTAAGCAGAATCGGGCATACTTTGAAGTAATCACGCCCTACGAAAGTAACCAATTATGAGGGTAATGGATGTCGGTGAGAAATAACTGCCACTTTTTTCTGCGTTGCTCGGTTGGGCCTGTCATATAGGGGGCTGTTTTTTCGTTTTTTTATTAATTGTTCTGCTACCTAGACGAACAAGTTGTGGGTGGCAAGGTGATTGCAAGTCAGTTTTTCCGTTTTCAAAAGATATCTTTAGCATCAATGCAAAGTTTTTCAAGGCATTCCTGGAGCAGAGAGTCACTATTCCTCGCTCGAATAGCCTGGAATAGGAAGAGTTTAGCAGTAAAAGAGATGTGCTGCCTCTTAGGACGTACATGTGGCACGTCATTTTTCAGAGAAAACGTTAACGCTAGGTCCAGAACCTAGTTTCACCGTTTTAAGAAGTCTGGAGTAACTCCAAGGGGATGAAGGCACTCTTTAAACACAACTTGGTCTGTTCAGTAACGCCACCAAAGATAGGTTTGTCACATTCTAAAAACGCCAGATAGTTATCCACATAATAACAGTTTTCGTTGCATTTGGCCAGGTACAGACCACTTGTCAATAAAGCGATGCAAAACCCAATGCAGACTCCATCCTTTTGAATGACTGCGACACCGTTGAGCGAAACAAATGTTGGTTGTTGGTAAATTTGTTCAGAGCTTTTTGTCTAGGTCTTTTAACAATGTGTTGTTTTTCGTCCTTAAAAGCGTTCCCAGCATGGTTACTGTTTACTCCTTGATAGTTTAGTGTTGTAACAAATGCTATTTTTACTGGACAAGGCAGCAGACATGAGGGATATTAAAATACGATCGCACGTTAATTGCTTGAAGATATGGAGGAAGGGAACACTGCATGTGTTGCCCCAATTCATGACACCTGGGAGGAAGTAAAAATGTTTTGGCACACACCAGGCAGGCATGCTTCCAGAGAACTTCGGTTTTTTGAACGTCTAGCACCACTCTTGTGTTGGGCTCTCACCACTGTCTTCTAAATAGCCCCGACAAAATACTGGTGTGTGGGTACCCATTTCTATGTGGGTGCACTAATGAATACCTTATGGTGCAAGCATGTTTTTTTTTTAGTCTCTGTGCATCATCTGACCACATCACACCCAAGCTACCCTGCCCACATTACTGGGTTAGCAGTGCTTTGACTGCAACCCCATGTGGCACAAGGCAATTCCTCTGTTGTGTTCGCTTACGTTAATGCATGCAATAGTGCTACAGGCGTTTGCACGTTCATAGAAGAGCTACAAATGAGTTTTCTGTTTTGCAGTTGTGACGGGCTTACCGGATACCCCGGCTGGTCAAATGCTGCGAATTTGGGGCCTTACGAACCAAACCTTCACCTTGACTAAGAGGTGTGCTGCGGTGGAGGGCTATGGATTAATTTAGGACACACGGGGTTCTTTAGTAACCCGGGTTCTTCGTTACCCACAGAAACGGGGTACACAGAGATGTTTTGCTTTTTCAGCACAATTAGAAAAATGGCCGAGACTGTACTTGCGGCATTTTACTTGGAAGCACCAGCCCTTTGCAACTCAGCCATCATGGTGGGTGCTGAAGGCTTTGTTGAGAGATTAAAAGCTGCACTGTGCAATTGTGGGATAAGTTTTGATATGTTTTTATTTCTCTCAAACAAAGTACACAAAGTACACAATGAGAGTAGACGGAATTTGGGAAGAAGCTGCCATATCAACAGTAGCTGCCAGTTATCAACAGTAGGTGGGAGCTTACTTAAGTAGCTCCTACAATGGCATGTGCTTTGTGCACAAATAAGAATGTTGTTCAAATGCTTTTAAGGGTGCTTCCTTATTTGAAGCCAGCCGGCTTCCTGCTCTTGTCACACGTTTCATTCTGGTTTGCCTTCTGTATTTCAAAGATTGAAAGAAAAGCCTTCATCGAGGATGGGGCGGGCAGTGTCCCTGTTGGGTAAATGTGGGAAAGGGTGAAGGTGACCTGAAGGGGGCTCTTGAAGAAATAGGCATTTGACCTCATCATGGGAGGGTGGGGGGTCGGGGCCTTTTGGGATTAAAAGTCGTGTGAGGATCATGTTTGGTAATGGGGAATTGGCCGGACGTTCTAATCTGCTTGTGCTGGACCTCCTGAGGGACCAAATTGTGTAATGGAAGTAAGGGGTGCGAGTGCCCAGGGAATGAGGGCTGATGTGGGAGAAAAATGGACGACGACGAGTTATTGATTGATTGAACAACTTTTAATGAGCTTCAAACAAAGAAAGGTGCACGCAGGCACCAGATGGGGTGGTTTCCTATTCACGTGACCCATGTGTGTCCAGTAATTCCAGTAATATGTGTCCAATAGGGCTAATTGTTTGTTGCACATCGGTACATATGATTTCAAAAAGACTACTTTTTGCTCTATCGATTGCCTTTTATTGATTTCCCTACAAAAATTTTATTTTCTTTTAATTCATTTTTCCTTTGTTTTCTCCACTGTATAGCCCTGTCATTGACTGTATTATTCTTTGTATAATACATGATAGCACGTGCAGTTTGTGTAATGCCGAAGTACATGTAGTACCCGTTACGGTTTCTGCGTATTTACTGTATAGGTAGTTAATTTCGTCCATTTTCTTTTGTTCTCCTTTTCTTTTCTTTTCAAGATACAAGTTGTATTTAATGTTGCCGTAACGCTGTCCAGTGCTTGGGGGCTTGCAGCTCTGTCAAGCTGTCGATTTCTGACAGCTTTTACTGCTCGCTCCCAGCGTCATGTACGTTGTACAAGATGCGAATAAAGACAAACAAACAAACAAATTCTTCTCCTCGAGCCACCAGCTGTTGCTGAATGCCGAGGTCAGAGCTGGACAGTAAGGTCTCCCATCACTCGAGCGGGTGGGGGTTGGGGGAGGGCGGAAGGGTGTAGGGGGGTGTCTTGAGTTTTTTGCACTCCCCAATTATGTGCGCGAGAATTCCGGCTCCCTGGCAGAACGAACATGTTCTCATGTTATGCCGGGTACATTTTGTGCAGAAGCGCCGGGTGTGCGAGCGACCATTTTTGTAAGTGGCGCAGTTTTGTCTGCTGCCGTCTGCTTAGCTGCTTGTGCGGCTTCGAAGCCTCGTTCTACTTTCTTTGTATAGGCAGACGATTTCCTTATAACTCGTGACGGGGTTTGGTTGCTCTTCCTCGGCCCGGATGGCTAGTTTATTTATTTAGGTACCCTCAAGGCCAGAGGCATTAGAGGAGAGGGGAGTGGGTTACAACCCAGGTGAAAATGTTTTTTTCTAGCTGGATTATTGAACCAGAAATTTCCTCTAGCTATTAATATTCTAGCAAGAAATAGCAGAATTTCTAGCTAGAAATTCAGTTTCTAGTTTATTTCTAGCTGGATTGAGATTTACTTCCAGCTAGCATTTGTCAGTACAGCTAGAAGAAAAAAAAACCAGCAAGCTGGAAATAATCGTCTCTAGCTAGACTAAGAATTTTTCTAGTTAGAAGCTGTCGATTCCAGCTAGAATCTAATAATCGAGTCAGAAATGAAGCTGGATATTATGATTTCTTCCTGGAAATGCTCTTTCTGTTTTCACTGGGGAATAGTTGCAAACATATTATAAAAGAGAGCAGAAAAATAATAAACAGAACAAAACCAGGAAAATACAATGTACTTCAATGCTTCTGGTTATACAATGTTAGCTAAAGCAGTTTTCAAAAGTTGGTGGTCCGATATTGTTGTTGTCAGTGCAGGTAAATGGTTCCATTCTTGTGATGTACGCGGTATGAATGACTGGAAAAAGGTGTTAGTTCTGCAGGACGACAAGCCGACTTTATGGACATGATTTATGGGAGCTGAAATGTACCGAGGAGGCAGAGTGAGTTCATCGCGTAGCTGGCTGCGATGGAAAAACTTATGAAAAAGACAAAGGCGAAGGATTTTTCTACGAGATGATAAGGAAGGTAATCCGAGGCTGGACTTCATAGTGCTTATGCTAGCAGTCCGGTTGTAGTTAGAGAGTATAAAACGAACAGAGTTATTTTGGACCACTTCAAGTGAGTGTGTCGTCAGATTTTCTTGGTTAGGATCCCAAGCTGATGCAGCATATTCCAGTTTGGAGCGGATAAGCGTTTTGTAAAGAGTAAGTTTTAATGTTGAGAGAGCCTGTGAGAAATTTCGACGTACGCAGCTGAGCATGCGATTAGCGTTATTATTACGTACGCTCGCTGCTGAGCACGAGGTCGCGGGCTCGATTCCCGGCCGCGGCGGCCGCTTTTCTGATGGAGGCGAAAAGCAAAAAACGCCCGTGTGTACGAGATTTCGGCGCACGTTAAAGATCCACAGGTTGTCAAATGGGGGGTAGTGAGAACAGGAACATCTGCAGTTACTAAAAAATTTCTGGAAAAGGCATCATTTAGGGCTTCTGCACATAAATGAGGAGGAATGGTGTTTCCAGCACTGTCAATCAAGGTTAACATTTCGCTATCTTTGGGGTTAATAACTCGCCAAAATTTCTTAGGATCAGTTAATAACATAGTCGGTAGCGTGGTGTTAAAATAGCAATATTTCGCATTTTTTATGGCGGTGGTGTACTCTTGTGAGGCTTTTTTGTAGACGTCTCATTGAGCGATGCTGGAGGATTTTTTCGTGGCCCTATAAATACGACGCTTTTTGTTTAAGAGACGCTTAATTTGTACATTGAACCATGGTGCATTGCGGTTGGATGTGATAGTGCGAACAGGAATGTATTTATTTGTTAGTTGTTTCACCTTATCTACAAAAACGTCCTAGTCAGTTTGAACACTACGACTATCGAAGGTTGAGAGGAAACTCAAGAAATGTGCAAAGTTCATTATTAACGGAGATAAAATTGGCTTTACCATAGGCATGAATTGTTTTAACCGTTTTTACATGCTTGGGACAGGCAGATGCATTGATGTTGAACGATAGCAGAGTATGATCGCTTAATCCTGACAGATGGGCAATGTTCGAAACAAAATCGAAGTTGGACGTAAGCACAAGATCTAGTGTGTTAGCTACCGACGCAGTGGTTCTGGTAGGTTGCTTTACTAATTGTGACAAGGAAAAAATAGAGCACAGATTAGAGAAATCATTTGCGAATGTGGAAAAGGGGCTGATAGTAGGTGGTTCAGTTGCCCAAGAAATGTTTGGAATTTTAAAATCGCCTATTCAAAGCAAAGGAACCGACGGGTGGTGAGACTTAAACAAAGTTAACAGCGTCGTGTAGTTCGTTGATAAAGGACGAGGAAGGTGCAGGAGGACGATAGCATACACCGACAACAATTTTTCGATGGGAGAGTTGGATAATAGCCCATACTATCTCCAGATCTGACAGAACGTGAACACGCTGTGATGGTAGGGTTTTCGAAACAGCCGGCAATACGCTGCCCCCTTGGCGGGCTGCCCAGTCACATCGGTAAAAAGAAAAAGAATGAGCACAGTCGAGTAATTCGGGGTCAAGAATATCCGGATGCAGCCAGGTCTCTGTTAGTGCTATGATATCGGCATTAGTTGTAGTAACGGCAGAATGAAGATTATCACGTTTTTTAGGAATGCTATGAATGTTGGTGTAAAGAAATGATACGCGATTTAGCTTTCTCCCACTGCCCCTCAATTTTCCCTAGCTTTCATTGCTCGGCATGGAGTGGTGTTGGAGGTTATGGGGCATTAGGCGTTGTAGGTGCTCTGTTACGTGATTAGTTGCGGGGTCGCAGAAGTATTGTTTTGTGTTCATAATTAGCTTGTTGTACCCCGGAGTTGAAAGGGTGCTTCGTTTGACTGACCTTTAGCGATGGCTGCAAGTTGGTTCGAGCATGGCGTGTTGCCGGCGAAAAATTTTCGTTCACAGAAATGCCTTTTTTTTTTTTGCGTCCGCAGAGTATTCTGCATTTTGTTTTAATGTTGACGAATTTTATGGTAATGGGGTGATTTTTACCAGGGCAAAATGCTCCCAATCAGTAAGCCCGCTCGATGCCGTTTGCAGATAACAGATTGACTACGCCTGTCAAAACCTCTCTGATGCAGGCCTCAGATTCATCCCAAGTTTCTTTGCAGTTGGGAACATCATGAAACAGTACATAATTGCGGCGTGACTGGTCATCTTGTTCGTCAAGACGTGATTGCAAGGATTCAAGCTCTGCTGTTAGCGTGCCAACTGTAGAATTAATAGTTGCCACGTCAGCGTTGGGATCGTCAAGAGTTTTTATTTTACCTTCAACAGCTTCCAATCTACTCTGCAGAATTCTAATTTTGTCTTCTATGCTCTTTTGACTGCTCTTGATCATTTCTACATCAGCCACTAACTCTTCTTGACACTTTGCTGATACCACAGAGCGGGCGTGAACATCTTTTAGGAGATGAAAAATGGCATTCATCTGCTCAGAGGGTTCATCGGGCAAGTTTTCAAGTTGCAGCAGAGCCTGAAAGCGCGTATGGGAACCCAGGTTGGTCTCGACGTTGCCGGATAGCAGTAACAAGAACATCATCGAAAAACAGCCTCAGATAATTTCAGACAACACTTGTGGGTGCGGGAGCAGAAAAAGAAAAGGATTGTCGCTGTTTTTAGTGTACCAATGGTTTACACACCTGCGATGGGCAGTAGCGACGTGCGTTAGGCATGCTGTCTGCGCTGCTCTCGCACCCACTGAAGACATGGCCACGCGAGCAGCAATTTAAACTGTATGCAGGCACAGATAACGTGGTTGACAAGGGTGATGCGCAGAAGGTCGTGCGCATCAACAAAGGCAGATGGTGACAGGAACCGTGTTGTGGAAGGGGCTGGTTGGCGTGAATTTTCGTCAGAGGCAGCTTCATCCCGATGCTTTCCATGGACGACGTCGATGGCGACGACCACAGCACCAGGAACGCAAGTAAAACCTGCGTTGAGGCGGAAGCGACGTGCGTTAGGCATGCTGTCTGCGCTGCCCTCGCACCTACTCGGGCATAGTGGTCGGGCATGGTTCTCGGGCATAGTGGTCGCCGGTGGCATTGCCTTCCACGAGCGAGTGAGCCAGGACCCACACGAGCTCAGTGACTCGTCCCGGTGTTGTTTCTTGAGTATAGTTGCTGCCGAGTATAGTTGCTGCTTGAGTATAGATGTTTCTTGAGTATAGTTGCTGCCGCGGAGGAGACGATTAATTCCCTTCCGATAACCACAGTGCTGACCTCCTGCATGGCTAGGGCCAGCGCTAGGGCTACCTCTTCTGCCACGGTCAGGTCTTCAGTTCGTCGATGTCCATTACGGCCACAACGGCCTTTGTTCCGTGTTTTGGGAGTGAGCCGTCCACGTACCGCACCCGGGGGTCCTCCTCCAGCTTCCGGGCCAGGGCCTTGGCCCGCACCGCCTGCCTGTATTCGTGCCGTTCCACTGCGGTAACGGTTTGGTTGCGATGGAGTCACGCCATTCCTGAGGGAGTGGCGCCTTTTCCATCTGTGGTTCAACCTGCCATCCAATCTTGTGTAGGACGGCTCCTCCATGCTCTGTCCTGCTCAGACGAACTCTCTGGTTGGACAAGTGTGCTTCGATGAGATCTTCCATGGTGTTGATGGTGCCCATGTCCATGAATCTTTTCATTGACGAGTACATTGGCAGACCCATGGCTATCTTGGTGGCCTTACGCATCCCCGTGTCCAGCGCTTCCCTGTCCGCCTCCGGAGTTACGGGGCAGAGTAGGTTACGTGGGACACTACGAATGCCTGCATTAGCCGCAGGGCGTCTTTTTTCAGCCTGCGGTTACAGTTCACAAATCATGCTTGCGATCGGTTCCGTCGAGTGCTTGATCTTGGTGACGGCAATCGAGGCCTTTCCGTCTCCCCTGAGTAACAGGCCCAGGATCCGGATCTGTTCTGTCGGTATGATTTGCGTGCCGTCGATGGTTACGGTTACGCTGGGGAGTGCTTGAATTTGCAGTAGAAGCAGACTAGGTAATCCATATCGGCTTTGGTTGGGGTAGTGCAATGTCAGGAAGTGCACCAATGTGGCAGGGTTCCAACACAATGTTGAAAGTTGGCATAATTCGTGCAATTGGTGAAGTGGTCGTGCAGCAATGTGTGCTGATTGAGCCACATATTTGTTACAAAAGCAGCAGGAAGGTTGCTGTGTGGATTGAAGCAGTCTAATAAATGGGACCGTCAAAATAAAATACAGGTTAGGCTGAGTTCTTTCCCTGCTGCTTCTTTTGCCCTTGTACTAAGTCCTGCAGATGGCCTTAATTGCTCGATACCCGGACATGACCACACACACTCTACAAACTAGCCCCACAAACACTCCCACCTACCCCCCCCCCCCCCCCCCATCCCCCCACAGGCACACTCGTTCTCCCATAGAATACAACTTTTCCACACCTACCCCAACCGCTTGACATCCCCAAACCGCCCATCCTGTGGCAATTGAGCTGGACACCCTCTACCGCTCCCTCCCCTCCCACATTTCCCTTCTGGGTTCGTCACCTCCCGAAGTATCGTTGTTGCGGAGGCTATATAGGCCTCCTGCACCACCAGATCGAGTCTCGTGCTCTAATAAAAGTTCATATCTTTCTGTCTTTCTCTTTGCTGCAGTTCTGCAAGGCCGTATTTGTATGTCCGCTCCGTTGCAGCCTGCCTGCCCTCTGTGCCATTTCAAAAAAGCAATGTCAATTCTGCTTCCCAGAGACCTCCGAAACACACCTCGCCCATCATGACGGTTTGTGAAGCGAGGTGCGTCGCGGTGGGTAATGAGGGCTATCTGTCTTCCAGACCATGGGTGGGACAATCAAATATGCAGTGCCCGCTTTCCACTGCAATTAGGCACCCATGCCTAACAACGTTTTTTTGGTAGAATAATATTGATCATAACCTTTATTGCACTGGAAATGAAGAGAAGGGCTGGATAAGTCCAGACAAAGAGGAAGCGCCGTTGGTGGTGTGCTAGGCGTGGCCAATAGGCGCAAACCCGTACGTGGAGTGCCTCCCAGCCGTCCATCCAGGAAGGGGGGGAGTGCGACTTCATATAAGAGGTGGTGACGCGGACCATAAAAAGAACTAGCACTCCACGTTGAACGTCCTACGCGTGTACATTTTAAATGCAGAGCATTTCAATAACTCACGATGTCACCCGCGTTGTCCCGTCGTAGTCCGCACCGTCGTTGTCCGCACCCCTCCCCCTACACTATATAAAAGAAAATACTATCCGGCGCCAGGTTTCGATCCCTCGACCCTGCGGGCGGAACCCAATGTACATGGTGCTCTACCCACTGCGCCACAAAGCCGACACAGAATGGGACGGTATACGAACGCGCCTTATATCGTTGACTCATTCAAATTACTGCTGACGAGCGCTCTCTCGTCAGCATCCGGGGCGGGGGCGATAGTCATTCGCGACGCTCTGATCAGGCCATCGCGCCAAGTACGTGTCGGGCTGGGGTGCGGCTGACGGACAGCGTATCCGCGCGCACTACGGGGTGAAGACCTCACCCACTGTACAAGCTGCGGTTGATAGGGTTTCATCGCTGGCATCATCATCATCATCATCATTGGCCTGCTTACGTCCACAGCAAGACCAAGGCCTGTTTAAGCTCTAAGTAGAAGTATATGACTATTTTAAAAGAAAATTTCAAATAAGGCCGTGTCTAGAGTGCCGTCCTACGATATTATAAGCACTCCACTATATCGACGTCCACCGGCGTTTTGTGGCAAAATTGCCGCGTCTGGCAGTAGATCGCTATAGATAACGTAAAGCTAGGCAACCTATAACCTAAACATAACATAAGATAACCTAACGCACACCGCGGGAGGATCCGCGGCGAAGTGCGAGGAGGTGGCGCCGCTCGTCGGCACCCCAACAAAGAAAGAACTGAAACTAAAGCGTGGCAAACTGTTCGCATGGCGACGCAGTGAAACATCCCCCTCGCGAGGGGCACGATCAAATGCAGAGCATTTCCGGGGGCGCACGACGTTAAGTAGTTTGCGTTACGTTAATGTTGTTGCACTTGGCAACTGCTGACGAGAGAGCGCTCGTCAGCAGTAATTTGAATGAGTCAACGATATAAGGCGCGTTCGTAGCGTCCCATTCTGTGTCGGCTTTGTGGCGCAGTGGGTAGAGCACCATGTACATTGCGTTCCGCCCGCAGGGTCGAGGGATCGAAACCTGGCGCCGGATAGTATTTTCCTTTATATAGTGTAGGGGGAGGGGTGCGGACAACGACGGTGCGGACTACGACGGGACAACGCGGGTGACATCGTGAGTTACTGAAATGCTCTGCATTTAAAAATAACCTACGGTATAAAAATTACACCTCAAATAAATAATGGAAAAAAAAAAAACACCGTGGCAAAAGCCGGGCTCGAACTACCGACTTTACAATCAAAAAGCTGAGACGGACCCTCTAGACTACAACGACACACTTTGGTCGGTGCTAGCCTAGTGTTAAATTTGCGAATGTTGTCAGACGGCACACTATACTCGGTGACAACCACTGATCAGTGGTGACAAAACTGGTAGCGAAGCTTCCATAGAAGCCCATACGTTCAGAAAATGGCGGCTCTTAAGCTGCTCATGGGGCTTAGCGCCATCTGTGTGAGGAGGGAACACTTCCGGCGGAACAAAAAATAAACAGGATGTGACGCAAGATCCGGTCAGAAAGTGACGTCATTTTAGTGGCATTAGCGGGAAAATTTGACTTCAAAAGAGCCTTAGCAGGAATCTGATAGCTGAGGGCTCATGTCATTGCCATCTGACGCAAGTTGGCGAGCCCTTGGCGTGTGTGCTTCAAGTCAACGCCAGCTTATACTCGCGACTAGAGAAACGTACTTTAGCATACTGTCGTGTGATTCGCCTCGGTGTTTATAAAAGCATCTTGCATCTTCTCTGAACCTTTATTCTGTATTCATGCCTTCCACTGCTGTATAAAAGCAATCAGTTGATTATTTTGATTGCAGCGGGTGGCAAACGTACCCCCACCCCCCCCCCCCCCCCCGACTGGAATTTTTTTTCTGCCTTGGGATACAGAGCCCAAAATGACACTTGACCAATCTCCCCGGCCCCCCTTTTATATAAAAAACGTGCCCACTCCTTACCCCGATACCAATTTCTACCAACGCCACTGCTAAGTGTCGTACATACGCAGGTTGCGTGCGTGCTTTAAGTATAGATCAAGGTTATATAATGCCTGCTCAGTTTGTGTGCTTCTGTTCTAAGAGAAGAAATAACGCATAGTCATGCTATAATCAAGACATTCGAATTTTATTCCAGGATAAACATAAAACAAATTTACCACACTGCACAAAATGAGCACGTATACACTAAGTACAAAATGTTCGTGGGCACTACATGCATTATGATTTTCCTTACGCGCCGAAAAATTGACTTTACCAGTAACACATAGCATCATGAGCAATATTGCTCATAATGCTATGTGAAAGCGTCAACAGCAGAACTACTTCGAAACAAGAGAAAAGAACTAGGCACTGCATCTTGACATAGAAAACCGGGCCGCAGGAATGCCGATTCACGAAAGTGCAGCGAGCACACTGCAGCTGTCCCGGCGTCTTATCAAGTAGACAAGTGTTTCTACAGAAGTTCACTCAGCATTCACGCCTGCAATTTCCTGGTTGCATTATTAGGCAAGTGTCGCAACAGATAAGTAAAAAGAGGAAAAATGGATCAATGCAAACGAAAGCGACGGCAGTATGTAAAAGCACATAGCAGGAAAGATCTGGCAGCAGCGCAGCACGGAGCAGCACAACACAGTACTGCGCTGGAAATAATGCTTGCGCATACAAGTGCGGGAAGCAACGAGCACTACAAGCGTTATAATGCAATAGAGAAGACACTGAGATAGACAATTAAAGCGACTCGTTTAAATTCGAGTGGTACTACGCCGAAAAGTCCTTGAGTAATTGACACAACTTGCTCTGAGCCAGCCTGAGGTGAAATCAAGAGATAACTGTGACATAACAAAGCTTTAGACCCATTTTTTTCGAAGCACCACCACTTTCCATGAGTGAAACTTAAGCGCAAAAATTTTTAAAGGGACGAGAAAGGGAACGGCACAGAACGGCAAGCGCCTGTGCCGTTCCCTTTCTCGTCCCTGTAAAAATTTTTGCGCTTAAGTTTCACTCATGGAAATTGTTCACCAACTAGCTCGTCTCTCCATTTTGCACCCCCACGTCCCCTTACACAACCCCCCGTGCACATATTAACAGTACAATAGTTTCGCGTTACCTGTGGAAATGAGAGGAAAATGGTGCAGTAAAACGCCATGTGTACGGGAGTCGCTGCTGCAACCTTGTACAGCAAATCGTTTCTGTAGGTACCGACGAAAGCGCTCCGCTCCAACCGTTGGCAGCATCGTCCCGTAGTTCACCGTGCCCGCCGGGGACGGTACTAAACGTGTTCACCGACGATACAACGCACCTCGCAACTCCACGCACCGCAAAAATTAAGTGCACACGAAATTAACAAGGAAAAACGAATGCAAATGCGCACCACCAAAACACGCGAGGGGCGTTTCCTAGCAGACGAACTTTAGGAGCTCCTTTCCGATCACTACAAGGACTGCATAACAAAGCAATGATATGTGCCATTCTTCAGAGGGCGCTACAAAAAAGGTTTTTGAGCATGAACAGCATTTTCATAAATTATTTATATACTGTGCCTAAATAAATGTGATTGAGAAATAAGTATAGTTCGTAAAATATAAATGTTGTTTTATTGTTGAACAAAACTTGGTTTTTGTTACTAGTGTTTGTTCCCTCCTCACCTAGTCGCGCTTCAATCGCCACTCCCATAAGCCCCCATGCTGATGTCGCTGGCAATAGGTTCTGAACCGCTTTTTGCCCGAACCTTCGCTACCATTTATATTTACCTTGGTGAAAACTTACGAACGGCACCGGAAGTTGCCGCTGTGCCTTATCACCGTAGCCGGATGTTTCTCCGGGCGGCGCAAGTAGGGCGTTACTGGGAATATTTTTAATTACGCGGCTGACGAGATCACAACGCAGGGGCATTAGCGGAAACTGCCGCCGAAGCGGAATCGACAGTGCTACGGAAGCTCTGCTCTGTGATATCCGCCCGACAATCCCGCGGGCAGCTTTGCATGCCGAATCCAGCCTGTCGCGAGACCCGCTGAAAGCGAAACTGCTACTAGCCGCATTTAAAACATCTTTAATTAGGCAACCGTCGAGTGCTGAAGCAAATGAGGATTCTACACGTGATAAATAGGTCATTAGCTACTTATCACAACGACAACAACAACAACAACAAAAAACAAGATGCAAAATGTCTGTCAGTGCCCCTAAGCGCCGGAGGCTGACAAGGGGGCCGAGGAAGCGGGCGTGTATAATTCGCGATAGGTGAACACGTGCCGTCAGCCACGGTGACTCTAGAGGGAAAGCGCGCCGCTGAGCCAATGCATTGGAACCGTACGACACACGGTGGCAGACATGATACAACGATTTGAATGTTTCCAGATGAGCTTTTGCTTACTAACATGGCGGACCGCTGGCCAGGCGGATTTTGTGTAGGCGGCGTCGACAGCATTGCGTAGTTTATCTCCTGTGGGTAGGTAACCGACGTGTTTTCGGTTTAGCGTACGTGCGACTTGTATGTACTGAGACTATTTGAGCAAGATGTGGCAACGCTCACGCAAAACTTGCGCGCAAGCTCGAATGCGACTGATCGCATGCGCGAGGACGCCAAGGAGTCAGCTGATCCGTACTGGGTGCACAGAAAATGAATCTCCGTATGATCTCCGTGCATTTTTGCGCTGTGCCGCTTTATTTGCCGTTCTGTAACATTTTGCGAGTCGCTCAATGCTTTTCAAACGAAGTGTAGTGAACTGACTGTGGCTTTAGCTCAATGTAAAACCTATATTGACACACACACAAAAGACATCGCATGGGCCAACGCTGATATTTCCGGTGAGTCGCGGCGCTTTGAAGCACAGGAACGAAAGAGCGCCGTCGATCGCATGCCAACGGAGTGGAAGAATGCATGCCAAGGGAGTATGCGAAATATAGTCCGCGGCATGTCCCGTTTTCCTTTCTGTCTGTATTAGTCAAGTTCTAGCTGCTTTCCACCACTTCAAAGGGAAAGCTTGCGGGACTGAATGCGCAGTATTGAATGGCAGTAATTTACCTCACAGAGCGCGCGAGGAGAGAACATTGACTGATTAAAAAAGAAACCGCATTTCGTTACCTATTTTCTCGTTCTACCTTCACGAACGTTTGCGCGAAAGTTCGAAGCACGAAGTGCTGTAAGAAGTTCCATGAATAAAACAACTGGAACCGAACGATTATAAAAACTCCTTTTATTTCTCTTCCAACGGGACGGGAACGATCGCTGGCTGCCACTCCGTAGCCTGTAGTGAACTTGCGGTAGTCAAGGTCAGATCAGAATCGCTGTTCCGGCGTCAGTTCAGGGGCAATAGATAGGGTGCTTAACGTGAAAAAAGAATGACAGCCTCGCAAGCGCCCGGGGACGCACTTGCTCAGCGCGTGCATCCGAGTTGTACCAGTTGTACTCGTTTTGCACGCACGCAGATCTGAGCTGAAGACTGCACACACACACCACGCAAGTCAGGCGCCAGGGCCTCGCCACTTCATAGCACACTTAAAGAAAATCGAAACCAAAACTGAACTACACAGTTACTCTTTCACCGCTAATAAGAGCTTAATTACACTAAAAGTTTTTTATAAAGCTAGTTTTAAGTACTGAAGCAATTATTTGTAACTATTTTGCTTCAATTTTTTGTTTTAGTTAAATAATTACGGAACAACTTTTTAGAAGACTGAATACAATTGATCTGGCAACCATGAAAATTGTATCATGTCAGCGCCCACGATTCGTACGGTCTCGGAGCTCGCTTTACCCCCCTGCCACGGCCCCTGCAGAGAACTCCGGCCTGGTAGTTGAGAGAACGAGTGGCTTTTCTCATCCGACGGAGAGCCAGAAAACGGCGGAGTGATTACGTATACACTCCGCTGTAAAAACAATGCGGATAACGGGGACGAAAGGGAAGAAACAACCAACACGAGCGATTTCTAAATTGAAATTTCTGCTGATGGTTTTCATGCGCATGTATATGCGACTGATATGATGTACAACAAAAAAGAAAAGTAACTTAGGCACTCATCAAAAAAGCGTGAGGTCGTGTGCATCCGTGAATAAGGACGTCGCGCTGTCGTTGTGCGTTAAAAGCCTGGTGACAAAAGTTTTTGTCGAATTTTTGCAGCTATATTGGTATAGTCTTTACTCCACCCTGTTATTCACCTTGCTTGTTTTTCTTCTTGCATTCCTTCAATAGTACCAACGTTTGTGAGGGCAGGAATTAGAAGCTACTACAGCATAGTATCCTTGATAGGGTGCCAGCATGCAGGATTGCGTAGTACTGGTAAGATAAATCGTTTGGGACGGTTTCGAGTTTTTAAAAAGTCACCGAAACTATAGAACGAAAACCCCAAAGCTAAATCTAAGGGCTTCAATTACAGCTCTTAAATTACTAAAAAATGACCGCGCGTGACGATGGTTAAAGAAAAACTGATGAAATGGAATTATCATCACACTTTATTGTCAGAAGAGTTCCGTTCCTTTTGTCTTATGGGGGCGGGAGCAAAACTCGGTACGTTAATCTGTGAAGGCAAGTGAGTAAGCCGGAAGCCTTAGTTGTCTATGAAACGCGACAAGTGACTGTAGGCGCGGCCTTTGTCGGCAGCGTCAACACTAATGGTATCATAGTGGCCGCCGCTATAAAGAGAAAATACGAAAATACATTTGACTGGTGTGGGATTTCTTCCAAGGTTGCCAGAACAGGCTGGCACCCCACCAAAATGAAAAAAAATTAGACTGATGCTTGCGCCGGAAAAGGTGCACTGGCGACACGTGCGAAGAGCGGGTGTACGCGAGGAGAGGTTTACCTGCGGAGAAGGTGCTGTATGACTTGCGGCCAGCCTGCTTGTCGGAGCAATAGACCTTATGCAAAAGTACCGCCATCTACCAGAAGAAAAACGAAACGAGGACGCGACGCCATGTTGGGGGATGGCGGTCGCGGGATTGCTCGGTACGGAGCGTGTGAGGGGCTTTCTCAGCTTGGCGATCCTTTTATATTCAGATTTAAGCGCACCAAAATGAGGTACGAGTGATCTGTGGACCTTTCTCTGTTGCCCACATTTGCGGGCGACTTCGTAAATACGCATTATACATCGAAAAAGCAGTCGGGGAGGCACGGGCAGGGAAGCTGTTGGAGGCTGTCGCGTTTCTTCTCCTTTTTATTTATTTATTTATTTATTTATTTATTGCTTTGAGAACGCAAACATTGAAAGTACATCCGTGCTGGTTCGCATCCTGCTGGTTTCTCCGGAGGTCTTTGCTGAAACGCTTCGAAACTTGCGGGCTGTCCTGAGGTTGAAATGGGGAGGTGGGGGGGGGGGGGGGGGGGGGAGGCGGGGACATTTGCAAAATAGCTATACGCTAAGGATCCTCTGGAACGCAGAGGAAACCTGCAAAATAAAAAAAAAGCACTTAACAAAACAAATTGCATACCTGGAATTTTTTTCGTGCCTGTAATAGAAGCGTGAACTAGCTCGTAGAACTGATACATGATAGTGCGACAAAACAGTTTTGGCTGAGCTCTTACAACCAATACTAACTTCAGCGCAGTACATGGAAACAGGTCTAAAACAACGATTGTCCTTGCCATAAAGAATTTTAATTATATCAGATTCATATGAAGACCTTAGCATTACAAAGAGTGTATGAAAGCTGCTTGAAGGTCGCGATAACTTTTAAGACTTGATCGAGGCAATACAAGAAAAGAAGAGGCCCAGGGTCAATGTAAAGGACTTTCCCAACTTTTTATTGTCAAAAGAAAAAAAAAAAAAGACAGGGCCTCCCACCGGGAGACCGCAAGCATTCGCTGGTCTACTCTCCGCGCCTCCCTATCCCCAGGGCCGCCAGCCTTTTGGCCAAGACTTCTAGCTCGTCTTCGGAGTCGCTCTCGGAATCGGGGCAGGGCAGGTGCTGAAAGCGGATGGCCGTTTTAGGCTGCGGGTACTCCCTCAGCTCCGCAGGGGCAGTCGCGCGCCGTTGAGGTGGGTCTTCCAGCGCGGCAAGCTTTTCAGTGGCTGTATGCCTCCAGAGTGGATAGACATGGTAGACGTCTCCTGCGAGTAGTAGTAGTAGTAGTAGACTTTATTGGAGCCCGAAAAGACGGCGGCATCTTTAAGTGCCGGACGGGGTGGTTCCCTGTTCACGGGACCCGTATGTGGCCAGCAGCTCCTGGCCCCTGGCCGCTAGCACAAGTTGAGCTCTGGCTCGCTCCCGACGGCTGCAGCACCCGCAAGGGCCCGGGGGGTCGCGGGGCGGCGTTGAGGGCGTCGTTGTAGTAGGCGCGGCGGTCCGCAGGCCTCGCGCCAATCGGCACAGGCCGGAAGACAGGCTCCCTCGCGGGCTGGCGCCAGTTCTCCCAGTCCTCGGCGTCCTGGTACCAGCACTCGTCCGGCTCGGAAAGGTTCGACTGCCTGATGGGGTAGAGGGCGTCCGCCTCAGCTGCGGCCGTTGACTCGTAGTTGGCCTATCTGGCCGGCGTCGCAGCGGTCGGGGTAGGAGGCCAAGTGCGGCTGCAGGTTGTCTTCTGGCACCAGGTGGCTGGCATTGTAGCGGCAGGTGACCAGGGTGCGGCGGCACTCTCTGCGGCATTTCGAAATGTGTGAGGCGTCCTATATGACTTTGTGGGCGGGGTTGAATGGGCACACCACGAGGGGATCCTCGCCATGCTTAAACGCCCGCGGCTGCATCGAGTGCGCCATGTCGTCGTGAAGTTCTATTGGCGATGGAACGGTTTACCGGGTCCTGGCCGAGAATTACGGTATAGCTCTTGTGGTGGCTGCTGCAGACCTTGCGGTGCGGTGGGACGAATGAAACGCTCGAGCGCGGCGCCTTATTGTCGGTGATATTAGGGTGCCTCATGCCAGCGCCGCGGACACGGTGGAGACACCCATTGAATGGCCCCGTGCCCCCGCAATTCGGTCAACATGCTCAACGCGTTGTTCTTTTCGTCTCCCACGAGACCCAGCAACGCGAAACAGATATGATTGAATCTTCGCCAGTATGCGGCGTTGCGGCAATAATTTTAGCGCGGTTTTCATTCAATGACTTGCTTCGGCGGCGAGCGAGTGACCCAAAATGGCGGCGAAAGCGTAGAGTGAACTAGAATTGTATACGTGTCTCTACCCTGTACGGCGGACACGTGAATCGAGGAGGAGGAGGAGGAGTACGTGAAACTTTATTTTAAATGCGAATGCATTTATTAGCCGGGGGTTGTCTTGCTCCGTTGGCCGGCGTGCGCCTGCATTCCTCCAGCGCGAGCGCACGTGAGCGCGCGCCTCGTAGTTCTGCCTTCGTCGTCGTCGTCGTCGTAAATGCGAATGCATTTCTTAGTCGGGGGTTGTCGTGCTCCGTCGGCGTGCGCCCGCAGGTGTTATCTCTCCGCCGAGCCGGTGGTGTGGACGTGTTCGTCAAGCGCTACTTGCCCTTCAGCGAAGAACTGCGACAACAACGACAGGCGTCACACCTCGTCCTCGATCGCAGTGTCTGCCCGAGTGCTACTGCTGTGGCTGATGACGCCGTCAACGAGTACTACTTTGCTCGAAGCGGCAAGGACGGTGAGTACTGCGGTGTTAGTCTCGTGTCTAACGTGTATGGGAACTTGATATTGCACGCCGTTGCCACGTCTCCCGTTCGAGACACGTCTCCGTACAAGGACTTGTACACCCTTGCCTACACCGGAGACGGAGTCTTTGTGGTGACCGTGTACCTCGCGCTCAACCTCGCTCGAGACGCCGTCGCCGCGCAGCTGGACGCGGCTATGGAAAGTGTGCGCGTGCGCTCCAAACCCTCTGACCCCATAGTCTTGGTTGGCGACTTCAACGTTGACGTGCGCAAGAAGAGTGGCGAGTGGCTGGTCCAGTACAGGCAGACCAGGCACTCTATGCATTGTCTCTCTGCCGGCTTCGACACGTGCCCCACTACCATTCACGGGAGTTGCATTGATCTGGTCTTTACGCGAAACTGTGACGCGCGTATGCTTCTCAAAGACCCTTTGACCGTGCACTTTAGCGATCACAAGGCAGTGATTGTGGCCGTCAGGTACAACGATAACACAAACAGGTGCTGATGAATAAATGATTACGTTCACACTCTCGTCATTAATTACGCCATTACTCGCAATACACTCATCGGTGCACCGCATTTCTGCACGATTCCCTTCGGGGAGGTGCGGGGGAATTTTTTCGATAGGAATAAAATAGAGTTAGGGCCTGCGGCCATCTGCACAGGTGCAGTCCCTATTCCGGGACCCCATTGGTCAAGGCCGCCGCTCTCGCCCGTCGAACTAGAGCCCTTTGAGACTCCAGCCCCGAGCAATTGAGCAGAGGCACCCTAGGTGATATCTTCGAGTCGGTTGGTTCATACCACTCAAGGGGACTGGCCAGGAAATGGGCGCTAACTGAAAGAAAAAAAAACTGGGCTCGGGATTAAAGGAAATAAAGGGAATGCACGAAGTACTCGATTAGGAAAAAGTGTATATAAACGGGAATGAAAAAGGTAAAAGTAGACTTCCAGAAAATGAGGTGCGGCAGCAGATAGGACACACCAGCTATAAAATCAACACTAATGAACAAGAAAAGCCGTGACAGCCGTGAAAAGTACGCAAAGAAATAAAGGAAAAAGGTTCGGAAGTGAAGGAGAGGCAGTGAGCGGGAAGGCAGTGGGTACAGGCGGTGACATGCTCAGCAGCCCGCCATCTTAATCTAGCGGCTAACACGGTAGATGGCGAGATTCAGAAATGAATGAATGTACAGCGCGGCAAAGATCCCTGTGGGAAAAACCCAGGACCTTCGCCCCGAATGATAATATTAGAGGAACAGAGATTGGGTGGGTAAAAGGGTTTTCCACTTATCTTGTTCGTATGGAGGTTAACCGTCGGAAGAAGACGGAAAAAAATGTTATATTGTCTCTAATTCATTGCAAAATGCACAAAGGGGTGAGGGGGCAAGATCACAGTGGTGCAAATAATAATTTAAATTTGGTACACCACAGCGAAAGTTTGTTAGGCTAACTTCATACTCCCGTGATTGACTAATCCGGCACTTCCATGAGTACCTGAGGTGCTCAAGCTCTGAACCTACGCACGCAGTTTCAGCCATGCTTTGTAGGAGGCCTAATCTACGAAAACGTGCCGAGGTGAGGAAATGTATGGGCGGCCGGATTTCCACCACTGGACCATCCAATGCAAGTTTCGCCAACGTATCTGCCCATTCGTTAATCCAGATTCCAGCGTGTCCAGGCACCCACACCAAACGAAGTTTTCGTACTGATGTAGGCAATAAATAATTAAGGGCTCGACGTAGAAGAGATGTATTTGGGGATGAAAGAGCAGTGCAAACCATAGAGAAAGAAATACTTTTTTATTTCTCTATGTGCAAACTGAGAGAGAGTCAGTGGCGCCCCCTAACTGGCTCATGACGTCAGCTGTGGGACTCGCGCCGTTGTCGTCGTCTGCTAGACGCCGATTGACTGGCCTTATTTTCTCTGTTCGCACGCGCCCGTTTCGGCACTTTAGTGCAGTGAAAAGCTATTTTGCCACCGTTAGGTTATTTTATAATTTTTTAGCGCCTCCGTGAACTCGTCGGACTATATTCCGAAACAAACAATTTAGCACACATAGCCGCACTGTGCTAAAATTATTTGCAAAGTTCAAGTCTAATAACTGCGTTTTGGGCTTTATATAGTCACGTAAACAAAAAGGAGCAAGGAACACATGAGATGGCATTATAAATGTTGTGTTGATTCTCTTTAAAATGCTCAAAATAAAAAAAATTGGCCGCGTATCTGCTCCTTTTGTTGGAAATGTCGTCAAAAGACGATAGTCTTTGTAGACATTTGCCAAGGAAATGCCCCTCTTTGCTTTCCCGCTCACTTCTCATGCTGTTCCTGTACCGTCGCGCTCATCTCAAGGTAAACACACCAAGGGTTTGCTCAAGGCGATTTGAATTTACCGCGTTCCACTGCTACAGGCCGGGTTCCTCGATGTCAGCGCTGCAGTACGGCGGTGACGCGCGTGAATCAAGGCGGCCGACTTCAAGGTTTATAGAACCGCATGGCCGTGCTCCACGTGCGTTCCAAGCAGAACGTGGAACCTAGCTAGTGGAACAACCGATTTAGCCCTGGCCAATTCCCCCTTGTGGGTGCGTGCCAAAATCTTTGACGACATCATCATCATCTTTCGTTGCTGTTGCGTGATTTTTTATATGCCGTGGGGAAGTGGCGCGGGCAACAGCAGGCGGCGGTTTTCTGCATTAGATGTAGAATATCATTGGCTATCGAAAAACCAAGCAATGAATTTTTTAATAAAGGAACACTGTAAATATCAATTGTGTACTAATTTCCTGTCTTATATGTGCGTAATGTCTTGTCCTTGTTCAACAAAGTTGACAAGTATGAACATATGACCGGGCTTAGACGTTTACCTTTGGCTGTGAGTAAATAATACTATTGCGCAATATGCACTTTGCTTTGGCCGGGAGGCGGAATCGGCTTCCAAACCAGGATTTTTTTTTATAATAAATTTATCCTTTCAACTCGTTTTAGAGAGGCCGTCTAATCTTACTTTTGAAAGAAGGAAAAGACCCCTCTCTCCCGAGTTCTTACAGACCAATAACCGCTTTGAACTCGGACTACAAGATTTTAACTTCCCTTTTGGTGTCCAGAATTAAACCTCTTTGGCCGGACCTCCTCTCACTCCAACAGGTTGGCTCGGTCCCATACAGAAATATTTTTTCGGCACTTAGCCTAACCCGAGACATACTAGCCTATACGCACCAAACTGGTATTGCAAGCCTGTGTGCCTCTTTAGACCAAAAACAGGCATTTGATAGGGTCAATCATTGATACCTGCTTGCCATATTTCAGGCATATGGGTTTCCCTCTGAATTTGTTCAGATTCTCCGAGAATTGTATGATAATTTATCCAGTGACCTGGTCATAAATGGTGTGGTACAGGGTGAAATTGCAATTCATAGAGGTGACAGACAAGGATGCCCCTTGTCGCCGCTTGTTTTTGTCTTATGTCTAGACTCCTTCATCAGAAAACTCGTTATGAACCCCAAAATTAGGGGTCTCCCTTTGCCCGGACAAGGCTCGGTTAAAGTGTCTGCGTACGCAGATGACGTCACTATTTTTATTCGGGACACCGATAGCCTCACGGCTGTTTTAGGGGACTTCGAGTCTTATGCTCGACTTTCAAGTGCCGAGTTAAATGTCACAAAAAGTGCTGTCCTTCCTCTGGCAAACGCTACACTCGCCCCCATTCATAACTTAAAAATAGTTCGAGACCTGATGTTTCTCGGCGTCAAATTTGCCGAAGAAGGTGTTTCTCCAGACATGTGGCCCGAGTTAGTTGATGATATTCAAAAGAATGTTGCCCGGGCTAGGTCTTTCAACTTCTCTTTTTCGGAGAAATCGTATCTGATTAAATGCGTCTTTCTTGCTAAATTCTTTTAGGGGCGAAGCTCCTTAGGGCGTGGGTCTGTCCATCCTCGACGTATGTATGTAGCCACCTCTAGTTTAGTTCTTGGATTGTTTACTAGATGGCGTGGCTACCTCTAGTTTAGTTCTTGGATTGTGTACTAGATGGCGGTACTTGTATATGATAAAAAGATGCGCTTGGATTGTTTACTAGATGGCGTGGCTACCTCTAGTTTAGTTCTTGGATTGTTTACTAGATGGCGGGGAGCGTTGTAATAAAATCCGTTCGCTGTTGGCGTGCGCTCGGAGTCGCCCGATGGATAAGGCTGCAGATGTGCGAGCCCGCGAGGCAGAAGCGCTCCGTGAAGCTGCGCGACGCCGCCGCCAAGATCCTGCCGTGCGAGAGCGGGAGGCCGAAGCGTGTCGTCTGGCTGCGCGACGACGCCGCCAAGATCCCAGCGTTCGAGAACGAGAGGCCCAAGCGTCACGGCAACGGCGCGAGGACCCTGCCGTACGCGAAGCGGCACGGCTGCGGCGCGAAGAGGATCTCCAAAACGTCAGAGAACGGGAAGCGGCGAGAAAGCGCGCGTATCGGCAGGCAGACCCCGATGCAGTGAGAGCTCGTGAGGCGTCTGCAAAACGCATCAGGCGAGCTCAGCCCCAAGGTGCCGACGCGCGGTTTAAGCGAGACTTTCTAGACGTTACGTTCGGACACAGATGTAGTGGGCGAACTTTCACTGAAGAGTCACGGTTTTACCGATGATTTCCCCTCAGGAGCTTCGCCCACTCATCATCATTCACCCCGTGGATATGCTGTGAATTTTTTTGTCTACATGATTATGCTGCCTCCCAATTCTGTTACGCACAAAGTGTCCCGCGACATTTTTTCTTTCTTTTGGGATGGAAGCACGGAGCGTTTAGCGAGAGATGCCCTGCGCCTCCCACGCCGCTCTTGGGGTTATGGTCTCCCTTGCATCGACCTCATGAGCCAGTTGTTGGCCCTTAGAGTCGTCTCTTCACTTCTCAGTGACGTAGAAGCTCCGGGCAGACCTTTGATCTTATACTTTCTCGGTCCTTCTAGACGGGTTCTTTGTCCAACTATGGCAAGAAACCTGCACCCCAGTGCAGCTATCCGGTCAATACTGTTCAAGGCCGTCATTACTTTAGCTAAGGAAATTCGTGCAATGGATGCTGATCTCGATTTTGTGAATGAACAACCTGCCAGGCTGTGTGAAAAAAGTTACTGCGAGCTCGGGCAGACGTGTGGATCCACCAGATTTCCCCTGGTTACGATTGACTTCAGATGGGCTGCCAGAGGACGCCAAAAACACCCAGTGGCAAAAAGCGTGGCGAATTCTTCCCACAAAAGACAGATTATTTCGCTGCGGAGTAACACAAAACTCTTCCTGTCCCAACTGCGGTCAACCAGAATCCACGGCTCACACTTTCTCAAGCTGCACTGTTGCGCGTTGCTTTTGGCGCATCATACACCGTGCCGCTCCAAGTTTGGGGCTTGCACGGTATCAACTAAGAGAACAGTGCCCTGGCACTCCCCTAGGCAAACTATTCGTAGTAATTGGCGATTATATACTATGGCGTAATCGCTGCAGGGCCGTAGCACATAATCGCAGGCTACGTATGCAGTGGCCCTTGCTTTCCTTTTTCAGACAACACCGGATGAGTGACCAAGAGATTGGGTCGTACGAAGCCGTCCCACCTGCTCTTGTTCCTTGATTCTTGTTTGTAACTCCCGTATTCGGCATCGTCGCGTTTTGATGCGTTCTTGGTATTCGTTTTTGATCACCTGGATCTTCCGTTGAAGGTCCACCTTCGCGTGTTCACACTCCAGCTCCAGCTGTGCAAGCTCGGCAGTTAGATCGAGTGGCGACTGTGTGTTCCGCCACGCACCAAATACCACGCTGCGGCGTGGTGCTCGGCGGTCACAGCTTCCTGAAGTTGCTGATGTTTTTGTTTTTACCGGCGGTTTTTGCGTCCCCGTCTGCGCCTGTTGTTTTAGCGCCCTTTATCTCCCGCCTCACTGCAAGAGTCGCTGCTCTCGGACGACGCGGAGACAGCGGTCGTGTAGTCAGTGACGTCGTGAGTGGAGCTGGACTTTGTGTTGGCGAGAGGTGTCGCCTGGCGGCTGCACGAAATCTCTTCCACACCTTTGTTCTTTACACTTGATGCCGATCAGAAGCTGACGCGCGACGTCGATCTTTTCCTTGGTAGTGAACGGGTTCGAGAATGCGAGTCGGCGTCCGCTGGTTTGTCCGTCGATAGCCGTGACTGCGAAAGGCGACGCCGGCTGCGCCCCTGGCGTTCTTTGTGCTGCAATTGTTTTCTCTCCTCGTAGGCCTTGTTTTTGGGGCATGTAGGATCGACGGCGAGGTGACCATTGGCCTTACACTGCTTGCAGTACTGTTTCTCGGGGGTGCGGCTATGTGGGCATTCCTCACCTTCTTGGGTGTGCGACGCATTTCCACATCCAGAACAGACGGAGTGCTGGGCCAACAGGGGGGCACCCATCGCCGGAAGATTAAAAAACCCGTCGTTACCTGATGGTTCGTCTGGGGATGACAGCGCACTGCCGACATGGATGAAACCTTTAATCGAGCACATACAGCAGCAGCAGTTACAGCTCCAGCAAACACAGCAACTGCTAATGCAGCAGCAACAACTACTGCAGCAACTACAGCCGATGGTAGCCCATTTCCAGTCGATGCAGCAGCATGGCCAAGTTCTCAGCCAGTAACAGCCGCTTGCAGGACACCATCGTCGATGGTATGTCGCCTCCTCTACCAATGCTTCCTATGCCAGACTCACCAACCCCCGACGTGCTTCAGCGGAGTTGTCGCTCTCTCCAAATGTGCACTTCGGAGCTGAATGAACTTTTCCAGACTGTTGGGTGCCCAGCTCTCCTGCTTCTGCAGGAAACGCGCGGGGAAAGCCCTGGAATCCGTGGATATAAGGAATATTTCCAACCCAGCATTCAGCATAAACTCCCGGGACAAGACGCACATCATGTTCAGGCGCAGTGCGTGGTGTTCGTCCGCAAAGACATAATCCGCACCCGCATCGACACGTCTGCCTTTTGTGAGTCGCTGCAGGAGGTTGTGGCAGTGAGGTGCCTCATTCCGTCTCGCCCACTACCGCTTGTGGCGGTTTCCTACTACGCAAGGCCAGCCACGAGTGGCTACCGCCAAGGGAGACGACCCTCTGAGTAGCAGCAAGACTACTTGTGGATTCGCCGACTCCAGGCAGCACACCCACAGGATGACTTTCTAGTATCGGGTGATTTTAAGGCACAACACCTAGTCTGGGGTTACACCTATGAGATCAACAGGGGAACAACACTTTTAGAGATGATGGCAAGCTGCGGAATGGAGTTGGCCAATGACCTCGACTATCCTACCCGGTACGGCCTCCACGGAGGGCAGCGCTGTACGACCCCAGACCTCACATGGACGTCTAGCCGCTCACTGGTGAGAGAGTGGAGGACAAACCCCGACCCTTTAGGCTCTGACCACTATCCTATCTGTATTGAGCTGACCCCTAATGGTCCAAAGCGCGACTTGCGAAGAAGGACGAGGAGTGTGGACTGGGATAAGTTCAGGACGCTGATCAGTCAATACGAAGACAACCGACCTGTCACTGAGGTACTACAGAAGGCAGTAGCCCTTGCACAACGTACCTTGGATATCGCCCCAGAGCTTCCTACCCCGGACATAGGTCGGCAAAACAGAAAGAACTCACTCAAACTCAATCACAATTTTTTTCATTCATGCTGTACTCAATCAAACTCAGACTCAAAAAGCTCGTCTGTTCACAAAATCACTCGTACTCACTCATAAAATACTAGTTTGTAATCATACTCACTTGTACTCAAACTCATTTGTCCTCTCGAGTATTCGTACTCAATCTGTACTCATGAGTACTGAATCTGTACTCATGAGTACTCACTCTGTACTCATGAGTACTCAATCTTCTGTACTCATGAGTACTACTCATTCTGCAATCATGAGTACTCAATCTGTACTCATGAGTACTCAATTCGAATAATCAACTTATCTGCACTGTTAGCTAGGTCGTATCTCGAATGAAAGACTAAATAGAAAAAATAAAATGTTTAATTGATTAGAAAAACACAGGGTCGGGCTCAGGGGAGCTCGGGGCTTGTCGGTGCGGCAAGGGGACAGGACAGGGGCGCTACGCCTGGTTGTGTGTATTTCCGTTAACCGCACGGTCAAAACCCCCAGGGGTCTGTCCTTAATCACTAATTTTTGTGTGCGTGTGTGTGCGGTTAACCAGAGCGCCCGAAGCAAATTTGCTGCACCTGGCGACGCGCCGATGGTGGGCCCGATTCGCGCCTCAGTCAAACAGCCCGCGGCAGACGTGCCGCGACTTGGCGGCACACAGCGCCTCAGAGTCTACTCTCGTTTTCCCATCGAGACGGCCGCACCAAATCATGCCTGCGACGACCGGCCCGAAAAAGACACGCAGCGAGTAGACCCTGAAGACGGCGCCGCTGAGTCGCCTTCCCTTTCCTGTCATGGCTCGGCTGACGCAATCACTTCGCCTTCAAACTGCTGCCAGTGATGGTCCTAATTGCAAAGATTCGAACTGCACGCGGCTGCGGCAAAACCCCGGGGGTATAAAACCAACCCTGAAGGAGCGGCTTTGCGGCGGCATTTCATTGCAGGCACTGAGTTGAGAAGTGCTATCGCCTTTGTGCGAGCCATGTAACGCTCTTGCTACCTTTGTATATATTGTATATAAATGCAGTTTAAAATCACCGTCGGCTCGACAACTTCATCGCTCTGCTCTGCGCCACGTCGATGGCGGACTGAGCAGGGCAACGTCGCAACAGTGGTGACTGAGCAGGAATGGCCCAGGGCCCCAGTCCCAACAGTGTGTGTGTGTGTGTGTGTGTATGTGTGTGTGTGTGTGTGTGTGTGTGTGTGTGTGTGTGTGTGTGTGTGTGTGTGTGTGTGTGTTCGGGGGTGGGGGGTGGCGTGGACAGGGTATCGCTCGCAGTCGAGGGCCGCAGGGCACCCAGTTGCTGCCGGTGCTTGGCATCCGTTACAGCAGTGTCGAACTGCGCTGCCGTGCTTCGTGTACTCGAGAACAAAGTTTGCAGACGCGTTTTTCGTAGGCGTGATAGCTTGCACTGACTTCCCTGTATTGCCGTGTTGGTGGGTTGGTTGCACAGTGGAAATCTGCAGCTCTTATCTCGAGCAGTGCGGATGAAGCTGACAGCGATCGATCAAAAAGTGCGGTGGCGTCGTTATGTGGAATCCACATGTTTTACGAGACGTTCCAAGACGCGAGCTAAAGCGACAATCCCGGCGTCTGGCGTTGGCGTTCATCATTTCAAAACGATTCCTTCACGAGGCCTCCCACAGTGCGAGCTTAAACTCGGCAGTAGCTGCTAGCGAGGGGTGGTCGCCCGCCTGTAAACAGTAGTGAAGGTAGGGGAATAACAACCACCGAAATTCACCGTCATCGTCAGCGCCGTCATTACACGGTGGCATAAACGAGAAGCGGCGAATGGGGTTGCCACTCGAAAGCAAAACGCTCCTCCAGCAGCAAGATGCCAGAGCTCTTCGACAAAATATGCGAGGCTAAACAAGGCGTCGCACGCGTTCAACTGGATATTATGATGTACGATTCACAACTCACAAACGTGCTTAGGTGTACTCGGATATTTTATTTCCATTGCTGGGGCAAATACCACCGCCGCACCTGTACGGTGGTGCTATATGCTCACTTGTAAATGGCACTACACGAGACCATATTACTAGCGAACCTGAGCAAAATGTTTCAAAACGGGAGCTTAATAAAACCATATTGGCGCACGTACATCAGCCAAACTTTCGCTTGAATACTCACAGCGGAATGGTGCGGGCAATTTCGGTGAGACAAACGTTACAAACAACGCAGTCGGTTTGACGCGAGTTACGTAAATTAACGCGACTCTTGAAATGAGCGGTTCGGCTCACGAAACGACTACACAGCGTGACATGCGTCTACGGAAACTTCCGAAGACTGAAAAAGAGGGACTTCAGTACGCCTAGTGCGTGCATTGTTAGCAGCCTCCACCGCCTCTCGCCTAAAACAACTGGAAGGGAGCAAGCGCAATGAAGCCGCCGCGCGTTCACAGGTCGCGTCAACATAAATAAGTGCGGCAGTCAACAAGTGCCATGGAGAAGAGCAACTGCGGCCGCGTTTCCCGCCGGGCACTCACCCCCTCGTTTTTCCCTCTTCACCATGACCCCTTTGCAAGCGACCGCCGAGTAACGCTTACAGCGCCAAACAGGGACGGGGAAAGGGGGGAGGTGCAGTTTTCGTTGTCTAATTTTTCCATCCTTGACAGTTAAGCTGCACAGCGGCACCGCTAATTGTTTGCGACTCGTACACGCGCGTCCAAACTCGAGCTCGTGATAAAACTTGTTTGCACTACTGTACTCACGAGTGCACATACTCAAGATTGCAAGCACTCGCAAAACCACTATTAATGAGTATTGTACTCAAGAGTACTCATACTCATTAATGCTGTACTCATGAGTACTCATACTCATGAGTAGTGTACTCATGAGTACTGTACTCACGAGTAGTGGACTTACCCCTGTACTCACTCGTCATCGTACTCACTTTTTTTTTCTGGGTGTGTACTCACTCATCATCGTACTCACTCGTGAGTTTGAGTACAAATGAGTACAAATGAGTGTACTCACGAGTGAGTACGCCGACCTATGACCCCGGATAAGCACCTTGCCAACCTGTGGGAAGCACGGAAACGTCTACAAAAATTTTTCATTCGGAATGGAAAGAGACATAAAGACCTTATCCGTCTAAGACGCAAAACAGCCGAAGCTAGGCGCTACGCCAAACACCTGGCTCATGATAGGTGGCAAGACCACTGTGCGTCCTTCGGTGGAAAGACGGGTGCACGTCGACTGTGGCAATACTATGTGCGGCAAGTCCAAAGCCAAGAACACAGGTCCCAACCTTCACCTGAAACTCGACATAGACCCGGCGACATACGAACAGAACCTGGCAACCACCTTGTTTCCCTAAGCCACGTACGTCAGCGAAGAGGGCGAAGATTCTATATATGACTCAATGCCCGTTGCTTCCGAGGAAGGCCCAGACTCGCTGTTTACCCTTGCAGAGCTCGCAGCGGCACTGAGTCAGTTAATGCAAGAAGTGCGCCAGGCAAGGACAGAATCACCTGGGCGATGCTTCGCAACCTGGACCAAAGAAAAATTGCTGGACGAGCTCAACATGGTTTGGACAAGCTGCCTGATGCCTGACAATTGGCGCCACTCTGTAGTGCACGCTATTCAAAAACTAGGGAAGCCTACTGACAAACTAGGCAACTTGCGACCCATCTCACTCACGTCTACTCCGTGCAAACTGCTGGAAAGAATGGTGCTTAGTAGACTGAACCACCATTTGGAATACGCGAAACCAGATTTCTTCGACCCTGGCCAGACTGGGTTTCGCTAGGGACTGTGCACCTATGACAGCATACACCTGATAAAGGCAGCTTTTGAGCGTAGACACGGGCGGCTCCGCCAGGTTCACGTCTTTTGGTGGCTGTCGATCTTCAGAAAGCTTTCGATACGGTCAGACACGACTACCTGCTTGAGGCTCTGGCTGAGACAGGTGCGAGTCCCCGTATTCAGAACTTCGTACGAGCTTTCTTGAGACGTCGAACCTTCGAGTTTGCGGCTTCAACGACAGGTGTTACCTCGCCCAAGGTATTTCATGCTGCCGCAGTTGGAGTACCTCAAGGAGCCATTATATTGCCTACCCTCTTCAACATTGCGATGGCTAAGACCGCCCGGCGATGGCTAAGACCGCCCGGGCACTTAGGAAGATACCGGGTCTCGGCTCGACTGCCTACGCCGATGATGTCACCATCTGGGCCATTCCACAGCAGTGTACCACCACCGAAGCCTCCGTGACTGCTGTTCATACAGGCCTCGACACACTCTTAGAGTACCTCAGACCAACGGGCATGCAAGTGTCTCCAACCAAGACGCAGTGTCTGGTCATTCGGGGCTCAGAAGCTGAGCGTGCCCAGGTCCACCTTACCCTGAATGGAAATGCCATATCGCGACCGACAGATGGTTGGACTCGAATTCTGGGTATTCCCTTCCACGAGAATGGCACTCCCAACGAATGGCTATCGCAACTCCGAAAGTCGTGGAAGTCGATACTACACGTAGTACAGAGGATCGGCAGCCGCTTTGGCGGTGCTTGCACCGAAGTACTGCGAATGCTCGTCATTACGGTTCTCACAGCTAAAGCGTGCTACGGAGCCATGGCCATTGACCTAACCAAGGCACAACTGCTCAAGCTAGAGGTCTTGCACCGAGACTCCCTTCGGGTGGTCACCGGCCTCCCACGTCACACAAAAGTTGAGGACCTACATAGGTAAGCCCGACTGCCTTCCTTGGCGGCCACGCTCGCTACGAGAAGAGACAGCAATGCCTCGAGGCGAACCTTAACGAATGCTGGCAGGCGTATCATACGCCTTGCTGATGAATGGGTCCGTCCCGAGATACCCCCACTACCGCTTATGACACCACCATGGGAGGACACGCTCGTTACTCGGCCAAAACCACTGCCACGAAGACGCAACAAGGAGCGCCACACGAAGGAACGGGAGGGTCGCGCACGTAACACCAACTACCCCGAGCTTCAGGCAACTACTGTGTACACAGATGCCGCTTGGAATGAGGAGACACGGGAGGCCACCCTTGCAGTGGTCACACCCTTTGGGTCATACAGAGGGTCACAGGCCTACAAATATCATGAGCCTACAAGCACACAACTAGAACTCCATGCCTTGTGGATGGCGACACTCGTGGTACGCACCGAGGCGGCGCGCTCACTGTGGACGGCCCGACAAAAAATCACCGTAATGTGCGGCAACACAGAAGCCATCAAACGGCTTCAAGGACCAAACATCGATGGTTCAGTGTGCCACCTTATCAAGAAGGAGTGCAGAGCACTAAAAGACAACCACAACATCCAGGTATGCATCGACTGGGTGCCGGGACACGCGGGTAGCCTCGGAAACGAGGTTGCTCACGCGATGGCGAGCGCGCAAAGCTCTACGCTCCACTCGCTTCCCGAACACCCGGCGCCACCACTGATTGACGTCGACCCGGCCAGCCTCGTCGAACAAGAGAGAAAACGAAGGAAGACAAACCTGAGAGACATGACCCCCCCAAAATGAGCACCCTCTTCCAAAGGGCTTACCCAGAGGGGCTCACGTTTTGACCTACAAGGCCCGAACAGGGGCCGCCCTTACCGAGGATGTGCTGCACAAGTGGCGCTCCTACGTAAAAGTGGCGGCACGTAGTAATCCGGACAGACGCAATGGCTCTGCCGCTCTCATCGACCCACCGTACCCCTGCTCGTCTCCACAGGACTCCACAGTCAAGCAGGACATTCGACACCTCCTGTGGGACTGTGGGGGCCTCCGTGAACTCCGAGCCCGACACGCCCAACAGGTGCCATCATACGAAGAGTGGACTACGCCCATGAATCCTAGTCATGCCAAGGAAATATTGCTTTCCCTTTGGGAGAGAGAGAGAGATCAAACTTTATTTAAAGCGGCCCATGTCCGGGCTGCCGAAAATGTGGTTCTGGTGGGCCTGGAAGACGTTGTTCGCCAAAGTGTCAGGCGTAGCCCGAAGAATTTAGGGTCTGCAGGAGCCCTTGACCTCCTTCCAAACACCCCCCCACCCTTCTTAGGCCACTGGCCACCCCTTTTCTTATTAATAGACATTTATACATACATACATACACCTCGTGACCTTTTTGGAAGGTGACTTGGCCCTTTTGGGTGAGGAAGAGTTTCTGTGACATTGGTCTACCCGGTTTATTGAGGTTTCGAACAAAAGGGTTATTATTCCTGCCAGTTTTCCATACCTGTGTCCTTATTGATTTTAGTTGTAACAATTGATTTTGGTGTTAGAATTATGTGCTAGTGCGGTACAGTACCCGTTATGACATAAAACCAACCCTGTTCTGTATATTGCTGCATTTTTGAAGCGAATGTTTTTGTATCATTGTTTACCTCGCATGTTAATCTTTTGGTTGCAAGCAACTCTAAATTGTTTGTTTGTTAATCTTTTGTCTAGAATCAACTTGAAGCTGTTTATGTGTTTCTGTAAGTGTCTGTAACTGGCAGCCTTCGCGCTCTATTGAAAATAAATTTATCCTTTCAAGACAGACAGACAGACAGACAGACAGACAGACAGACAGACAGACAGACAGACAGACCAAAATTTCTAGGTTTAAGTAGCCCAAAAAATACTATCGTCTTTAAAAGAGTGCTGTTACGATTTCTCACTTGGACGATATTGACAGGAGGTGTAAACATCTCAGAACGGCCTTTTGAATGTCTTGCATGTATTTATGGTTGAGTGCAAGGATCATATATGAATTTTGTACCTCATGTGGCAGCCTGTAATGGTAGCAAGTGGATTTGAGGGCCTTTAGGGTCTGTATGTGACAAGTAACAGTTCTGTCAGTATCAATTTTAGGGGCATGTGTACACGCAAAGGGGTTAGGATGGTGTTTGTGATGTATAGTCATTAACAAGAACTTGCCATAGCGACATGAAGAACCCGCTCACACAGACATAACACATGCTCGATGTTTGAGCAATTGGGCTTTGAAATATTTATCTACCTGGAATAGCTCAGGGTGTTGGTGTAAAGGGCATGTCGGCAATGTTGAGCATCAATGAATCTGTGTTAACGATGCTTTGGCTGCATTCATATCATTACTGCAGCATTTTTTAGTTTGGTTCTTGAGTGCTTGGTAGGCTCGCCACAAGAGGTAGTTGTGCGTTAAAGTATATCAAGTGCCTGTTGCTTTTTTGTTGAGTATACTGGATCGATGACGGAGGATTGAGCGAGTTCTCACAAGTTTCAGAGGATTAGGACGTTGCAAAGGGCTTGATAATGTTGAGCATTTATTTGCTTTTGGTTCTGAGTCTACCCTGAAGTCCCCAATGCGTAAAACGACCTTGTTCTTCGTTTAGAACGCCACCTGAAGTTACGGAAGGACAAGCGTGTAGGGGTACGATAGTTTCACCCTTCAAGGCACTCAACGCGATCCAAATCGGATTTGACTTCGCGCCTGAGTGTGTGCGTGCTGCTCCTTCGTTAAACTTCGCCAGCACTTGTAAGCACGCTACACATGTCAATGGTGCTGCCCGTTTTCAGCCCGAGAAGAGTTTACATATCAGTGAATGCTGTCAAAACTGCAGCACCGACAAAAATAAAGTCATTAGAAAGTTAGAGCAGATCGGAAAAACGGTTCCGGTATGGTACGCGGTACCGGGAAGGCTCGTTTTAAGAGTTATAGCAGACCGTGACTACCAGGCATGCTACCGTGACTGGGAGGGACTTGGGTTGTACGTCGTTTGGCAACTCTCCGTGAGTCTGTAGCGTTTTCTGTGCTGAAATATTAGTTTTCAGTTCTCACAAGTGCTAAAGGCAGTATTAAAAAAATATATCCAACGCTCCTACGGAGATTCGAACTAGCGACTCTGCGTGAACATGAAGCGGGCATTTTGTCTCTATCTCAACAGATGGCGCCAGCAGATCAAGCTGGGCTCTCAGTACATACGGCTGGCTGCTTCTAGTTTTTCGTTGTATTTGAGAGTCCCTCGCTCTGATACCGCCTGTTCTTCACTCGCCAACAAGGACGGTATTCTGGTAACTGTCCCTTTTGAAAACGTCCCTTTTGCGTCCCTTTCATCGTGACGTACTTCCGGTTAAGAAGTGGAGGTTGGCAGCATGGAGCAAGGTTAGCAGTAGGTTTGCCGCGCTTGCGTTACGTCACTTCCGGTTGTTGGCTTTTAGCCAATCAGGGCTCACCAAAAGGGACACTTTTGAAAGGGACGCAAAAGGGACAAAACTCGAGAATACCGTCCCAGTACGCCTACTGAGGCTGCCTAACGCACCATGAAGGGGGCCCTGGAAGGACATTTCCCTTTCCCCTCTCGGCAGGGGGAACCGCAATTCCCCTGCGCCTTTTGTCGCTTCCTTCGCGGTGAGTTAGGCGCCCTGAGAGGGCGGTGTTGCGACTGAGTGGGGGCACCCGATCCGAGCTCCGTGGCCTCCGACATACGAGTGGTAGCGTGTATGATGCGAGCGGCCAGCCGCTGTTGCAGCCGTGAAGAAGTCCAGAAGCCGTAGGCTAACGTAACTGTTTAATTCATAGCGAGAGGTGAGCCGAAGCCAAAGAACAATGCTCCGACGGGCGAGGTTACAATACAGGACTCGAGCAGAGCGACAACATCGATTCGCTGCTCAAACAGGAATGGTTTACAACGCTTGCAGGGGTCTATTTATACCAAAAAGCGGTAACGGTCAAAACGCAACAAGCGGCAACACGCCGCGAACGTCACAGACACACACAACGCTCTTTCCAGAGTTCGTAAGCCGTTGGTAGCCTCCGCGCACGTTGAGTCCGAGAGAGGGGAGAGAGGAGGACTCCGTTGCAATCGATGGGGCCTCTGTGTCCTTGAAGAGCGTGGAGACGAGCCTCTCCGCCAGCCGCCGAAGTTTTGAAATGCGCCGAGAGCAAAGCGTCTGACGCGGCTTGTCGCAACTTGTCACTGACATGGTGGCGCCTGACGGCAGAGAGGCGCACGAGTGGCTTCGCCGCACAGCCGAGGAGTGATGCGGGGAAGTACTGAGGCGCTGGCCGATTCGTAACAGCGGACTGTTGACAACAATGTATCCGCCACAGTGCTGCACGTAGCTTGTGGTATGAACTATAGGTAGGTAGGGTGCTGCGGGCGTCTTCAGCCGCAGGGTGATCGTAGACGTATTCTGGTAGCCTCATGTTTCTGGCGAAATTATCTAAGCTCTTAAAAGTTGAAATTCCTCAAAACCACCAGTAGCCAGGCAAAAGTTTAGGCCCTTCTGACAAGACGTTCATCTGAACTGGGGAGGGGGTTATACTTGAAAGGTACATTACATTCCTGGTAAGATTTCCTTTTGTGACAGCAGACCAGGGAAAATTATTAGTACTGGTCTTTAACTGAACTGGTTGGGGCGCAGTAGTCGAAGCATTTATTACAGTCGGAGTGGCATTATCGGTTGTATTGTCAGAGTGGGGGCAGTTACTAGTGCTGGAGCTTGTTAGATTCTTACTCGTGTGGCCAGTGCTAGAAATCTTATCTCAGTGAAATTTGCGGGCGTTTGTTCGGGATATGGCGGAGGCCTTCTTGGATTCGTAGTTGCCTAAAATGTTCAACTCTATTTTGCTTAGTTCCTGACTGAGTGGTTCCTCTTTCTTTCGGAGAGAATGGGCCGTAGTTTCGTAGTGATTGAGGATTAATTCAGTTAATTGTAAAGATGGTTTATTGAGTACCTGTTGCCACTTTTTTTGTAAATTCGAAAGTTTGCCCTGCGGCATAACGGTGCACGATTCACTGGTACACGTTGCCACTTTTTCATGTTGGACGGGGAGAGTTCAGTAGTAGCAGGTTTTATTCTAATCCTGACACCCCTGGGAGTCACCGCGGCATTCAAATACTGTGCAAGCACGGAAACGTGCAATTCGGAACGTATGCGCTTTTCAGTGATTTTTCTTAACTTTAAGAACTGTCTTGAAATGGGGAAGGCGGCCGCGTTACCTGTTTTTTAAATGCAGAGCATTTCAGTAACTCACGATGTCACCCGCGTTGTTTATGTTGTAGTCAGTTGTTGCTATGCTGGTTCTTGCGAAGGTTGTATGGGCATGTGGCACGGATGATTGGATTTTGGACCCCGGAATGTCCGGTGGACACGCTGCTGTTGGGGCCGCTGACGTGATGGTCGTTCGTGAATTTCGGGGATGGGCTGCTGGCGTTCACCCTAGGCGCCGTGGTTGCGGTAGAACTGGGGGTGGGGGGGTGTGGGGGGGCGGTGGCGGTCGGTTGCTGGCCTGATACTCTACCGGGGTCTTTACACTGGATAGGATTGGAGGCAGTGGTGGAAAGTCTCTGTCATTTGAAAAGATAGCAGGGGCTGCAACTTGGTTGGCGGTGCATGCGACATCGCACCACCCCAGAGGATTGCAGCGCTGTTGCATGAAGCAGAGTGCACGAATATGTGGCCGGCCAGCAAGGCCACACCCTCAAAGCTTGGGTGTACGCCATCAGCAGCGATGACTCGACAGGCTGGAAGGTTCTCAAAGCCATGATCGATGAATTGAACAAAGCGTGAGTGGCGGCAAAATTCTCGGAGAAGAGCGTTGAAACTGCGGGCCTTTTCGTTGCAGCCGCGAGCGAAGCGAGAGATGCGGTAGTCGCGGCGGCAGTTAGCGGAGCGGGGAAGAATGATACTGGCGTGAATAGTGGAAATATTCGGCTGAGATTCAAGAATGAGGTCAGTCAGTGAGCGGTAGTCAGAGAAAGCATGTTCAGCGGAAGTAGAGCTGAAATAATTAGTACCAACATGCAGGAAAACTGTAGTGGCCGAGGCAGGGATAAAGTCGATCAGTGAGCGTGCGTCAGCAATGCATGCGCCAGGCTGGGACACAAAAGCGGGGGTTCCTGGGCAGAGGGAATCGAAGTGATGGTACAAATACTTAGTATGGGAGTCCCCGATCACAACTGTTGTGGTTACGGCCTGCGGAAATTTCCAGATGATGCTGTCTGCTGTGGTCCTGTCAGCGCTCATAGTAGAAAGATAAAACTCACAAAGCGCGCAGAAATAGTATAAGTAAAGAGTCGGATACACAGCAAGAACAATAACAAAGAAGGTTTACACACGTAGCGGCAATGGGGCTTGCCTTCATCAGTGTTGTCCTTATTTGCCCTGTCAAGACTTGTGAACGGTCCCGGTAATGCATTTGAACATCTTAAAGCTACAATTTTAGAATCCGCTTTCAAAACCCGCCACAACGCGAGGTTCGGGAATCTTATCTCATTTATAAATTTAGGTCAGCGACGCTTGGTATATTAATGAAACTTACGGAAAACTAACGTGCTTATCCCTCGATTAAAATTGGCGACCTCATAATTTTTATCACATTGTTCATTAATCCTACCCTTGAGTTTCCCACCAGAATTCGCAGAAACTCTCCTAATACAGCAGCTTTATTGGCCTAATGCGGCTCAACAACGCGATTTGTCCTTGGGTAGGAGGCAGCGTTCCCCCGACCACTTAGAAACATTTAACGCTTTGTGATCTATGGACCGTACCTATTTCCTCTTCGGTTGCTAGCTCACTGTGCATTGCTCTTTTATACAGCTTATCTATTCTTTTCATCCGCGGGGGGCACACTCAAAATACAATCTTCGTTCATGCTTGTATGGATCCGTGTCCGAACCAGTCCCCCCCCCTCCCCCCCCAACATACACACAATGAATACCTTATTGTATACTTTTCCCTTCTTTTTGAAACCGCGATTGTCCAGTCTTACGCATTGTCTGAACTTGCAGCCCACGCCACGTACGTTGCCCGGTCGTGGTGCAATTTTGAGAGATTCCTTGTTAATACGACCTCTTTCTCTCCCTCTCTTTCTCCTTTCTTTCTTTTTTTGTTACCCGTTACAGGAAGAAATAATATATATATATATATATATATATATATATATATATATATATATATATATATATATATTGTCACGTGACGGCAGGACGCAGGAAATGAACCATGAAAGATGCGAGTGATGTATTTACACTATATACACGATGTCGGCCATGAGGGAGACCGCACAGCTGGGTCTTCGTCTTCTTCTCTGGAGATTGGACCGATACTTACTTCTCTTCTTATTTCCGTGACAATATATATATATATATATATATATATATATATATATAGGAAAGCAAGTTCTCTTTGCTGAAACGTAGGCCACAATCGTGCTTTTTTACCTTGTTCGAAGTTTTTCTTCTCTTGTGTTCTCTACCATCTTCAAAGTTCTACTACTCCCTATATATATATATATATATATATATATGTGTGTGTGTGTGTACAGCGAATCAGAATAGGAAATGAGGGGGCTCGTTGAAAATAACACAGAAATAAGAATTGGCAGTCAAAGACAACCTCGGAAAGCAAAGGGGAGGATGTAGTACGTCAAGATAAAGAATTTGGAAAATAAGAAAGTGGAGAAAAAATGCCCGCCAGGTGGGATCCGAACCCATGACCTCCAGAATACCGGTCTCGTGCGATAACCACTACGCTACTGGCGGGGCTACTTTAGCCTCCACTTTCTGGGGTATTTATGTTCACGTGTTTTTGTTTCCTGCGCTTCGGGGTGGTAGCCAGCGCCACTCGGACTACTCGGGGTGAAGGGTACCTTCTTTTTAACCCCCGGGCCGTGACTCGAGCGTCTACGACATGTTGAAAGTGGTCGACCAGCGCTGAACCCTCTTAAGCTAACCCTGGCACCAAGACTGCCAGAACAGAGGCCCGCGCTATGCATGTAGCGAATCAGAATAGGAAATGAGGGGGCTCGTTGAAAATAAGACAGAAATAAGAATTGGCAGTCAAAGACAACCTCAGAAAGCAAAGGGGAGGATGTAGTACGTCAAGATAAAGAATTTGGAAAATAAGAAAGTGGAGAAAAAATGCCCGCCAGGTGGGATCCGAACCCACGACCTCCATTCTTATTTCTGTCATATATATATATATATATATATATATATATATATATATATATATATATGTGTGTGTGTGTGTGTGTGTGTGTGTGTGTGTGTCCGTCCGTCCATCGCTGACGCATCATGGCCTTGATGCGTCAGCCCTATCGGCTGACATGCATGCATCGATGACATGCATCGGTCGCTGTACTCATACCTTTGCAGCTATACCTCACCCGGACATTCCAGCTTTATGCGCAGTCCAGATGACTGATAACGAGCTTATTAGCGCATAAACATGTAACAAATTTACCAGCAAGCAAAAAGCTTCTCGACAGCTCATACTCAAAAGGAGAGCGCTTTTAACTCTCTCTTTTTTTCTGTGTTTGTCCCCTGTGAGGTAAAAGCCTTCTCCCTTGGAGTATATGTACCTGTACCAACTAGCCCAACATCAAAAATTACTGAGCGCTACTGCTGCTACCCGAGTACACCTTGTACAGTGGCCAGAAATCGAAATTTTCGAAGGTTGCTCGAGCGTACCTTCATTGCCTTTTTACTTAATCTAGGCGAAAATACCTTACCTCATGAATGTCCTGAGGTAACGCGCGGTATGCGCACATTCCTAGCTCAGACACAAGTACAAAAAAGTTGTTCTTTTGGGCTTTGAAAAATCTTTTCTTTCTTAACGACGTATATCACAAGTAGAAGAAATTCGAATCAGGCACTTTTATACTTGCAAGATGTGCCTCTGCGCTGTGGAGTACGCAGGCGAGTGGAAACGGCTGAGGCCACTCGTCTGTCCCGCCAGTCACCTAGTAGCTGCTAGCGATAATTATTTCAGGACGAAATTATTTTCACAACCAATAATTCTTTCACCTAGCTGAGGCACCATTGATGTATGGCCTCCACAGACCTGTTACATATAACCACAATGATCAGCCGTTTTGCAGTGCTCCCGAAGAAAACAAAACAAGAAAAGAGCCATTATGAATGAAGTAAAGGACGTCTGTAGCATCGGGACATGATTGTTTAGGTTTTGCGGGGATGTGTTGTTCCATTATTGGTGTTTTGCTTCCTCCCGTTCCATTTGTATTATGCTCTCACTTAGTAGGCTCGGCACCTCTCTACGCAGTACCCAGTGTCCCTTCAAGTGAGATGTTTTTGAAGCACATGGTCGGCCACGTTGGTAAGACACTGGAGTAGAACTACAGCGGGAGCGAAAAACAGCTGGACAAAGAGGATGGCAACAATTAATAAATCCTTTTTGAAAACCTCGTGCCCACTTACACACAGCTCATCCCCATGCGCGTATGTTCTTTACAGTTGATTAAATACTGGTCAGCCTAAATTTAACTGCGGACGCAGACAAAGACGAAAGACGAAGCACAAGCGCTGCCTGTTCTTTACGAGTATTTTACGCAGAGCATGAAACCGAGTTTGCATTAAAGGGACCCTGTAACACTTTCTCCGACTTTTTTTATATCCTAAATGATTTCATGACTTCGTCAACAAACACACTCAGTGCTTAGAAAAAGGGGCCACAGAGCACCCCAGCCAAAAATAACTGCTCTATGCCCGTCAGGTAATTTGGAAACTTGCTCAAAAGATATTTCTCTTTTCCCCGGTCTTGGCGTTCTTCGAGCACTCGAATTGCGTCATTGCAGCGGTGTATGGAATAGAATAGAAATTTATTTCAGACAACAAGAAAGATACAAGTTGCCTGGGGGGACCGGCGTAAAGGCACAGAAGGCATGACAAAGCGCCGATCCAGCCGATTACACAAGCATAAATCGCCAGTCATAGATGAAAATTCATTGGGTAAGGAAGAAAAAAAGAAGGAAAAAAGAAAAGATACATCGCAATTGAGAGATACAAATGTTATGCCATTGGACACATTGGACACTGAACATGAGCACATTGAAGATTGGTACGTAAAAAATTGAATAACTATCTTATACACAGGTATCGCATTTAAAAAAAAATTAAATGAATATCGTATACACAGGTATCGTACAAGAAAGAAGAAACAAGTACATAACGCTTGAGTTGCATAGAATGGGAGGAGGATTAAGAGTGTGTAGATTTAATTTTGGATTTGTAAAATGAATGAAAATTTTTTAAATACATGAATCGAGGAACTTTCCTGGATTAATGTGATTACGGTAGGGTGTTCATTTAGGATATCTTGAATTTGGTATGTCAAATTTTGTGCACCGTAGTTGGTGCAAAGCTTATCTTTCTTGTACATGATATGCCGTAAATTGTGGCTGTGGTCTTTCCCGGCAAATTTCCTTTAAAATTCAGTAGGGTTACATTTAACGTCGCGGTACGCGACCGTAGCTATTTTTTTAAGTCGGATATAGTTAATTGTTAACAGTTCATGTTTTTGGAAAAGTTGTGCTGTATGTGAACGAAAGGGCAGCAGATCAATTAAACGGAGAGCTCTTTTTTGTAACAAATAGAGATAGCTGAGGTTCATCTTTGTCGCGGCCCCTATATAAGAAGGCAGTAGTGAAGATGCGAGTGGGTTGTTGCGTAGTAAATTTGCTTTTTTAACCATACTGGTAATAAATGACGCAACGTACAGAGCATGCCAACTGCTCGGGTAATGCTTTTTCGTAAGTGGTTGATGTGAAGGGACCAGTCTAAATATTCATGAAAGAACCGAGAAATTTGTGTGATGTAACGCGATCAATATGTTGTCCGTCAAAGCTAATAATCTTTTCGCTGGTATACGTTTTATTACGGGGTCTAAATGCCATATACTGAGTTTTTTTTGGCGTTTAATATGTTTGCGCTTAGCCAACTAGATAGATTTTTTAACCACTGATTGGCCTGCGACTTAAGGACGTCACTATCTGGTCTAGAGAAAAATACATTGGTGTCGTCAGCATACAAAATAATGTCTGGTGTTAGAGGTATGTTTACGATGTCATTAATGTATATAATAAAGAGTAGAGGGCCTAGAACTGACCCTTGCGGAACTCCACACCACATGTGATTTCGCCGGAGTGAGATGTCGCATTGCCAATTTTAGTGTATTGCATACGGTTTTCTAGATTACTTTTCACGATGTCTAAGGCAATTGCTCTTACACCGTATCTGGAATGTTTGATCAATAAAATGTCATGCTTGACAGAGTCAAATGCTTTTTTGAAGTCAAGAAATAACCCAAGAGTAAATAGTTTATTTTCTATGTTGTCAATTATTTTATCTTTAATATTCAGTAACGCCATTTCAGTGGATTTTTTATTTTGAAAGCCATATTGATTTTGTACTATGTTCTTCTGCTGCAAGAAGTGAGTCAGTCGCGAGTTTATTGTTTTTTCAATAACCTTAGAAAGCATAGGTAAAACAGAGATTGGCCGGTAATTACCAAGATCGCTTTTATCTCCTCCTTTGAAAATGACAGCTACCCTTGCGATTTTAAGTTGGTTCGGGAACGTTCCTGAGCTTGAATAAGATTGCATATGTGCGATAGAGGTAAACAGATAACATGAGCGACTGATTTAAGAGGTGCTGCGTTTATTTCGTCCACACCGCAAGCACTAATATTCTTTAGTTTATTTAACAGGCCGTACATCTCTTGCGCTGTAGTAGGCGACATAAAAATTGATGAGGCCGAACAATTATTATAGGATGTGCAGCTAATACTATTATTCGATGCAGAGGCGCAAAAACCTGTCTTTAGGAAATAATTATTGAATTTGTTTGCTAGGAAAGTGCCCGAATATGGCATGCCCTCGATTACTATTTCTGATATTGCTTCTCTCTTGTTCTTGTTCCGTATTGCATTTACGCAGTGTTAGGCCAGATTTTCTTCAGTTGCAGCAATAAACGAATTCGGTAGTCAGTCTAAAAAGAAGGAAAGCAACAAGAGCAAAGAAGAAACGTAAGGCGTATATGCAGCGACGATCCAATCACGCAGTGCCGCTCCGTGCTGGCGATAGCTATAGCTTTCGCAGTGCTTGCAGACGCGAAGTAAACAGTGAAAGCGTTTATTGGGAATGTTACAGGGTCTTTTGAACTGTTTAGACGTACAGATAGACCTAGTTAAGAGAAACTACGACTCAATTCTTCACGGCACAGGCTCGCGAATAAACAAGCGAACGTATTTCTGATTGATACAAAGACATTGAGTGGACCATTGACCGCAAAATCTGGCGTCGGCGTCTGTAGCAAACTTGCTGGACTCCCATTGGCTGAGACGCGTTTCATGTCACGTGCCTCAAGAAAGAAAAAAAAGAAGAACGTGGGCCTGCGCAGGTACACGTGGAAAAGCCGATGTAGTGCCTGTGATTAAAACAGGTTTGATTACTGTACGCGGCGAAAAGCAGTGTGCTGTGTTCCATTGGACACTCAGCGGCGTTCCATTGGACATTAATGCTTTCCCATTCCCAACCTATAAGAAGTATTTAGGTGCCCTCGGAGTTGTGTCTTCAAGATGATAGATAGTGCCTACAAGCAACCCTCGGGTCCGTGCCCTCGGGCATAATTCGTGATCCTCGAACATTCGCCCCGTCCGATAGCCGCTTCGCTAATCTTATCGGCACCTGAACCAAAAAAACAAACACGGTCGAGTGGCTGGCGGCTTATTGCGTGCCGGCAGCATCTTCTGCAATGCCACGGCAGAGGTCGACGTGCATGGCGTGCTTATCTGCGTATACGCCACGACCTAACGCCGATATAGGTTCAGTGGTGAGGCATTTGTGTGCGGCTCAGATTAGCGCTGAGCCCTGCCCTTCAGTCGACAAACCGATCACACCGTGTGTAGACGCGTTCCAGTGCCCGCTGTAAGGGGACAGTTGGGCTTCACTGCGAGGAGCTGATTGGTGTAACCTTTCGGCGCTGGTGACGAGTTGCATGAGGTAAGGAGGCCATTCAGTGAGGCTAGCGTGCTGATACATATTTTTAAAAAAGAAAGTATAGTGGTAGCAAAATGTCGCTGATGGTGCAGTGACGATGAAGACGACGATGTCAAAGACAATGTTCATTTCCGCTCAGCTTAACTCTGATGCCCAAGACTTTAATTCTTTGCTTAAACATCTTTGTGATCTAAAAGAACTTCCGACAGCACAAATATGAAATAAGAAAAAAATTTGGTTCATTTGTACGGACACTGATGGGCACTGGGAAACACTGGGCACTGGCTGCCCATATATAAGTATTTCGCTTACCTGTCACTAGCCCGTTGAGCCTCTGGGCTCGATGCGAGTTGACACGCGTAAACAAGACTTTTTTTTAGCACACGGAATTACGCATTGCCCTGTTTTTTAATTTTTGAAGGCCCGGGAACCTTTGTCTGTCAAGAGATGGCGGTAAATTAAAAAAAGAACCACAAAGTGCGAGAGAAAAAAATATAGTTTGAGTTGTTGCTCCTGAGCAACACAGGGCATCAAAGGGTGAACTGTATTTTCGGCTGAACCATAAACTAGGGTAGACGAATCGTAATTACGGCGTTCTAGTGCAGAGCATATCCCAGGCTTTGAATCTGCACCACAACGGCTTTGACGTCACTTCAGCGTGCGAGGAGGAAAGGCTGGATGAATAGATGAATAATGTACAGCGTTCGTGATAGGTCACAAAGTAATTCAAATAGAAGATTATATCCTGACTGATACTAAACTGTTGTATGCCACAAAGCTGGGGAAAGCGTCACACTTTGTTACGGTCGCTCTATGAATATGGAACGGTGAGCATTTGCTTTGAATTCCTTGTTCCTCACGAATTTTGGGTGTGACTTTGGGTGTATTTCGACCAGGACTGTATGTTCGGTTTAAATTTTGGGATTATAGGTGTTAAAAGTTCATAGCGCATGCGCTGGCTGTGGGTGCGCAGGCTTTCACTCCGTGGAACGTAACAAAGAGGAGAGCAGAAGTTTGAAGCAGTTGAAGTAGTCCATGAAAGGCGGCAATGCGGAAGAACGCTTACAGAAGCACACTTTCACATCTAGATGACAATGGCTTTGTTTATGCCTTCCCTGCGTCGCCGGAGTTGGCGGTTGCATTTTAAGATAGCATACGTTTTGGCACCAGAAAAAAAGAGATAGAGGTCAGGGTCATGGTTTAAGGTCAGAGTGAGCGCTGTGGTCTAAGCCGGCGCGCTTAGAAAAAAATACAAAAAATATTTTCCGTTTTTTTTCCTCAGAGATCTCCTTTCGGTTTCCTCACCCGTGGGGCACCATTAAGTATTACGGAATTATTAGGAGCATAGAAATGGTGCACAGAGGCTCTCTTCACCACTTACCGTAACTTCGTAGCAGAGTTAAACTGGAAGCTTATCATGCTATCTTGATTGGTCGTGGGTTGAACCACAGAAGTGGGGAGGTTGCAATTAGCAAGTTGTGCCCAAGCAATGTTTCTTTTGGTGGCGGGGGGTTGGGGGAGAGAGAGAGAGTGACGTGGAGCGTTTTTGAGAAATTTCAGGTGCCTAACTGTCCATTTTGTTTTATTATTCAACCCCAGCTTTCTGGCTCAAATTCCGACCTCTCAGGAACCTAGCGAAACCACACCAGGAAAGTGCTATTCGGCATAAAGAAAGAAGTCAACGTGGAGATGAAAACCCTAGAATAAATATCTCCTATTCTGAATATTTTTTGGGTGATTCTCTGTCAAATTTTACTTCCAATGCATTTGTATGGGGTAGTTCCTATGGCTGTGGAACTTAGTCGCGCAACGTGTTAGACTTGAAACTGTGCACAAAGCAAGTTTTCACTCCCAATATTAGTTGCGTGAAAGAACGTTTCATTTCTCTAAATAACTACAGAGTAATCATTGTTGAAATGACTCCCATGAGCGGGAAAGCTGCAAATGACAGTAAAAAAAGTAGCTTTATGACGGTCGAGGAGACTCCGCATGAGGATACAGGTACTCATTTGCACCGCATTGACGGGTCTCAGAAAATTTGCACACAGAACGTAATGCCATTGTCCATACGTGTACACCCCCTATTCACACCGATTGCATTATCACCTAGGGCCCAAGAAAACCGCAAAAAAGTGGTCTCGTTATAGTCTTTGAACGCCTTTCGGGGCAACAGGGGGCCGAGTCTGGATTTTATGTCTAGCAGGTGGGCTGTTACGAGTCCACCCTTCAGTCGCACGCTCGCCTAACGTAACGGCTATCAGCAAAGTCGGGTTGGAAATAAACGTCGCGTTCCGGCATTTCGTTATCACTGTCTGCGGCCTCGGCATCCGGGAGACTGCACTACCCTTGATGTGCGCCTACTGTGGACTGCTCATGTGTTATAACTTATACGCTGTTTTACATTTAATGATTGCTAATTGTGAACCAAGCCATTGCTTATCTTATCAGAACTTTCGTCGCTGCATCCGCGCAACTCCTCGGGGACAAAGGTTGTCATCTATTCTTAGAAACGAACACGATGCTTTGTTTCATTTCCCTGGTATTCTTGTAAAGGGGGTGGGGGAATCTGCACAAGACTTGTCTATTAGAGGGACCGTTACTTGATGCAAGCATGAAGTGTGGTGTTCCTCAGGGCAGTGTATTAGGCCCCATCCACCGTTTTACATGTTAAATGACCATGTCAGCGTTGACCTATACGCCAAGGGCATAATTTACGTGGATAGTACTGCAGCATTCTTTTTTCCTATTATTTCTGACATATTACTTTCTCTCGCTGATACTATACTTGCAGAAGTGGTCCGATAATAACACTCCGACAATCGTTACATTGTTTCATGCGAAAAACGAGATTTCTTTCCTGCCTAGCCATGCGGAGATTGGCTCTAAAACAATGGAAATTTTCGAGTCATCAGGAAACAATTTCGACGGACACATGTCCTGGTTGAAACTTCCTTGTAAGCAAACTTTCGTGATCCCCTGGAAGTATTATGCGCGTACCAGGTAATAAATTGTTAATATACAGCGCTCCCTTCGTGATTTGTATAAACTATGTCGTCCGGTGTGGGCTACCAATTAGCCACTATGGCAACATCTACCTAATATACCTGTAGCGGAAAAAGTTCACTTGAGCTATTTGTAGTTTCCCTTTCAACGCTCAAACCTGACCAAGTTTCGCAAATTTCACCCTATCAAAATTCAGAATCTGTAAAAAGATGATTCGCAGTAACCTACGTTCAAGGAGGAAGGTTTGACAAACGTTGGTTTTGTTCGATGGCTGATTTAAGCCAACGTTATCCATGGAGTGCGAGAACCCAGGAGAAGTGGCGTGTGCCGCACCCGGGAACTAATCAGAGCCTACAGCTGTAGTAGCGTTTTAATCTCCCGTGACTATTAAACCGCCTTATTTGTGAATGTATCCAAAAACCTCCGTGTTCCAAGTCTGAATTGTATCGCCACTATTATATTTGTACGGTCTTATAGTATATTGTGCGAACACGCGCTGTTAAATCAGTCACAACGCTCTGTACTCGATTCAGTTGCCATACGAGATTAAGTGCCGTTGACCAGAATGAAGCCAACGACACTTAATATCGGGGGCAACTGGAAGGCCAGCCGTGGAGTCTTTCTGCCGATAAGCAGCTGCTCGAGCTGAGCGTAGGTTAGCCGCTACTTTTCTTGATGAAAAATCGGCACTCCGGGTCGTCATCCTACCACACTCAGGCAGCTGACGTCCATTGCGAAACCAAAGCTTCTTTCATACAATTTGTACCGTGCCTATACTGCGTTCCCCGAGTCCATTTTTACCCGGCTTATCACCATACACCATTTTCTCAGTCAGCTCGTCCCCCTTTAGCCATTGTATGTTGCTTAGGTGGTTCCTGTGTGGTAGGTACTCGGCATGACATTGCTGGCTAGACTGAACCTTCAGTTGCTATAGCTATTATATAGATCTGAGCGCGGCTGTAGGTGATGTATGCATATGCCGACGGACCGAGGTTACAGACTGAATTTTGGAAAGGCTACTCAACAACAAATTACACTTATGCCACCCATGTGGGAACAGAGAAACCCGCGGAGTATAATAATTCTCTTACATTACATTTATGAATTGCGAAAACAAATGTTTGGAGCAGTAAACACCGCCGCAGTGATGGAAGCGTCGAGGTACCAGCGAGCAGAGCCACACAAACTACTTTTTGAAGACAGTTTCACGCAAGGAACGTGCGGGCGCGATAGCCCTTGATAAGACCAGAGGCCAGCTTTTTACCAGTAAAGGTGTCAAACAACGGGACATGAGCTCACCGTAATAGTTTACGGCGTTTTTGTGGGGGGTATTTAAGAAACTCGACCGGGAGATGTTAAGATACGAGTAAATTGAGAATGCTAGAGCCACTTAAGATTTGCAAATGACATAGTCTTTCGTGAATCGAGAAAATACCTGCGAAAAAATGCTCATGATGCTTCAGGAACTGCACTCAGAAAGCTTAAAGGGACACTGGCAACAAGTTGGCCTGTATCAATGGATTACGGTGCCGACAATCTAAACACACCACTCTCGCAACTAGCAGTCGTTTAATAAGGCAGAAAATGCCAGAGACGTGAAAACGGGCGTCAACGCCCTGTACACTCTTACTCTTGGGTACTATGGTTTGTGACGTCGCAAAAGTAATGAACGGAGAGAGCTCATTGGGGAAGCATATTCAGGCGTTTTACTGAAAATAAACACTTTCGAAGTGATTGAGCACATGAAATAAGCGTAAATCAATGCTTTCCGTGAGCTTATCGTACCTAAAAAACACAGACTACAGCTTTTATACACCTCGAGGCCGGCTGCCTCCCTCATTATTCACTCAGCCATCATGCTTTCAGTTTCTCTTTTGAAGAGCAGGCGCGATTAGCGAAGTGAATAACCTACGATGGTAAGCGCCCGAACTCCTGCAAGCAATATACCCGACAGGAAGCACCGATGGTAAGCGCCCGAACTCCTGCAAGCAATATACCCGACAGGAAGCACCGAAAATCCCTTCACTAGAAGCGGCGAAAGGAACGCATTGCAGGTGGTTAAGCGACCTGCCCGACCTAATCTCCAGTTCTCAGGACTGTGTCACCACCTTTTCACTCTCAAACTCTACGTGGTGTCACAGTGAACATTTCCGGGTTGTGTTCAGCATGACTACTATGCTAGTTCTGACCGTGCCATGATCGCTTGTGGTCGCTCCGCGGCTTATTGAACTGGGCTCAAATTGAAAGTGAACATTTCTCCCGTGTGTTCGAACATCTCTCCAGTGTGTTTTACCACTTCTTTTATTTTTACCACGAACTACTCAACTCTGTCTACAGACGTCATGTCGGTGTTTTTTTTTTTTTCATTTGTTTTACTATTCACCTGACGTAGCACGTTAGGCTATCTGATAGACAGACCTCGTCAGCATCATTACACTGCACTCTCTCTCTCTCTCTCTCTCTCTCTCTTCAGTTCTCCGCACGCTGAGGGGGAGGAGTTGGAGGAGGAGTAATACTTTATTTAAATGTTGCTATTGGTAAAGCACGCCCGGTGCGAACATAATCGCCCCTGAAGTGAACTTACTGCGAGTGGTTAGCCTCGAGCCGCCGTTAATAATCCGCAAAGCGCGCATCGCTCCGCAATTGTTATGTTTGAGCCATTGGGGAACGCGGGCGACGACGACTACCGACACGGCTGCTGTGAAGAGCGTTTATTTCGCGCTAGGCTCGCACCGCACGAAATATAATATGAGATGGCTTTGATCGCCAGACGAGGTTAAGGAGCCGTCCTGTACGGCTCCAGCCGGCATACCGATACACCGCGCTTGATATTCGAAACAGCGCCCTTGTTGCTTCAAAAGCGGTTTCTTCGCCGTAGCACTCCATTCTCGCAGCTGGTTCGGTGGGGTCTGGGTTGCCGGAGTAGGCGGTCACACGGGCCGCTCGAACATCTAAACGCGTTTCTCATTCCGTCGCTGAAAAATCATAAAAGTCCAAGCCAGTCTTCGGGCCGGAGAAACGTTGCCGTAGTCGGCCACGGCTTGGAGACATAAAAGCTACCGATGCCAGCGTTTGCGCTCTAGACCGTCCTATTTTGTGACGCAATGGGCACGTCACGAGAAAATGAAAGGGAAGCGGGCTAGGGAAACGCCAGGTTTATTTACTTATTATTTCTCAGCAAATAACGCATGATTGCTCGTCGAACAAAAGCCGAGAGAGCTACGAAACGTATGATCTTTTACAAACGTATAATCTTTTAAAAGTTAATTCAGCTTTTAGTGTCCCTTTAATGATAGCGCTGAAGATGTAAGTATGAATAAGTCGAAAGTAAAGCAAATACATGCAGATAGTGTCTCGTTCCGCCTAGATAAGGGAATACTAGAAGCTTATGAGTATAACTGTCTTAGAAAGTTGTTTGTGCTAATACAAAGAGCGAGAATGTAGGAGGCCTGTCGTAGCATTAATTAACATGAGCTCGGCTGCTTTCGGTTGGCCCTTTGAAGTCACCAACAATGGGCTACCTCGGTCAATGGGCTATAACTAGTGCACACTCCCGGCGATGACATATTGAGCAGAGGTTTGGCACTTTACTAAACACCTCGAAATAATGTTTAGGTTGGCCTAATGAGCCATGAACAGAAAAAAAAAAAAAAAAAACTTTCGGGTAACGCTTAGAAATAGGACACGAGCGTCTTGGAGTAAGGAGAAAACTGACGTAGAATACCTTCTAGCTCAAATTAAGAGGAAGAACCGGGTTGGGCTGGGCACGTAACACAGAGAACTTATAAGCGGTGGACCATTAGGGTAATGAAGTGGCTACCGTGAGACGGGAGTATAAGTACAGAAGACCCATGATAACTCGATGGAGGAATTCGATAAGAGAGAGCCAAATTTCGGCGGGAAAGAATGAATTCAGGCAGCTCAGGATAGGAATAGTTGGAAGTGTAAGCAGAGTTTTCGTCCTGCAGTGAACGTTATTACACTGAATATGGTGATGGTGATCATGATGATTATGACAATGAGTTCGTTTTTTTTTTTTTAGAACGACGGCAGCGCTCGTTTATAGGCCAACGTATTAAAATTTCATATACGCTGCCAACGAGTGACGCTGTGAAGAACTGCATAAACGTGTGACATGAAACAAAGTACACCCCTTGGAATTGCCCTAGACGCTCAGTTCTGTAAATATTTAAAAAAAAGTTTCATAAATTCATGACTAGAATCACTGCGACAAAGAAGGAACAAAATTTATTTTGTGCTGATATGGTGGTGCGCGCTGGATGTGGTAATCACCTTCGTTATTGGGATTTCAGAGTCCTTGTGCACCATGCGGTAGCGCTACACGGTGTAATCAATTAAAGCCACTTATGTTGCTGATATGAATATTTTGTGCGTTAACGAGGAATCATCTTTATTCGGGCTATTTTCACTGATATTAAGAATATAAGCTTTTGAATGGTAAATGCGGTTTTGATGAGGTGGCTCTGCAACAATGATTCGAAATTTAGTGCGCTCAGAATTGCGTACAGCTTTGAGAGAGAGCTTGCACACGCAACTGCCGTTGCGTGTGCACTTAACCTTCAGAATAGCCCTCATGCCGCGGCGGACCTTTTTCTGTCGGAAGCAAAAAACGAAAGCGCCCGTGTGTTGAGGTCTTGGTGCTCGTTAAACATCGCCAGGTGGTTAGAATTGAAATGTAGTCCTCCACTACGGCGCGCTAGCAAGCTTCGGGGGGGGGGGGGGGCGCAGTCAATAATAAAAAGGAATAGCATTGTAAAGCTGTGAAGGGCAGATATTCACACTTTCCGCGTTCTTTCTTATCTGTTTTCCGTACCTTGTACGTGCCGTGCTCAAGGTAAGGCCAGAAGCCTTATCACCTCGATGCTCTGTTAACGACGGCGTAAAAAGGCAGATATGAAGCCTTTGTAGTTGCCTGGGCCGTTTGTGTACCCATGTAGATGCTCTCGGGACGCAAATATCTTAGATATCATAGATACGACACGTTCTGAATGTGTTCTACTGGATATAATGTGTCGCATTCACGAATATCCCCTAAAATATTTATGTAATGCAATATACGTACGCTAATTTAAATATGACGATGATATTTAGATGCCCGGAATATTTTATCTCACAGGATTTAGAGAGCCTGGCTATGGAGTTAATTTTATGAAAGGTGTAGTACTTAGCCGACTTTGCTTCAAAACGGACGGCAAATAAAGCACGCAGCATCATATTAAAAAATCCCTGGCCATCTCCCCTAACGTGAAACCTGGGGAGGGGCGAAGCATGCAGTGTATAAGTGTATTCTTGGAGCCTTGGCGTTTTTGCCAACGGAGATGAAACCGTTGGGAGCTTTGCTGTAAAGCCTCGTGTCTTTGAAGCACGAAGCTCTCAATCACGAGGCGCAAACGAGTGTCTCGGTGTTTTTTTTTAGTACGGGTTACGTTCTAGCGCGAAGCGTAAACGAAATTCCCGGTGTTTTAGTACCGTGACTACATTAAACGACGATTACGACGACGATTACGACGACGACGGCGACAGGAGACGCAAACAACCTCAGCCCCTTAGGTGGTTCACCGCTAAAAAGTATCCCACTAAAACCCAAAGGTACTCCCACTTGGAGGCACTAGGTCGTCAAAGTGTTCATGGCGACGCGGTGGGAGCCACATTACGTCACAAGTGTAGCGCAGCTCCGAATCGTTATTAAGGCGTACATTTTATTACATATGACGTCAAAGTGCACGCCATGCACACGCACATGCACTTTTGAAAATTTTTTCCGCCAAGAGCATTTCCCTCTTGAAGGAGTTCAAAACATCTGGAGTTCCTCGTAGCTAATAAAAAGTTTTTTTGAAGTAGTTATAGAATATACCCCATAAATTTGTGACTTGCATTGGGCTATAGCTTTCAACTGCGTACCCAAACGGCAAGCGATGTCATCGTTGTTGTCGCTTGTGACCTGCACTGAGGGTAATGCTCTACCGGAAACCGCCTCTATGCACTCTCGAGAGGAAACAAGGACAAAACAAAAGGAGTCCTTCTGTTATCTGTGGAACTTCCGCATCTGCAAATAAGCGCCTGTGAGACTACTGAGCCGCATATCGGCAAACTTGCGCTTCACGGCGAAACTCTCAGTTGAGAACGACAGCACGCAAGCTGTGTGACGCTTTCATCCATGTTTACTTCCACCACTATGGCGTAATTGTCAAGAGCACAGAAAACTGCCCAGCATTCGCGTAGAACACTGGTTGCAAGCGCAGTTTCTGCAGGCCAGATAGCCTAATCTCCTGCAACAGTTCAACGAGAAGCGGCTGTCGGCAACCACAACTGTACCTGTAGGTAAGCTTCATAGGCTCGATGTCTTTAAAGCAAAGGAAGTACGTCATTCTACATTCACCCCTTGCTTTCAACCGGAGCGGATACATATATCTAAGCTTGGCTTCAGTCGGTTCTGGCATGCAAACCCACGAGGCGAGCTGTTAAGACGCGGGCCAACAAGTTACCTACTGCTCTGGAGTGTAACCACGCTAACCAGAATAGATGTCGGGGGTGAGAGGTAAAGGTGATATTCCCATTAATCGTATTACCATTCATTCATATTCGTTATTCATATTGTTATCGACGACTGGAGGGAAATTTCTGGCGGTTTATTGAATAAGGCAGTTAATTTATATGCACATCAGCGAGAATATTTCTCGTTTAGCCGATCTCGCTCTGTGTTCTGCAGAGTTCTGTTCTGCAGCCCGAGCAAGCGACACTGCACTATACTGGCACCAATCAACTTTGGCACAGACAATTTTGGTGAAAATATACGCTCAGTTTAGTAAAAAAATCAGGCTTGAACAAATTCTGTGAAAGAGGACTGTGATTCGGGCGAGTTGGGGAGCGTTCATGATTCAAAATCAGCGCGGAAAAAACACAGCACAAACAAAAAAAAAAAAAAGGAACGAGAAGTAGACAGGAGCAGCGCTGTCCTGTCTACTTCTCGTTCCTTTTTTTGTTCTCTGTTTTTTTTCTGCGCTGATTTTCAATCAGGAAACTCTGTGAAAAGCAGTGAGACCATATCTGATACTTTTTGGCTAAACAATGAAGAAGTAATCAAAACTTCACATCAACTGAATCTCAGGATGCGGTTGGTTACGATACTCGCTGCGGTGTCGTTGTGCCGGCTGTCCGGTGTCCGGGCCGTCCAGATCAACAAGCTCACCGGTGGCTACGAGGACATCGTGGTCGCAATTCACCCATCCGTGAAGCATGACGACCGCATTGTCGACAACATCAAGGTACGGTGCATTTGGGCCCGTGTTCCCCTCTCGTTTATTTTCTATTCAAGATGTGTCAAATCGCAAGAATTCTGTAATATATAAAGTAGCTCACGTAAAAAAAAAACGTGACCTGTGGTTTGTCCACCCCCCTGGGAATTGGGAAATAGATTGTCGGTGTCCTCAGGAAGCTGAAATAAGCGACAACGCGCGGCGACATTTATCACATTACCCAAGTGACTGGAAACAGCTAGCATCGACGCATTTTAACTGCTAACTTCGGCTCCAGCAACCCCACGTTAAAAAAAAAAAAGACAGGTTAAACAAAAGTTACTGAAGGAAAATGCCTTGCCTGCAATACTGATGTATCGTTAAGTGTTTGAAGTATATGTGGATATATTCCCCTGAAAGAACACTCTTTTAGAACATTTACAAACTAAATTCCATTATTGCGTAATTGTGATGTAGTTGTGTAATCTTCGAAACTTAATACGCGCGGATTACTGTTTGTGTGTACACTTTCATCCTTCTGTGCATTTGCAGACCTGTGGTTTGTATAATACATAGGCAATGTCTGAATGACTGTGCTTTTGTGCTATTGTGCCATTACGATTGCGCTATTACGTTTAAATTTGTGGACATCACTTTTGTTGCTGACACTGGAAATCGGGTGGCTGAGGCCTATGTCAGGCAATATGCGCCTTTAGTCTCAGCCTCCTCTTGGTTTCGCCAAAAACTCAAAATAAAATCGAATCAGATAAAATCAAAGTATAAAAATTGTTTGCTTTTAGCTGTCAAAACAAGCTTTATGACGCGCAAAAGAGTGCAGGAATTTGTTGCCCACTTGTCGTTCGTCCATCCTTTCACAAGTCGACATCGTTAACACACAATCCACAAAGAACTATTGCAAATTCTTTCGAGGGTCTGTCACGCATTGTTAAACATACATTGACTTAGTCCCACAAGCATGCCCCCCCCCCCCTCGTGAGTGCTAGCTTTCCTCGTTCGATAGAGTTTGTGACGGTATAAATTTGTTTCCTCGAGCCTCAACTTCAGTCCCGTCATCCTTTGGAGAAGCGAAGGAGGACGCAGGGGCAAGTAGAAAACATTCAACCAGACCGACTAGGCGACTGACGGCAACGATTGGTGTGGCGTATAGTTAGTAGCGATTACGCGGGTAGCGCCGTTGGCTACGACACCGGTTCCCCAACTGGGCGGCTCTTGGTTTCAGTGTGAGACAGCCTCCCTTTTTCGCCTTTTAAAGGCTTAAAGATTTTTTAGCGTGTATTCCGCCCAAAAAGCTTGACGTATTATGTTTACCGGGAAAATTCATAATTGGTCAAGTCAACATACATAATCGTTATAATAGTGCACCTCCGTGCCTTCGAAATTTGTTAACAGATGTTTTCGTTATAATTGTGTAAATATATATGATTGGCACCGTCAGATTGTATATGGAAGGATTTGTAAATCAAGAACAAGGACAACACGCGATGCGCTAATAATGCATTTTGGGTATAGTGGTGAAGATGGCCTTTGGTATTTAGAGCAGAGTGTGTTAAAAGGATATATGGAGCCTTGGTACGTCGATATTTCTCGCATTTCCCCTGGTAGAATGTCGTCTCAACAACTAATATGCGTACTGCAGTGAGGCCGTCTTTTAGGGGGCTCAGTGTATAGGAAAGGGGCGTTGAAGAATGTTTACGTATAAGTAGACAATTGAGATTTCTGTACCATGTTTTGAGGAGGAGAGGACGTGGGTTATGTTAGTGGCGTCGCGTGCGCATTTATCCGCTTATCCGACCAGAGGCATTCTCGTCGAAAAATAGCTTACGCCGCTCTATTCTACAGCGAGCCCCTTCAAGTTGCGTTCACTACTGTACACAAATGTATTGCTGGGGAAAATATTTTTTCTATTGGCAACATGCAGTCCGACATCAATGCAGGAAACCTCAAGGGTCCTTTAATGAATAGCGTTATAAGACTTCATGCATCCCTACACAAAACGATACAAAAAAAAACCTTTTTAAAGTCGGCTTCACCATTAAACAAAAAATCATTGTTCAACACACATTTTTTCATTGAGAATATCAACACTCTGATATCAAAGTATGACGGTGATAGAAACCTTCTATAAATGCCGCCTTAACTTCTCATGTATCCCTACAAAAGTTCTATACGCACAACCTTTTACAGTTGTATGGGCTGCTACTAACGAATTAATTACACAGAAGAAAATTTTCTAGGTCGATATGAGCAGGACGTTTTGTTAAATACTTTTATAAGACCTTGTGTACCGTTATAAAGTGCCATGCACGGAGCCCCTTCTTGCAGGCTTGCCTGGTATGTACAAATGCATTGCCGAGAAGACACTTTTAGGGGCCATATAGGTGGTCTTATATGAAAGTATGAGGGCCCCGGGACCATTTATTAGGGGAACGGCAAAAGTGTGGCGCTTCAAGCGTTACAAGCGGACTGACTACTTCATCGCTGAGACCACATAAAATGCTTGCGCATTCAAGGAATGTCAAGGCGAGCCTAACCCTAGTGGGCCATTATTCGACAATCAGGCAGGCTGTCCCATAACACATCCTAAAGTTCTAGGTGGTCATGGCTATCTTCCATCCCGCTATAACCACTTCTAGGGAGACAGGTCGTCGGAGCGAAGTGGCTCCGTCCTGGCGGCAGTCCTGCTGCCATACACGAGCAGCATAAGCAATTTATTAAAGCGAAGCTTGCTGTGCCTAAATGGTACCGCCCATCGTTACGCCAAAATGCACTGCAAGAAAGACAGCTTACACAATGAACTGCTTAAGAAAAAAAATTGGCCGCGTATCTGCTCCTTTCGTTGAAAATGTCCACAAAAGACGATAGTCGTTGTCGACATTTGCCACATAAATGCCTCCCTTCACTTTCCCGCTCACCTCTCATGCTGTTCCTCTTCCGTCACGCTCCTCCCAACGAAAACACACTAAAAGTTTGCTCGAGTCAATTTCAATTTACCGTGTTCCACTGCTACTGGACGGGTTCCTCGATGCCAGCGCTGCAGTACGGCGGAGACGCGCTTGTATCGAGGCGCCCGACTTCAACGTTTATTGAACCACGTTGCCCTACTCCACGTGCGTTTGAAGCAGAAAATGGAACCTATCTAGTGGAACCTTTCGTTGCTGCTACCGTGGGATTTCTCAAATGCTGCAAGGAGCGCAGCAACAGCAGACGACGGTATTCTGCAGTAGATGTAGTATATCATTTCTTATCGCAAAAACCAAGTATCCATGAATTTTTTAATAAAGGAACACTGCAAATATCACTTATGCATTGATGTTCTGCCTTATGTTTGCGTAAAGTCTTGTCCTTGTTCAACAATGTCGATAAGTATGAACATTGACACCGGACTTAGTCGTCTAGATTTGGCTGGGAGTATACAAGACTATTGCGCAGATTCTGTTTCACTTCGGCCGGGTGGCTGAATCGCGTCACAGTCAGTCAGACAGACAGACTAAAATTTCTGCGTTTAAGCGGCCCAAGAAAGACTATCGTCTTTAAAAATCGACGATTCCCGTAACGTCGGAATCAAACGTGGTATCTTCGCGTTATGAAGCCGACGTCTATCTTCTTCCAACAGTTTGAAACCGACGAAGCCGTGTGAATTTTGGACAATAGATTTGGCTGAGCTTGTATGGCAGGAAGCTTCGCGTTTTCTTTTTTACAATCTTTCTTACAAGAAAGTGGCTTTGATTTTTCGGTTTGTGGTTGGCGTTTCTCTACACTCAAGGCCCTGTTCACTTCTGCCTCGTCCTTCCTGCATCGAGCCACACGGGGTCTTGTGCACTTCGGCAGCGTGACAATCGCCCTGCCGGACACGTGGCCACCGAGGCCGAACGCGACGGCCACGACGACCAGCCTGTTCCCGGGAGCAGACGTGCGCGTTGCTGCAGAGAACCCACAGTACGGGGACACGCCGTACACGCTTCAACCACGCGGTTGCGGCGAGCGTGGCGAGTACATCCACCTGACGCCACGGTTCCTGGCAGAGTTGGGCGGATCCACGGCTGATACCTACGGCAGTCCAGGTAAAGGCAGCTACGCCTGTTGCTTGTACCCTGATGGCTTGCGACGAGCATCAGTTGGCATTGCCCGAAATGCGATAAAAAGCGCGATGACGCTGTTATTATTATACGTGTGGTCGGAAAATTTCACTGCAGCCCTACGTCTCCATTCGTACGTTCGCACATTTCAGAGTGTCACAGCTTAAAGGGACCATGAAACGAAATACAAGTTCGGCTCATTCGAAAGATTGCCGCGTTTTAATATGACGTCACGTTTAATGCAGACGTCACTCAGATAAGCTATGTAATAAGGAAAATTTAGAATAGGCAGGCGACTAACCAGCTACTCATCCGGACTGAACTTATGACGTATTACGAGCAGGTCGTTGCGATTGGCTTACGCTGGCAAAATCCCATGCAAATTAAACAGGCAATATGAGCTTGCAGAACGAGCTATTTGCGCTTAAATTTAGTGCATATTCTTTTTATTGTAGTGAGAGTGGTGGGGGAAATAACGAAAGTTACAACCGAACAGGTGCACTGCGCAGCACCCTTTTTTATAACACTGAGTTCAACTTCAACTCATTACCTCTCAATACTGGGGGCTCAAACTTTTCACAAAAAACGTTGAGGTCGAAATATATGGTTAAGACTTCAGAATGACACAATAGTTTTCTTCAAATGTTTTTCGGCCGAGGCAAGATAAGGCTATAAGTACGAAACCTGTGTTAGAGACAAGTGTGTTGCCTTCTGTGCACATAGATGCAGTTAGTGCGGCACCTTGCAGGCTGACATTGCCTAACACAGCCGTCGGGCGAGTTGGGCTTGTCTGACACGATACGGGCCCACTGACATAAGCGGAACGGCCACTTACGTCACTACGTTTGTCGAGTCACACCTGATGTTTCATGAAACAATTATTATCAACCGTAACAAAATATGGCCGATATATAAGTCCTCTCAGAAGTAGAGTGGGAACAGCCTCCTTGAGCAGTTCGCTGCGTCATATAGGAAGGCGGACGATAATCAAGGTAACAAAATTGGCACTTGTCACATAACGGCAGCCTCGGCAAACATACTACCTTTCGTTTTAAGTACGTGTCCTGCATTGGTGACGCGATGAAACAGACGGTACAGCAATACAATCACCTGAATTGCTTAATCTCTTAGTGCTTAAGACAGCATTGCTTGGTGTGGGAGAAGCGATGAGGATACTATAAAAACACTAAATCTTTTAAATAAAACAAACTTTTATTTTGTCTCCATGACCGCCTTAAGGCACAGCTTGCACGCGCATACGAGTGTCAAGTTCACAAAGTGTTAAGTTCATGAAGGGAAGTGGTCCAAAACTCAACCTTTAACCCATTTAGCCACCTTGGACACATTAGCCACTTCAGAGATACCAATTTAGACACATTAAGCGCTGAGGCTTGATTAAATAACACGATGAAATAAACAGGAATCAAATAATTTTCCTTCGGTGGGCTGAATATGTGGGCTACTGAAGAAAACATGACAGTTTCGTTTATATGCAGTGAAGAACTGCCTTCATGGAAGATCGAAAAAAAAATACAAACAAAATATCATTGACGACACAAGCTTCCTCTCTGCGAAAATTCAGTGCGCTTCCACTGTATGAAAAAGGATGTCCAACGAAGCTGTGGTGCGTGAAGTTATGGTCGTCTTAGCGGCTAATCGTTACACAGTTTATTTTGGGGCTGTTCCTGCAAAACAACAGTTGCAACCGTTTTCTGTAGCCATACTTCCTCCGTAGATAATGTATTGACAGCAGACGGTAATTCCCTAACGCTTACAACAAGTAATTACGACAATAAAACTCAGCGTAATGGTAGAGCAGTCTTAGCTACTAATTGTTATATACTTTGTTTCAGGATAGTTTCTGTAACACGGGAGCCGTTTTGTATAATCCTACTCCTTCGGTACATGGCCGTGCTCTACGGTGCAACACACAGTGTCTAAAAACCAGCTTACAAAGACCAAACTTGCGCAGGTCTTTGTAAAGTTGGCTTCACTTCTAAACACAAGTTCATTGCTCGGAAGACATTTTTCAGGTCAATATAAGCCATCTTATGACAAAATACTAAGACCCTAAGATCCATTTGATGATTTTTTTTTCCATGCGTTGAAGGTGTGGCGCCGCAAGGCGGCGCTACGCTCGCGTGCGATTCTTTTCTGCATTCCTCGGTTTCAGGAGATAATCTGATGGGTCCGAGCCATAGACAGCTCCGCTCTAAAAAGAAAGAAAGTTTAGCTGTTTTAATTAGATTAGTTCTTAGAACATTTTGTCGGTCTCTTTCTGCATTCGGTCGTGAGCGCTGTGTAAATGCATAATCATTTCTATATGAACTCAAGGAGAGAGACCCTTTGTGTGTGTCTGTAATGCTTGCTTTGCTACACTTTTGCTTCAATCAGCAAACGCAAAATTGTAGCTGCCTACGTGTTCTCACTTACTGCCCCTGCGAAAAAGCTTTTCTCGCAATGCACTTTTTTTTAGCAGGGAAGACGACTTTAAGGAGGCTGGGCACTTAATAAAAAGTGCTAGGGCCTTCATATTCTCATCAAAACTGACTTTAGTGCCCCGGACCAGATGTCTTCCCAGCAGCGTATGTGTGTATATCAAGGAAGCTGGCATTATGGGAGATTAATGTATTGCGCTCCTTGGGAATACAATGGGACCCGCTGCGGTGGCTCAGTGGCTAAGGCGTTGCGCTGCTGAGCACGAGGTCGCGGGCTCGATTCCCGGACGCGGCGACCGCTTTTCTGATGGAGGCGAAAAGCAAAAACGCCCGTGTGTACCAGATTTCGGCGCACGTTAAAGATCCCCGGGTGGTCAAAATTAATCCGGAGCCCTCCACTACGGCGTGCCTCATCGCCTGCGTTGCGGCGGCGCGTTATACCTACAATCAATCAATCAATCAATCAATCAATCAATCAATCAATCAATCAATCAATCAATCAATCAATCAATCAATCAATCAATCAATCAATCAATCAATCAATCAATCAATCAATCAATCAATCAATCAATCAATCAATCAATCAATATAATGGGCCCTGCGTATTTATTGCAACGCATGGATTCTTTAAGCTTCGATATCACACTGCTTATTTTGCACTGGAAAATGTCTTTACAGAAATGAATCTCTTTGCAGTAGCGAGAACTTTTAGCTTTGTCGAAGGGTCTATGTGGGTATCAGAGGGATATATGCTTACCGATTATCCGTCAATTCTTACTTGAGCGTTTCTACAGATATATTACTGGCATATAGGGAATCACAAAGCGAAGATTTTCAATAAGATTGGCCACGACTCGTGTTTGCAGCCTATCAACTGGTACACGAGTGGGCCCACTTCCGGTATGGCGTGTTCGACGAGTACGGAGACCCGGAGAGCTCCCGCTACCCGACATGGTACTGTGAACGCGGCATGGTAAGACACGGCTGCCCAAATAAACGCTGACATTGCTGTTTGGTGCACGAACATTAAACTGTGGGATCGAAACTGGTGCTTTCCTAGGTTTTAAATGCAGTAATCGCCTTTAGGCGGGTGTTGTAATACCTACAGTCAGCGCTTGGCTGGAGGAATTAGCGAGGGAAAAAACGATAAGATATTGCTATGATATTGCACGCCTGATAATATACGTGAGAGTTTAGATACAGAAAGAAAGGCAGGTGCAATGCACAAGTGATTTTGGGTTCCCAAGTAAGAAGCTGTGAATACGTTTCATAGACTTCGTATCGGTTCCCTTTCTAGTTGATTGAATGATCGTCGTGTCCTCTTTTGTGCTTAGCAATACTTCTGAGCTTCGTAGTTATTTTACGAAGACAAATGGATCCCTGCATTGCAAACATAATAAACTCGGGAACCATGCTCCGCCATCGGTGTTTTTAACTTATTTTCCTGCGTCTCTGCACGCACACATTAATAACTTTAAAGGGTTAGGCTTCAGTACCTCACCCAGCTCCATTCCGGTCACGAAAGACGTTTTTTAACTGATAAAAACGCAAGAAATACTTAACTTTCAAATTTCGCGCCACAGTGACGTGTTATAGGCGCGAGTGACGTCATATGGGCCGGCACTAAACACATAATTTTCAGTGGGTTAGGTGCACGTTAGCATTCAAGTGATTCGATCAAATGGAACTAGCGGCCCCACTACAATCGTCCAGTCATGTGTCCTTGCGATTGATTAGGAGTTCGTGCGAGCGGCAGACCTGACCGGACGACTCTGACGGCCGCCCCACTCCCTTTCCCTTCTCCCCTCTTCCCCAACTAGGCTACCAAGCCCCCCATATCGTTAATAAAGTTTCATTCATTCATTTCAGTTCGGCCGCCGTCAATCGCCCAAACAAGATTCTGTGACGTCATAGAAAAGTTGTTGGAAACTGGCTAGCCAGTCCCACAGCTCCACACGTTTTCTTTAATATCTCCGTTATATTTTCGAAATTTCCAATGAAATTGGTATCATTTTTATCAAAACAAAGCAACCTTTCTAATGAACCAAACTTGCATTTTGTCTTCATGGCCCCTTTAAGTGCAGAGCACTTTAGGGGGCCTGGTCTGTCGTCGTAGCTCGTCCAGTGTCACAGCTTCTAGCCACCGCCGTCACGCGGCGTGATGCACCCGAACAGAGGCTTCGAAAATATCGCCGCTCCCCCTTGCGGGGATCGAACCCGGGACCTTCGCGTTGCGGCGCCAGTGTCAATCCCATTGCGCTGCACAGGCTCACGTTACTCATATGCAAGGTGTTGGGAACATGGGGGTGACATTTGCGCTGCGCCGTTCGCATGGTGGCTGCCGTCCCTAGGCCACAAATAAACACAGAATAAGATCAGAGCAGAAAATAATCATGACTTAACACATTAATTACCCCGAATCAATGAAAACTCAATCCAGTGTCTCTTTATAGCCGTAGAACTAGTAGTAGCAGAACTTTTATTGTGTGAAGAAGGGAGAAGGGAACATGGGTGAAAAGTTGAGAGGGAGTTATTGGGTGGCACCCGACGTCCAGGGCTCCAGACGCAACGGCTCTCATCTTGGCTCTCTGGAACAGACGTAGCTGATTTTCGAGAGATGAGCTGGTATGGGCTGCCTCCCATGTCTCGGTAGGATTAATCTGTATACTATTGTTTTCCTGGGGCCAGATGCGCGGGCACGCCCAAGTTGCTTATAGCCGTTTTCAGGGGATGCAGCGCCCTCTGTATCAGCGCCTGGTATCAACGCCAGGCTGGTAATAAAACTAGTCAGGAGAGGGCGCCACGGCCCCTCTGGCGAATCACTTCTCCGCACTTATCAGCTTTCACTTCGAGTGGAACTGCTTTAATTTTTTTCATATCACAGTTCTTTTTTAGTGGTTCTGGTGCTCGTGTTGACAGGATGATGTACGGGTACAGTGTAAGCACTATCCGTTTCGTTAACTCGACGATTTTTCTCCTTAATTTAGGCTGGAATGTCCCCCACAAGAACTTCTTCTCTAAGCGGGACTGCAGCTTCTTTGACCCCCAAATGTGATATAATTATAGTGCATGTGCGTTTAGGCTTAAAGGGACACTGAAGTGAATTTGTCAAGCTCCCGTTTTTGCTTGCACTGCGTAGACTGGCTCAAATTAGCACACTTTTCATCGTTTATCCGGTTGACAAATCGGTAATTATTTTACAAAGCGCGAAAGAAGAAAAACTACCATGCGCGGTTTGCGGCGGCCGCACCAACTAAGGCTGTGACGTTGAGAGGAGGGGCGCCGTGATTGGACGATGCCCAAGGTTAGCAATCACACAAGTTTCGGTTTCGGTTTCGGTTCTGTAAAACATAACCAATGGCTTTGTTGGATGGGCATTCTCAATATCTCAGTAATCATCGTACCGCGCTTCTGCCATGTTGTCGGCTGTAAAATGCACAAGATAAGCCTCCCAGGACGGCTTGTAGTCGTAGCATTCACTAGCCGAGACCTACGCAGTGCATGAACGCCCTCCGCGTACCCGCAGACGCCCAAATGTCATGCGCTTTTCCCCCATATTTGGAGCTTGCCTCCCTCATGCCTGTATCGTAAAAAGCGTGTTCGCACCAGGCCAAGGGTCTGTTCATTCTGGCCTGTGCCCACTGCCTGCAAGCAGTCGGTGCTTATGGCAACAGCACGCCAACGAGAACTCGCTAGCGCGCCAGTGCCAGCCTGCGCGCGTTTTGTGAACTAGTTCGTGTAGCCATGAACGTTGCGGCCCCAAAAAAGGCGAACTCAATATAGAAAACATCGGCGGAAAACAAAAAAAGTTAACTTACAAAAAAAAAAAAAAGCACGTACCCGCGCGGATTCGAACTCGTGACTCGCAAAACAGTTGCAAAGAATTCCTAGCGCCTCAGACTGCTAGGCTACGAAGCGGGACGCGAAGGCATTGCTAATATAGGGTATGTATTGTACAACCGGTTTACACTTTTATTTAGTTTTGGCATTTCAAGCCGCTTAGGTGACTATTTGTTGTACTGCGATCGTGCAGTAAGTGTCGCCCGAGTTTCCACAGTAGCTCACGTCTAGCAATTGCATTTCGTAGACGGAAAAGCGTTCGCAGATGCGTAGTCGTGCTGCTGACCGCTGTGCTTGTTCGCCCAGCGCAAAAAAGTGCTTCCCGCGCCCTAGTTTTACGCTGTACGGTAAAAATATCAGTTGATTTTATTTGCTTAGTACCTATATTGACTTCGCTGACTCTTCTCCCGCCTTCAAGAGGCCTTATATTTTCCTACTGGCGTACCAGTCAGCGAAGCGTCGCATGTGCAGCGCTTGTGTGAAGCGACCTTGACTTGGAGCTAGATACAGTGTACAAACAAACCAAGTAAAGAAAGGCACATTCTTCCATTCACAAACGTGTCCTGGCTTCGTTTCAACTAAGCGAACGAATTGCGACCAAGCAATTTTTTTTTAACCTCCTTGATTGCGACGACCCGCCGGTGGCCGGCGGACGAAACGCTGGGCCGACTGACTCTGTCGGCCGGGGAGCCGTGCAGTAGCGCAGCCGTGGCGCAGCCAATTGCCAGCTCATCCCCTCCTGACGTCACACGAAAACGCCACAGAAAATGGGCGAGCGTAAAGAGAGGAGGACAGCGTTTTCGAATTAGTTTTTCTACTAAATAAAATCGCGTAAACGCGCCTAGAGTGGTCGAAACATGGCCTGGGTACTCCGGACTACAATTTGCGCTAGTAATCCCGCAATGTTTACATATCACTTCAGTGTCCCTTTAAGTGTTTTGTCAACACACCAAGTGAGACGCCAAAACTCATCAGAGTGAATACTGGGAGTATAGGCTGATTGCAGGTTTTTTTATGTGAATGATGTAAACTCTTGTCCGTTGTTTGGTAGTACTTGCAACTTGTCTTCATAGAATAAAAGTTCATGGAGAGAGAGAGAGAGAGAGAGAGAGAGAGAGAGAGAGAGAGAGAGAGAGAGAGAGAGAGAGAGAGAGAGAGAGAGAGAGAAAACTTTATTCTCTAAACATCCCTAGTCCGGGCCGTCGTGCCACAGTCTCTTCATTAGGAGACGACTGGTCCGTAGAACTCACAAAGGTCCTCACTATACACGTATGCAGTGGGCCGCGAGCAGTTCTTGCGTCGAGTTGACATCCCCGAACTGAACCTCCTGGATTTGCAGTACTGTTTCTGGCAATGCAGTATTGCGGCTAAAGGACTGATCCTGCTTATGCGCTTGAAATTTCTGTGAATTTCTCTCTAGCCACCCAAATGTACCACTGAAATGTGTGGAAGTGCGCCGTAAAATTTATAACTTTGCCCATGTCGTCTGCAAATCTCAGCTTTCCAAATATTCGTGGTTTACTTCTACCCCCTAACCACTCTAAAGGCAATTTAACCACTCTAAACGCAATTTTGTCCTTAGAATGAGTTGTAATTCAGCTGAAGGTTGGCTGCTCCAAGAAATTCTTTGAAAAGTCAGAAGGGGGGAAACCGCAGGGAAGTCATCAATGACAACTAAGCCTAGATGAATGACTGACTGTAAGAGCATGCTGCTTTAAGTTGTTCTAGACATTGCGATTTAAAACGAACTAGAGAAGAAAGAGAGGAGCCGTTATTGTCGGGGATTTAAAGAGGATATGACGACACAATACAACTTTCTTCGGCTTGAAAGAATAAGCCTTTGGTAACTAACTCAGATCCATGCGCAGCTCGAAATACGTTTGCTATAACACGAAAGAACGCAAGAAATATAGGAAGCACTGAGAAGACGCCCTGACTTCATTGCGAAATCGCCAAAAAGTGGCTGAGGGGTCACCACCACTTCATACGTCTTATTTAATATCTGGATTTCCTGTTTGAAGTTTGCGATAAGATTGGCATATTTCTAATGAAGCAAACTTGTTTTTTTTGTCGACATGGGCTCTTTAAGCTGCCAGGTGGGCAATCAATGCACTAAACTATACGTAACTACTGCTGTACTAATTTAAAAAAGTCTTAGTTAACCCTTTCAGCCCTGATTTTGTAGCGTGAGCTACACTGGCCGAGGTTGAGTAGTTTTGCGTGGCTCCTGGAGAGCGGTGCAGCGCAAGCGCGCACGTGGCGGCCAGATCCACTTAATGACCATGCGAGGGGTGGCCGGGTGTGGAACCGTGCTTCGCAGCTACACGGGCGTGCCCCTGTGGAACCAGCTTAGTTCTGGGGCGATTGTTGACGCTGCGCCGGAGCCGCTTGATGTGTAACATAATGCGTATACCATGTGTGTGTCATTGAAGCAGCAGTAAGCATGATAATCAAGCTAATCCTAGACAACCAGGAAAGCTAAGAATAACCAACCGAACCTTAACTCCCGCTACGTATATCTTGGCGTAGCCGAGCTAAGCCACTGCTTATTTTTTTGAAGCACTTTTATGTTTTTTCTCTGTTCTGTTCAATTTGACGGCTTCCATAACCCCACAACAAAGAATAGAGCTGGTGGTGCAAGCAATTATTGATGTACTAACGAGTCAAATAATTACGACATCTGGCCATTAAAAACGGTGTGTTCAGCATAAAAAATGTTTGGCATGTTTTCCTACATTTATGACCACATGAGCCTACAAACAAAAATGAGCTTCGTAGAGCAGATATTTAAATTTACAAGCTTCGGAATAAAACTGGGACCACTGTTTTTTTTTTCAGCCTCAGCGTCGAAATTTTGTATTCACTCGAGCTTCTTCGTTGTAGCGTCCAGCTCCGCTAAAACGCAACAATGGCGATGTATATCGCAACAGTTGTCCATGAAGAACGATTCTCGAAAAAAATAGCAGTTTTGGTTTCGTTCTCTATGCGCTAGAGGGACTTTTATGTGGTGCCATGACGTGAACTGACACGAGCAGGGCCGAAAGGGTTCACTATTTATTGATGGTGTTGAGGAGCATGCTTACATTTGAAAATGCATGCCAGCTAAGAAATAACAACTAGCGCGCTTTACAGAAATCTTTAATCTCGCTTATGGCAGAAGATAAGCACCCTCAAGGGTCGCCTTCAGATGCATGCCCGTCCTTGATCGTATATAAACCTGCAGTTTTGTTGTGCACCACAGGTACGAGCCAGCACGTGTTCGGCCCAGGTAAAATTCACGGCACACATGGACTCGGGCAAGCCCTGCCTCATGTACAAGGGCTGCCGCATCTCGGCGCACTGCAAGGCTCGTTTCTCGCTAAGGACGGGCAACGCCACGACGTCGTCCATCATGTTCATGCCGTACCTGAAAGGGGTAAGTCACTCTGGCTGCGAGGGTGATCGAGAGATCGCAGTGCTGGGAAAACCTTCTTTTACTGGAAAGCAGTATATGTCTAACCCGCAGTTTTCATTCCGGTGAAGCTTGTTTACTCGGCGCCGCTCCGGCGTTCCTTTTCGCCACCGCAGACCCCTCTTTCACAACTTGTTTGCTGGTGTCTTTCACGTTTAGGCTCGCGCACATAAGCGGTTGCCGGGGTTTTTTCGTGCACGTGCGTGGAGTGGAGGGAGGAAGGGGGAGTGCACACGAAGCTATAGGTCTCATGCCCTCACTGAGAACATGTCCGTTGTTCTGGCGGGAGGCTTACACAGACAGTAAGATGCCTACAACGCGGATGGAAACAGACAGCCCATGTTTGTCTGCTAAAATAAAGATGAAGTCTTCCCAAGTTTCATTCAGCCAAATTGCTAGGAAGTATGTTCAATTGCAAATTACAAACAAAAGGGCTTTGTTTCGTGCACTCCGTCAACAGCTTCGAGCCTCGCAGGTCATCCGTATTCACAGAAGGAAAGGGCACGTTTTTTGTCAATGTTCGACCATATATAGGTGGTGCGCCAACACAGTAACAATAAATGTCCTTTTCTTCTACATCTCCTGAACAAAAATGCTACCTAATATTGAAACATATACATTTAAATATATGTACGGCTCCCTATCATGGACAGTTACATATTGTTTTGTGTAGCGATATTTGAAATTTATGTATCATGGTGTATATTGCAATCTGTATTCTGATATATAGTGGGATGTTTTACTCTGGCTTGCTCCCTTTTCTTTGTATTTGCTTTCTCTCTTTTTCGCTCTTTCATCTCACTGTATTCACCCCCATCTGGGGTAGCAAGCGTTACCGTTAGTGGGGATGACCTCTTCAGCTTTCATTAAATGTTTCTCTCTCTCTCTCTCTCTCTCTCTCTCTCTCTCTCTCTCTCTCTCTCTCTCTCTCTCTCTCTCTCTCTCTCTCTCTCTCTCTCCCTCCCTCCCTCCCTCTCTCCCTTCCTGTCTTTTGAACAGGAAGGGAGCGAACATATTCACCCCTGTTGTACGGGGTGAATATGCTCGCCATCCTCTAAATCCCTAACCCCCCCCCTCCCTCCCGAGTACATACTCCATTGTCATCATATCCGGCGCCAGTAAATCGGTGGGGAGGATAGTTGGGAGGCAGAACGCAGACGTGAACGAACTTTTCGGGCCTAGTGAAATACATGGCCTATAAATTTATACTATCTGACAGGGAAATTTGACAACCCTTGTAATTAAAGACCGGAACTTTAGGCAAGAAAAATCAATGTTTTAGGCGCCTATAACAGACACCGAATTGTGCCATTTGCATTTATAGGCACCAAATACGGTCGTTTAGGCGCATATAAGCTCAATTCGCATTGGTTTCAGCAGCATATTTTGCAACAAATTTTTGACTTGCAGTAAGAACCGCGGACAAGCCTTGTGCTGTGGGAAAGTAATGCTATTTTCTTCGTTAAAATTGACCCCACAAGGGTTGCTATTTGAACATATTTATGTAAAATGCGATGTGATTCTACAACAAAATAAAAGCTTGAAAGCCATGACAAGTCATATCAATCTCAATGATTTGCGGCTTAAAGTTGTACCTCATTTCAGTCGATAAGTGTGTGAAAAAACAACTCTCAACGTTTACTGAAGTTGGCGGAGGGTGCTTGTACTTCGGGACGCTCCATCACCTGATTCAATCTGGAATATCAGAATGTTTGTTGCTCACACCGTCCACAAATGAAGCAGCAGCAACATTGCGAGTACGTCTTTAGCATAGCTGAAAGAACGTCCGACATTAAGGTACCAGCAACGTTATCCCAACATCCAAAAATTTTCACAAAAATATTGCACGTTGTACGGATGTCTAATAGAGATACTGCTGGGACATAGACGTTCAGATCTTTTTGGGACGTCGCAGAGATGTTAGTGGTTTGCTGGGGAACCTTCAGCAGTTCTTTTAGCACAGGGAATCCGGGAATTTTGTGTCGCACAATGGTAAAATGACTATATCAGACAGTACGGTTCCAACAGCACCCGCCCCTTTGGGGATGATGGCGGATCTGTCTTGCACCTTCGAAATGAGCTCAGCCTCGAGGGACGCCCAAGCTGTCAGCTGCGGAAATGCTTCCTACTAAGAGTGTGAGCGAAGCGCACGAATATGACAAGCCGCGGTCAAGTTTAACGTGGTGTAAATAATGCCAGCTGCGACGGTTTTGTCGTCTGCAAAGCTGTTAGTACCAGCAGCGGGTGTTTTTATAGTATAATTTTCGCCCTCAGCCGAGTCTTATAAGGAATAACAACGGGCTCTGGTGGGAGAGGCGGAATCGCTAACTGCTGCTTGACGACACAAATGCGGACCGAAGAGAGATTTTAACTGCAGTATTTAATCGCTAACAGAGCAGAGCGAATTCCCCAGCTTTTCTCAGCACCGATGAATCCCATAGGTAGTACAAGGAAGTGCAATAATTCCGTACAATTTAGTGAGCTGTTCTGTTTTGCAGAAGCAGATGACTAGGAAAGGTGCGGGAATAACACCATTGAGGAACTATGCACGATATACCGATTATCAATATTAGACAGTACGCAACATTCTTTGCAACTAATTTTCTTATTGGTAGGTTTCCAAATGCCCTTGAAGGTTACCCAGCACGGCAAATGACGGCTGCCACGACTAGAGTACTTCAAAAGTGTCGAGATGCTCATTCCCTTCAGCCCAGTTTTCGCTCCTTCTTCGTCCTACACGTGTTGCATATTGCCGTGCGGCAGTGCTCTCGTGATCGGCGGATTACTGTGCACTTGTTCGTGGCGTCACCGTAAACTTTGGTATGGCATATTTGCACGGGGTTTCCCACTAGGAGTCGTCTTTGTCCTTGAGTGGCATGTGCGTGGTTGTGTACGTTCATTTTTTTTATTTGCTCGTTTTTTTTCACTGCGTTAGCAATAGATAGGGCACATGGGTAAAAGTTTTCGCCGTGTTCAGCGGACACAGAGCGTCAGGACAGAGAAAAAAAAATCCCCCCACCTCCCCGAAGGGGATCGTGCGGAAATGCGAATGCATTGGGTGCACCGATGAGTACGGTGCGAGTAATTATTATTAATGGCGTACTTAATGAAGAATCGCTATCAAGGCGCCAGGCGCGCGCTCCACTGCATTATATAGATTCCGAGCGCAGCGAGCGGAGAGAGGGTACGTGGAGAGGAGAGAGAGCCCGCCGAGCTCCGCGATGCGAGCGCCCTCACATGCCCTAGCGCGCTCCTCCTCTCCCCTCACTCTCCGCTACTCTGCCCGAGCTCCGCGATGCGAGCGCCCTCACATGCCCGAGCGCGCTCCTCCTCTCCCCTTGCCCTCCGCTACTCCCGCCAGAGCTACCACCTGCTCCGGTTGCTAGGCGCGCCACAGCTGTTGCTAGGGGCGAGGAGGAGCGCGGAGAGATAACACCCGCGGGCGCATGCCGACGGAGCACGACAACCCCCGACTAAGAAATGCATTCGCATTTAAAAGCAGAGGAGGAGAAAGAGGAACTTGCACGCGCTTTGAACGGGGAGGAAGTAGAGAAGAAGAAGAAGAAGAAGGCGAGCTTGCTCGCGGTATCTCGTGTTCTCTCGCGAAAGGTACACCTGCGGGCGCACGCCGACGGAGCACGACAACCCCCGACTAAGAAATGCATTCGCATTTAAAACAGCTCGTGTGAATAGGGGAGGCGCCGGTGAGGCTGGCAGTGGTGCCGCAGCGTACGGGCCTCTGGCGGCTAGGCCGATGTGGTGAGGTCGAGGTGCGGTGGCTCGTGCACGGTTTGCGTTTTTCGGCTTGTTTGGCACGGCTCACGGATTTTTCTTGCGAACTGTGTACGACGAACACCCAGTGGCGGGCTTCTGAAGCGAGAAAAGTCAATTTTAGAGCATCGCCTTGAGAAACCAAAAACGGCATTTATAACACAAAAATGACATATAGGCCCACATAGACAAAATAGGCACTTAATAGGCACAATAAACTATTGCGGAAATAACTCCTCTTTCCTTAGTTCATAGTTATATGTTAAATAGGCTTGATACGAACTCAAGGAAAAAAAATGGCCGCGTATCTGCTGCTTTCGTTGCAAATGTCGACGTAAGACGATAGTCGACTGGTGCCCCTGGCAAGTGAATGCCTCTCCTCTCTTTCCCGCTCACCTCTCATGCTGTTTCTCTCCCGTCTCGTTCCTCCCAAGATGACACGTTAGACGTTTGCTGAAGTCAATTTAAATTTACCACGTTCCACTCCTCCAAGTCAGGTGCCGCGATGTCAGCGCTGCCTAAGGCGGCGACGCGCGTGAATGGAGGCACCGTACTAAAACGTTTATGGAACCCCGTTGCCCTACTCCACGAGCGTTCCAAGTGGAACGGGAAACCTATCTTGTGGAACCTTTCGTTGCTGTTGCCGTTTGATTTTTTAAATGCCGCCAGGTAGCGCGAGCAACCGCAGGTGACGGTTTTCTGCAGTTGATGTAGTATTTCAATTATTATCGCAAAAACCAAGTATCCGTGAAAATTTAAATAAAGAAACACTGCAAATATCCCCCATGTATTGATTTTCTGCCTTATATTTGCGTAATGTCTTGTTCTTGTTCAACAGTGTTGACAAGTATGAACATTAACACCGGAATTAGACGTTTAGCTTTGGCTGTGGGCATATAAAACTATTGCACAGTTTTTGTTTCACTTTGGCCGGGTGGCTGAATCAAGTGACATACAAACAGACCAAATTTTTTTCGTTGAAGATAGCCCAAGGAAGACTCTCGTCTTTAAAATACGCATTTTGCCTGAAGTTACGGTCTCTACTTATGACTCCCTTCAGTGTCCTGTATGGTTGATTGATGGTATAACTGGTGAGGCATAAAAAAGTCCCCCTCTCAAATTTGTGCGGAAATTCCAGTGTCAGGAAAATAGCCCCTGAAGAATTCTTGGTTTTCGTCGACAGGTGTCGGAGTTCTGTGATAATGCTGACAAGAAGCACAACGCATTCGCCCCCAACAAACATAATCACCTCTGCAACCGCAAGTCAACCTGGGAAGTGATCAGGAGCAACGAAGATTTCATCGGGTAAGTCGCGCGGCACGCACACTGTTCCCTAATAGCGGAGGGTCGAACTGTGGTTTTATAGATATCGCAGACTACGGGTGGCAAGTGAAATCCCCGGGCTTCGGGGATCTGCATTAGCGTATTCAGAGAACGCAGGTGTTCCGTATACGGAACGGCACGTCACACGTTCGAAGTCGGACGAAAAATATTTACAATATAGCTAGCTGAATGACACGTTGGCAAACAAGAGGCAACATTTTTAGAGCGCTTACGATAATTAATATTTTTGTAGCGGCAAAGCCGATATTGATTGCAACTACAGTGCCATGGGATGTAGCACCTTAGCACCTTCTAGATTGCTGTGTCACGTGGTGAGATCGTAACACAGACATTTTTTCTGTGCCTTTTGAAACGGCAAGCTGAAAGAAGCAGTATGTGCTCTTTGGTTTGGAAACCTGGTCTTCGGGTAAAAGTATAGAAGGTGTACATTTAATTAACAGGTAACTGCTCATCCTTATTCTGCAGTAATGATTTTTCTTGAATATGCCCAAGGAACTTCTTCACCGACATGGTAGAAGAAATAGGTTGATATGCACTTCTAGTTGAAGGCAATGGTACCGCTGAAGTTTTTTTTGCCACTACACGGGGACGATGATCGGAGACCAGGATTTAAAAAGGCAGGGACTGAAAATAAACTTGTCAGCATTTCAGCAAGAAATGCCGCACCTATGTAAAAATTCACAACTTTTTGTGTCAATTGTGTGGAAAACGTAAGCAACTAAAATTATATTTGCAAGAACTTTTCCAAACACAAACCCCCTATTGCGTAAGGTACAGTTTCAGTCATGTTCGCCAATGCGGTTCTTCACATCAAGGTAGTATGACGACGCAAAACCTTGCCATTGCTTCTGAAATGCAGTTTTTATGTGATCCAGCACTGGTGATTTTCGCCACTAAACTTTGCTACTCTCGCGCGACCCTTCTGCGCAGCCTTTCAGCTGCTTACCCAAGTGAGAATGTCAGAGTGAACTTTAAGGAGGTCCAGAAACGGAATGGCATTCTCGGCAGAATTATTTTCGTATTGGACGTCTCCGGCAGCATGGATGTAAGTACTCGAAAAACATGCATTGAAGCAGGGCACATGGAGTTGGTACAGATGCAGGTAGCTCCTGTCTGTCTATCTTGATTTTACTGATTGGGCTAGACCTACAAGGTTGATAAAAAGTTCTCACTCATGCAACTTTCCTCCGGATCCGGTTCAATGAAGGAATAAAAAATATTGAAGGCCTGAATAGTAATCGAACTATGACACCTTGTACATCAAAGTGAAAGCTCAATGACGAAGGACCCACTCTGCTGCTGCTGCTTGTGAAGTCAAGTTCATTGACTGTGCCGCAAACCGCGTTTAGAATAACGATAAGCTTCTTTTCAAGGGAAATTGCGATGGGCGTTGTTTACTAAGACAGACACAGAAAAAGACGTGCACTTCGAGGTAAATACGGCGCAATATACATGAATAGCGCCGTATTCACGTCAAAGTGTATGCTTTATCTGCCTCCGTCTTCGTGGGCGACACCGAACGCAATTAACCTTCAAGAGATGTTATGCCAACTCGCCAGAAACCAAGCATTACTGAACTAAGAGCTTACAAAGGGTGCAGATATGCTCATACATTTCATTTTCTTAAAATACCGCTCCCTCCCCCACTCCTACTTCATTTTGTAATATAATTTAGAGGAGAGATAGCACGGGACGTTCTCAAAATATACGATGAGAAGAACTGCAGTCTTCTCGCACCAACGAATTATGAGCATGCGTGTTTGTATTTATATCTCACCTCTTTCAGACTGACAACCGTATTGGACATTTGAAGGTAGCGGCTTCCCATTTCGTCCAAGTCCTCATTCCGGACGAAATCGAAGTCGGTTTGGTCACGTTCAATGAAAATGCTGGAATGGCGTATCCGTTAACGCCTGTGCGGACGGAGACGCGGAAAGCGCTCGTTGGTAAAGTGGGACAGCTAGGAGCTGTCGGAGGAACTTGCATCGAATGTGGTCTGAAGAAGGCTTTGCAGGTAAGGGCAAGGAATTGTCATTTTATTTCTTATGTAATGAACGACTGCGCGCACATGCAAGTGTCGCTTTTGCATGCAGTGTGGTTTGACCCCCAGTCCCTCACCACCCCCTTGCGAAAAAACATATCGGAATATTTATTTATACAGGAATGCCTCATTATAACGAAGTCCTTGGCACAAAGAACTGGCTTCGTTATAAGCGACACTTCATTAAAAGCGCAATTGGTTTCCTCTTCATACCTGCAGTGGCGGCCACAAAACGACTTCCTCGAAGTGGTGGGGTTTCTTTAGTACAACGAACCGTAATATTTATTCGAAATATCTACCACAGCAATTCATTATATTTGGCGACGGTAGCTTCACGAAGAAACCTTGGCGTAAAAATTCAGTACGGCACGTCGTTGGGTTAGTTGGTGTTGCAATTTTAGGCGAAAAATGGCGCGTACCGGACGAGACTGCAGAAATAAAGACATGGCGGGTGCCCGTCATGTCTTTCTCAGCAGTCCCGTCCTATACGCGCAGTCTTTCATTTCGAAATTAAAAACACAGGTCGGGAGCAGGCGCGCGCGTGCATGTACCGATTTACGCTGCGGGTCAGGTCCGTCCGATATAAACCTTTTCATCCGTTAATCTTTGATAAGATCATGGCATATGCTGGGCTGAGCTGCGCAGGCGCAGTTACGTCATCCTGTCGACTGCGCGAATTGTAGTGGCACTTGCGCAGTCCACTGATACAAGAGCAGCTCCCAGGACAAAGGAATTAAAGGGGCCGCGAATGCAAAATACATGTTCTGTTCATTAAAAGGGTTGTTTTGTCCGGATCACAACAATTCCGATTTATCGCCAACGTCGAACAAGAAATCGAGATATTAAAGAAAACGTATTCAACAGTCGCGAATCCCTAGTTACTTTCGAGCAATTTCTCTATGACGCCACAGGACCTTGTTTGTGTGATTGGCGGCCCCCGATAAGCCACCACCCAAAAAACATGACTAGGAGGTGGGGCCTGTAGTTCGGTTTGATCGCCAACGCGCAGTTAACGTGCTAATAAAAGTGATTTTTAGTGCGTGCCCGTAACATGTCCCATCGGCCAATATTACGTCACTATGGCGCCAAATTTGTGAGGTGTTAAATATTTCTTTCGTTTTTGTGTTTCAATTTTTTTTTTCGCAGCCGCAATAGAGATGAGTGGGCTGCCAAAGCGAAGTACTTTCAAAGAGAACAGAGTTATATTTTTCTCCATGGCCCCTTGAAAATGATGGATGGAAAGGACTTTATTGGGTAAATCCTGCAGTAGGTAAAGCCCGGTTGACGGGCCGACCTCAACGTGGCCGTGCGTTGCATCCTCTTGGGCAGCCCTACTCGACAGGGACCCCTTTGCGGAGTCCGTGCCTTTCGAGCGCCTTGAGAACCTGCTGGATGGCCCACTCTTGATCCGACTTGTTGGTTGAGGCGATTGCGATTTGGAGATCTGCGGGGTATTCTGTGAAGCTGACGCCGTCTTGTATGGCTGCACAGTCCCATAGGATGTGCCAGCGATGATGATGATGATGATGATAAGCGAAAAACATCAAAAGCCTAAAGCAAAAACGCATCCCGCTGTCGGTATTCAACCTGGTTCGCTCGCAATATGATGCCGACCTCTATGCGATTGCGCTGTTCCGACACGGTTAAAGGAGTTCGGATCTTGGACTTTGACTTTCACTCACGTTGCGTGGGAGAAAGTTTCGGGTTTCTGCCATCTTTCTTTTAAGACAGGGACTGAGTTTCTTGATTGCGCAGATGTTCAAGGCGAAGGGACAACACGGCGAAGGCTCTGTCATTATTCTGATGACCGATGGCGAGGATAGATCGCCTAGCTCGGTCATCGTGGACGATCTGGTCGCCGATGGCGTGGTTGTGAACACGATAGCCTTCGGCACGGGCGCTACGCAAAGTCTGGAAATGCTAGCACTCCGCACTGGAGGCAAGCCGTTCGCGCTCAGGGAAGGCCAGACCAACATCGCGGCCGCCCTGGAGTCTGCCTTCTTCGACGCCACCGTTTCCTTGCTGGACGACGACAGGAGGCCAGTTGTGGTAAGCCATACGCTTTTGCAATCGTAAGCACGTGGATGATTACTTGTTGACACATAAGGGCTTTAGACGGCAGAAAAAAAATCAGCTTTAGTACACGTTTCTCCACCAGCTATGGTCATTTCTTTGTTCTGTTATCATTTGAATGACGCTAACTAGTCTGATGTAGTGAATGATCTTACTTCGTAAGGAACCAAACGCAGCTGAATTGCATTACTGACTACGTGCCAGTAGCGCAAGTGAAGGTTTGCTGGCGTTCATAGATTCACTGAACTGAGGGAGTGACGTTTGGTTTATCTAAAAAAAAAAAAGCAATGACTGTGTGCGCCACTCTGTAGTTCCCTTTCCCGTCTCCCGCGTTAACTTTCCTTAGGTCCACGTTAGAATACAAGAAGTATACGATACCCGCCGTGGTGGCTCAGTGGCTATGACGTGCTGCTGAGCACGACGACGCGGCTTCGATTCCGGGCCGCGGCGGCCGCTTCTCCAATGGAGGCGAAAATCAAAAACGCCCGTGTGTACGAGATTTCGGCGCACGTTAAATATCCACAGGTGGTCAAAATTAATCCGGAGCCCTCCCCTACGGCGCGCCTCATCGCCTGCCTTGCGTCGGCGCGTTAAATCAATCAATCAATCAATCAATCAATCAATCAATCAATCAATCAATCAATCAATCAATCAATCAATCAATCAATCAATCAATCAATCAATCAATCAATCAATCAATCAATCAATCAATCAATCAATCAATCTAGAAGCATGCGATCCAATCAATCAATCAATCAATCAATCAATCAGTTTATTTGGCATCTACACACTTACAGATGCCGGGAGCACGGACAAAAAGCCAATAAAGTGGCTTGACGGGGTCCGTGCCCCTTAATGTACAGGTCATGTAAAAGTGCATGTAAAACTGACTTTTTTAGTGTTCTCCTTTTCCCAGGTTATCACTGGTCCAGATCGCTCTGTTACAGAGGAATAGTATAAGCAAAATCACTTTTAACTACAATTTTAAATTATCAGGTTATGAAGTTGCGTACTATCATCCGCAAAAGTTCATAGCTAGGGTTCATGTAAACAACGCGGACACCGGATTAGCTGTTAAGCTGCAGTGAGCTCGGATACGAGAGTTATCATTTACACAATAGCGTAACTCTAATTACTAGCATATGAGGTAGTTTCGACAGACGCTTCAATAAGTCTTCATAGTCGTTCAGTGTCCACTCACGCACGTGTGTGTGCTTTAGTTATGGCAGTAAGAAAACTCATGCAAATTGCGTGTAGTGTATTTTGGTTAACATTAACCACGCATTAAGCCCCCGAAAGCCTTAGCTGCTCTTGCCGAATTTTCGAATAAACATCGTAGTAGTTATTTGGTTGATGTTCCTCACAAAAAGTGCGTGATAGCATAAAGCAGGGAATTACTTGGCATGCGTTCGTAAATTTTGAAATGTCTCCTGTCTGGACTCACTACAGGCAAGAGAAATCGTACTTCGGTAAAGACGTGTTGGATCTGAGAAATCTTTCCAGCATGAGGCAGTTTTGAAGGATTGTACAGATTGTCTGGCTGTGATGATGGCAGCGGAGCTGCTCCTCTGTAATGAATCTGATGCTCAGAAAATGTACAATCAATGCACTAAAATGATGCATTTGTTTGCTCTAAGTAACTCATATGTATTTTATTATATGCATTCAGTCCAATACAAGTAAAGAGTTGGTTTTGGCCAGGTTTGTTGTTGGATGTCGGGAGACCTTAGCATCATTGCAGTGATTACTTCGTGTGGAGTCAAATGGCTGCATGTATAATGGCAAACTTTGTCATTCTGCAATGGCACCAGTTTTTTTCGCCGTGATTAGTTTACACACACTCCAGGCCAAGCAAAGTCTGACGCGGAAATAAATGGGCTTCGGCTGCCCGCAGTCTACTAATCAGAAATGAATGAAGGAAGACGTCAACGTTGCAATGGTTCTCCCAAAAGCGTACATGAGCTTCGCAACTGCATGGTCTGTCCACAGACAGGTGTAAAAACGTAGCAATTTTGTGGTTAGTTAAAGCTACATGGGCACATTGTTTCACGCAAAGTAATATTTGGTCCTTTGGTGTCTTTTTCCCTAGATATTGGATGCAGCCGCCAACGTTGTCAGCGAGCACAAGTTCGACATCATTGTTGACGAAGACCTGGGCGGCAGCACCACAATCACGGTTCTCTGCGACCAGGCCTCCAAGCTTCAAACTCAGCTGCTGTACCCAGACGGGCACGTCTGTGAAAACTGCCACCAGGCAGGGCCCAGCACAACCGACAGCTATATAACGTTCAAGGTCCCTGACATTGCTACGGTAAATAAGCCGAGGGGCTAACCTCAAGTTTGTCTCCCAGCATTGAATGGGTTACGATTCGCTGCTTCAAACGCAGAAAGTTTCCACCAAATATGTTGGCCGTGACAGGAGACATTCATTTAAAAAAATCAGAAACCTGACCTTGAATTTTTCTTTCAGCATTAACAGTGTTGCAACTTGCTACTTCAAATGCAAAAAAAATCTGATCGAACCGTTCCGTCAGTTACCGTGGACAACCGTTCGGCTACAATTAAGTTAATTATGTATCAGAATAGGGTCAGAGCTAAATATCCCTTTAATGAGTACTAGCTTTAAGGAGTATTATCTCTGCCGCCCTGCTCATCCTTTCGGCTACAGTTCAGTTCCACGGTGTACCAGAGCACAGCGTGTATTGTAAAAAAGTGTACCTAAGGGAATAGGAGTACACTAACAGGAGTACTCTACATGAGTACTCTTACAGGAGTACTCTAACGGTTGTCGTGCACGAGGAGTAACGTACGCTACTCCTTGAAGGAGTCATCAAGAGAAAACACAGGTTTGGTTCATTCAAAAGATTGCCTCGTTAGAATCATACTGAAACCACTTCTAACGTAAACTTCGCTCAAATAAGCTACATAATTAGGAAAAAAGGGAATGGCCATGCGACCCACTAGCTCATTTCCTGCAACAAAACCTATGATGTCATACCAGCCAGCTCTGCGATTTGGGGAGGCCGGAAAAACCAAACGCAAATTAGGCAGAGCGTATAAGATTGCCGCACCAGCTATCTGCGCTTAAATTTAGGGCACATTTTTTAAAGCCGTAAGAATGGTGGGACAAACAGTGGAAGTTACGAACGCATACGTAAACATAGAAGTACCGATGCGTACTGCAGTTGGTACTGCGCGCACTATGCTTGGTTTAGCTGCACAGGACTGCGGGGCTCTGGGGCTGTCTCAGACGACACTGGCCGATTGACGCAAGCAACGGTGTCTCACGTGACCATATGCACTATGTTTCACGAAACAATTATTTTCTCTCTTAACAAAAACAAGCCATGTTTAAAGGAGCCATGAGGACAAAATACAAGTTTGTTTTATTCGAAAGATTTCATGTTTTACAGTGCCCCTAGCGCTTGTCCGGATGCAAACCATGATTTATTAACTGAGAAATTAATCAATTTAAGTTAAAATTGTTATTTTCCCGCTAAACGTGTGTTTTCGTGGTCTGCAATGACATCACAGGAACCGACCACTCTGCAGCTTGGGATGCCTTTATTCATGCGTCCGCCGTACGGGGCGGAGACACGTAAATGCTGGCGCCGCCATTCTGGGTCACTCGGTCGCCGCCGAAGCAAGTACTTGTAACAAAACTGCGCTAAATTATCACCGCACTCCGGTTTACTTGCGAAGTTTGAATCATCTTATCTGTTTCGCGTTGCTGGGTCTCGTGGGAAACGAAAAGAACAACGCGTTGAGCACGGCGACCCAATTGCGGCGGCACGGGACCATTCAAAGGGTGTCTCCACCCTGTACAGCGGCGCTGGCATGAAGGGACCCTACGGCGGCGTTACTGAACCTAGATGGTGGCACCATACCATGGCAAGCCGTATTTAAACCTGGCTTGTATTTGCTCTGGCAGAAAATAATCGTCTCGTAAAACGTAGTGCTCGATCGACAAATATGGTCACGTAAGACACCGTTAATTGCTTGCGTCAATCGGCCAGTGTCGTGTGAGACAACCCGAAAGCCCCGCAGTGCTGTGCTGCTAAACCAAGCATAGTGTGCGCAGTACCAACAGCAGTACGCATCAGTACTTCTATGTTTACTGTGCTTTCGTAACTTCCACTGTTTCTCCCACCATTCTTATTACTTTATAAAGAATGTGCACTAAATTTAAACACAAATAGCTCGTTCTGCAAGCTTATAAGCTCAGCCTAATTAGTATTTGCTTTTGCCGGCCTCCGCGAACCCCAGAGCAGGCTGGTATGACATCATAGGATCTGTCGCGGGAAATGAACGACTGGGTCGCATGGCCATTCCCTTTTCCCCTAATTATATTGCTTATTTGAGCGAAGTTTACGTTAAAACTGGTGTCGGTATGATTCTAACGAGGCCGTCTTTTTAATGAACCAAACTTGTGTTTTGTCTTCATGGCTTCATTAAATACGGTCAAAAACAAATCAAAGACCGAAAACGGCTTGCCACGGTATGGTGGCGCCATCTATGTTCACTAACGGTAAACAAAGCTTCACAATCGGCTGCAGAGCCGTCAGTTCCGGTGGCGTCATTGCAGACCACGAAAACGCACGATTTAGCGGGAAAATCAAAATTTTAACTTAAATTAGTTTCTCAGTGAAGAAAGCATCGTTTGCATTCGGGGAAGCGCAGGGGGCACTATTAAACACTAAATCTTTCGAATAACGCAAACTTAGGTTTTGTCTTCCTGGCTCGTTTAAGAATACTCCTTTAAGAATTTCGGCTGCAATTCATTTTCACGGTGGCCCAGAGCTGGGCCTTTGTAGCTCAGACTCTTTTTTTACGGAGTATTGTTGCATTCATCGGTACGCAGCCCGGAACTTGGACCCTCGTAGTGTCGCACAGCGACTCAAGCGGTGACGAGGTCCACGTTCACGTGCGAGCCACGTCTTTGGCGAGGGACCCGTCGGAAGAACCGGTGGCGGTTCGCGCGTTCCTCAAGCGCTCAGAGGTGAGCAGCGCGGAAGACGCCGCCATTTACGCAGAAGTGAGCAAGGGTCCGGATGCCGTGCTGCACGCCAAGGTCGTGGCTACAGTCATCCGACCGCGGGAGCCTTACGAGGTCGACGTGGAACTCTTCGACGATGGACTGGGTACGCTTGGAAGGGGCTCGCGAATGGGCGTACATCACTCAGTAGAGTTTCATGGGTGCAAAATTTAGTCCCGAACATTATTGGATTATTAGCTTTATTCAAGAATGACCGCGATTATTGGGGTGGGAAGCGTGCCATCAAATGTTCCAGTTATTGAGTTTTCGATGTCACCCGCCGCGGTGGCTCAGTGGCTAAGGCGTTGCGCTGCTGAGCACGAGGTCGCGGGTTCGATTCCCGGCCGCGGCGGCCGCTTTTCTGATGGAGGCGAAAAGCAAAAACGCCCGTGTGCTCGAGATTTCGGCGCACGTTAAAGATCCCCAGGTGGTCAAAATTAATCCGGAGCCCTCCACTACGGCGCGCCTCATCGCCTGCGTTGCGTCGGCGCGTTAAACCCCACAATCAATCAATCAGTTTTCGATGTCACTGCATGGAGGCACAGGTATGAATATAAATGGGGATGGTTTCGATCGTACTGCTTTGCAAATGGTGGAGAAACAGGAAAAAGCTCGTGCGTGCGAGTTTTGGGCGCATGCGTCAGACCACACAAGGTGGTTTAAATTAATCGGCAGCCTTCCTTGAACGTGCGCTTCCTAACGCTTGTGAAGGTCCTGCGCGTGGAATCGCCATTTGAACTATATGGAATACAGGGATTGTTTCGAATCTTATTGCAGAAAATTACGCATGCCGGAACTGAATATTTCGGAATGAATGAAGGAATAATCAAGTTTCGTACAATAGTTAAAGAGGAAGAATCTTGGAGCTGCATTTATCAACTGACGTTTCGTTGTTACGCATTAGCAGCCTTTTTTCCTCGAGTTTAAATGCACAAGGCGGTAAATGGTAAATGCTTCACCTTCTCGGCAGCCCTTTTTTACAACTTTGATCCTTCAATTCGGGCTGTACGTTACAAATTCCTTTTGGTAGAACATTTAATGGCGGCTGAAGGGACCTTGGCTTCAAGGGCGGCGTTTTTTGCATACAATTCTAAAACACACCGCCTTAGTGACCGCCGGTTGTTCTCGCTATCATAAGAAGTAATAGAAACAATTAGTGTCGGAATGCTGGTGTATCGTGTATAAACGACGTCTTACGTCGTTTGGAATGTCTGGCATTCAGTGTCTCTTTGGCGCACCTATTATTCGGGTTTTATTCGAACCGATACATTATTTTTATGGTCTTGAGTAACCGGCAGGTATCGGTCGGGCCTTTTTTGCGTGAAGACAAACATTGAAAGGAAACGCCACGCTTGTGCGTACAACGAAGGCCTGATTCCTAGATTACCACTGAAGAACGAGGATAGAGCAGAAATAGTCGCAGAGCGACTACCATGGGTGGAGTCGCCAACATGCAGACCATACATTCACGAGTAGTGGCACCATTGGCAGACCTATATTACGGTCATAATGTACGGTTCCAGGTCGTATTTTGTGCGTTCCTGTAGCCCAGTACAAATCGCGGGAGAAAGTCCAGCGTTAAGATGAGAACTACGAGAGCTTGCTTATGGGCTGGTTGGTACATTACTTCTTGTAAAACAGTGCGCTAAATTGAAATTAGCGAAGACGAAGGACGGCGGAACACAAGATGCACACTATGAAAGACGCTCCCCGTGTGACTGTGAGCGAGAGAGAGGGGACGGCCGGCGCGTGTGGCCAGTTCTGAGTGAGATCGCGAGAACGAGAGAGAGAGAGAGAGAGAGAGAGAGAGAGAGAGAGAGAGAGAGAGAGAGAGAGAGAGAGAGAGAGAGAGAGAGAGAGAGAGAGAGCACTTTATTTAACCAAGGGTTAGCGCAGCCTGGTGGCCGAAGACCGTAGAGCTTCGGCGACTGGCTGCCCGACCCGTGAGCGACTTCTGGATATCCAGGTTTGAGCATCCCAGCGCTGCTTCCCAGTGGTCGAGGGAGGTGATGAGAGGGAAGGGGTCAGATTGGCAGGCTCACTTATGATGATGTAATGTAGCCCGTTCTCCGCAGTGCTGGCAGAGTGTTGTGGGATACAGTGAGGGGTGAATGCGATGAAGTATGGATAAACGGGGGAGGGATTCAGTTTAAAGCTGACGCCAAGGGCATTCCTCTTCCACTGACAGGGATGGGTGGGTGGGAGGGTATTTGCGGCGGGAGAGGCGGTAATGTTCCGGGATGTCTCTGTACGTGAGTAAACTACTACGGGTCGGTCTGGCTCCATGGGAGGCCGTGCAGGCACAATAGGCCCGGGAGACGAGAGCTCGGGCTGTGATGTGTGCCACTTCATTTCCTGCAATACCCGTGTGGGCGGGGAACCAGATCAATTCTACAGGAACAGTAGGTGGTTCTTGATTAAGAATTTGGAGGGCCTGAGGCGAGATCTGGCCTCTGGCATAGTTTACAAACGGCCGTTTTCGAATCTGAGAATATGAATCGAGGGGTTGGCTTATGTGTGAGTGCAAGTGCTATCGCCACCTGTTACGCCACTTGAGGGTGACCTTTTTCTGATGGTGAGGGCCGTGAGTGGGGGAGAATCGGGTGAGTGAATGACTGGCAAGGCAAAAGCGTCCACGTGACGATACTCCGCTGCATCAACATACAGCGTGCTTCGATCAATGGGGTATTTTGCTGTTAATGCATGGGCTCGTTGCGCCTTATTTGGGAATGATACTGGGGTTACATGTTTCGAGGAAGGGGCCGAATAATGATGTGTTCTCTCGTAACGGTTTCGATGAGTGATTTTTTCTCGGGCTCTTGTAGGTATAGCCAACGCGTAGGCTGTCGAGGAGGGCTCTGCCGGCTGCACTGCGCGTCAGGCGGCCAAGCTGCCCCGTGCGATGTCCTTCGATAAGCTCCCTAGCCGCATTGTGTGCGCCTGTGCTCTCCACTCTGGCAGTGGAAGCGCCCGAAGGTATTTGTAGAGCGCCTTGCTAAGCCTTCCGAATTAGGCAATCCACTTTTAGTGTTTCCGTTTCCGTAAGGCTAACATGTGGGAGCGCATATGTTATCCTACTTATTAAGAATGCTTGCATCAGTTTAAGCCGATCTTTTTCTTTAGGCCATGTCGGCGTGCTACAATTCTTCTAAGAAGCCCGATTATTTGCTCCACATGAGCCGATAATTTCCTGATATACGCTGTGTTGCGTCGGTCCCGTTGCAGAGGCAGTCCAAGTATGTTTATCTGCATTACCTGTGGTACGGGTGTTCCTTGTAATAGCTGTATCGCGATTGAGGGGGCTCGTGGTGCTCTAGATTTATTGCTTTTGTGCGGCGGTTCTGAGTGTTTGTCTTTCTATGTTCATTTTTCCAATGTTTTGGGATAGGGTCGGGAAAATAAAGGCCAGTTGATAGTTGCGCTTTCGTAAGTGTGCATCTTGTGTTCCGCCGTCCTTCGTCTTGGCTAATTTAAATTTAGCGCAGTGTTTTACGAGATGAGAACTGCGGCTTTTTGATTTTAAAGCGCAGCTTCAGTGTCCTCTCTGATGCCGTTGTACGCCAGCACGCCCTGCAGAAAAGCCAACCTTCTCTGACGATGATGATGAACGATCGTGGGTGAAGTGAAAGAAAAAAAGAAAAACGCTTCTTGTGGCCAGAATCGAACGTGGGTCACTCGGGCTATAAAGCCGGCGCCTATCCCACTGCATGGAGCAATCTATTCGCGCCGTGCACCCCAATTCGCGCCGTACACCCCAAACACAAACGTTAGGCCTACGGAGTGCTCACCCGGGAGTTGCTGCGGGAATTCTATAGAAAAATGCTGCGTATACCTCAAAAGTACCACATACTCGCAGTGTGGGATTCGCCAACCAGAGAATCTACCCCGAGGAATTTTCGCGTTCAACCATCGTCGTTGTTAGACGGAGGGGCGCATCATTGTTTTAGTGTGAAAGTCGTAGTACCGCATTCGATCGCCATAGTTAGTGTTCCGGCCATGTGCCGCCATTCAAGCCTTAGGGCCGTATTCTGAGTCTGTCCTCCGCTACATGTGTTTCTTCGACCCGGCTGAGCGTAAAATATTGCAATGCTTCTATACATGCAAAAATCACCTTCAAAGGTTACCTTGACTGGAGGCTCGAGCGGAGGAGGGATTCAGAATGCTAGCATTAGTCTGGGCGATAATATGAGCATGTCGTCCTCTAACGTAGTGAACGTCCGACTTCTACGCAGGCGCTGATGTGACGGCGAACGACGGCATCTACAGCGCACACTTCACCCAGTTTGAAGGCAAGGGCCGCTACTCGGTGTCTGCTCGCGTCGAAACCGGCAACAACTCCGTCATCACGAGAGGACGCCAGGCATCGGGAGGGCTGCCCGCTCCTCACATTGGTCCAGGTTCGTAGTTGTTGGTGTCACATGACCGAAATACGTTGCAGGCGCGAAAAGGTAGACACCAGCCAGGGTTCCTTCACACCTGAATAAAATTAAGAACGTGAATACCGTGTTTGTGAAGGTTGTGGATAGCAGTGGCCATCGTTTTCCAATGTGCGCCACAACCTCTAGATGCTAGAACAGCCTTCCAGCCAGGCAAACACCAAACTATTGGCACCAGAATTAGACGTAATATTTTTAGTAAGACATATAGCTCACGCTTTGGAATATCAGGGTGTGGGGATTGTTTTAAGTGCCCAAAGTCTAATTGCTTGGGTTCACGAAAGGATTAGCGTTTTGGCCGCATACACATTGATTGCTGGCCGGATCCCGTGTGGTTGGTATTGGAAGCGCGATCATTCGAAGAGCACAAAGGTCGAGGTACTCGGCTGCTGTGGAATGCATGCCGCATAGCGTGAAACGCTGACAGTAGTTCGGATAGGAATGTTCCGAGGTGAACGAGCGAGAAATACAGCACCAGGACCACGACAAAGAAAATTACTCTGCCCACTTGCTGACGGATGCTGACGAGTGGACAGCGCGGCTTTAGATATGCTCATACTTTCTAGACATGGGTATGGGCCGCAATTTTGTGGCCCGGCCAGGCCTGGACCGGGCTCGAATTCGGGCTATGGCGGACGGCCAGGCCTCTGCTGGACGTGGCAGAACTACAACCTGGCCGAGGTCGGGCGCCACCAATGATGGAGCAGTGAGCCTGCCCTCAGCCGTGCAATAATGACAGAGACTAAAGATGAAAATGTTGTCTTTTCAGGAATAAAAAAACAATGCTATTTTCACTCGTATACGAGCAAAATAGCATTGCTATTATATATATATATATATATATATATATATATATATATATATATATATATATATATATATATATATATATATATATATGCTTGCTTAGTCTCTGTTTAGTAAAGCTGCTCGAATTCTGAGAAAAAGCGAGCTAAAAGCTTATACATAAACATTTACAAGCGTTCGGCAAGTCGCTGAAGTTGGAGGTGAGAAGTACATAGCGAGAATGGCGCCGGGTAAAGCGAACGACTTTCTGGCATCGTAAGAACACGCGCGGTTGCCGCAGAGAACGGTGTTGGTTTCAGGTGGGAAAAGACAGTACACCACAGACCAAACACGCCTGCGCCAGAAGCCGAATACTAGGCGTTGTCTGCCGACCCATTCTAGAGCAAGCCGCGTGGGAAGGTCGTTATTCTCTCCACGTTGCGCTCTGCAAGCGCGGGAATTTTGTGCATGCGGGGTAATTCCACAGCACCGTAAGCGCTGTATTGTTGTCGGTAGGCACGCTTGCTGTATCCTTATTCACGAAGGGAACGACAGTTAACATTTAAAACTCAGTTAAGCACAGCAAAGAAGACGAAGGACGTAGAACGAGCTCGTACCGATACGTTGTTAAAGGTTGTCAACACTTTACTAAAGAACGAAAGATTGTTTGCGGATGATTGTGTACTGTATCGAACAAGTTCTTCATATTCCGACTCGTCACTGCTACAGCGCGGTCCAAACAAAGTGTATAACTGGTGTAATTATTCGAAAATGCGTCTAAACATTAATAAATGTAAACCAATGAGAATTTCGCGGCATCTGAATCCTCTTGAAGCTTCCATTTACACCATCGAAGGCCCCCAACTTGAGAAGACTAAAACATGTAAGTATCTAGGAGTCCACATAACTCAAAAATTATCTTGGAAACGCACGTGAATTGCATAATTAATAGTGGTAATAGAGCCCTTGGGTACCTGCGACGTAACTTTTCTGCGTCCCCTTCTGACCTGATATTGATGCTTTACAAAACAATAATCCGTCCCAAACTGGAATATGCCTGCGCAGTATGGGACCCGGGGTTCGGTTATCTTACTAACGCTTTAGAATCCGCTCAAAACGACAGCACACGTTTTATCTTAGCCAACTACTCTCGCATGTCAAGTGTAACATCTACGAAACTCACCCTTAATCTACCCAATCTTTCTTGGCGCAGAAAAGTAGCTCGATTGAATCTATTTCACAACATCTACCACTGTAACTCAATTTTAAAAAACGAACTGCTAACTAGTACATCATATATATCACCACGCACTGATCATCCCTGCAAGGTTGAAGTTCCGCAATGCCATACAAATTTATTTTAAATGCAGAGCATTTCAGTAACTCACGATGTCACCCGCGTTGACGTCCGTAGTCGTAGTCCGCACCACTCCCCCTGCACTATATATAAAAAAATACAATCCGGCGCCTGGTTTCGATCCCTCGACCCTGCGGGCGGAACGCAATGCACATGGTGCTCTACCCACTGCGCCACAAAGCCGACACATAATGGGAGGCTACGAACGCGCCTTATATCCTTGACTCATTCAAACTACGTCAAGAAGCTGCTGATACAACGCATTCACTACCACCAACTCCCCAAACACTAAACGTTAACTCAATACACCCACCCCTATGCGACGCATTTACTCGAGTCCCCCTCGCGGGGAGATGGGCCCAATTTTTTTTTATTCCTTCATCCCGAAAACATCAAAACAATGTAACCACCTGCCAACCTCAATCGCCACAATCACCAATGCACGCGCATTTCGAACGGCCGCCGAACGATACTTTCGTTCCCATTAAACAGTTTTTTTTTCTTCTTGTTGTTTCCACACGTGCATTGTATATTTATCGAACATGTATTCGCGTTTCCTATCTTTTATGCTGATTTCCTTTTGGTAGGTGGGTATATTTTTTATGCGTTCATATGTTCGCTTTGTATTTTCTCCTGCTGATATTTTGGTCTTGTACGCTAATTTTATTTGGTAGGTGGTTTTAATTGCATTGCATTGGTTCGTATGCTCGCTTTGTATTTGCTTCTATGTTTGAGCCTGTATATTGGTATTAGCACTGTATAATTTCTGGAAACATTATTGTTTTATATACACACACACACACACACACACACATATATATATATATATATATATATATATATATATATATATATATATATATATATATATATATATATATATATATATATATATATATATATATATATATATATATATATATATATATATATATATATATATATATATGTATAGGGAGTAGTAGAACTTTGAAGATGGTAGAGACTGAGGAAAGCAAGTTCTCTTTGCTGAAACGTAGGCCACAATCGTGCTTTTACCTTGTTCGAAGTTTTTATTTTCTTGTATATATATATATATATTGTGAGCACAAGGAGAATCTACTGTGCTGGGACAATCGCCGTGCTCCGATAGGATGCCCTATCGTCATCGCTTCATCTTCATCATCTCGGCCTCTGGCATCATCATCACCGCTTCCTGACGGGGTCTTCCTCGGTTATCGGCCCTCGGAATAAACCGCTCTCCTTCACGAGTCCTCGACTCTCTCAATATATATATATATATATATATATATATATATATATATAAATATATAAACCGCATTTATAGTGTAACTTGATTAATCTCTCCATGTGCAGTTGTTTTGTATACTTGCAACAGAACCACTCCCTTCTGTAACGCCCTCCGGGCATTGAAGGTATTGAAATACATACATACATACATACATACATACATACATACATACATACATACATACATACATACATACATACATACAGCGAATCAGAATAGGAAATGAAGGGCTCGTTGAAATAAGACAGAAAATAAGAGTTGGCAGTCAAGAAAACCTCGGAAAGCAAAGGGGAGGATGTGGTAGGTCATTGAAACAGATAAAGAATTTGGAAATAAAGAAAGAAAGTGGAGAAAAAATGCCCGCCAGGTGGGATCCGAACCCACGACCTCCAGAATACCGGTCTGGTGCGATAACCACTTCGCTACCGGCGGGGCGATTTTCCCCTCCACTTTTTGGGGTATTTATGTTAAGATTTTTTGTTTCCTGTGCTTGGGGGTGGTAGCCAGCGCCACTCGGACTACTCGGGGTGAAGGGGACCTTCTTTTTTAACCCCCGGGCCGTGACTCGAGTGTCTACGACATCTCAAGAGTGGTCGACCAGCGTTGAACCCTCTTAAGCTCCCTATGGCACAAAGACTGCCAGAACAGAGGCCCTCGCTATGCATGTAGCGAATCAAAATAGGAAACGAGGTGCTCGTTGAAATAATAAGACAGAAAATAAGAGTTGGCCGACAAGAAAACCTCGGAAAGCAAAGGGGAGGATGTGGTAAGTCATTGAAACAGATAAAGAATTTGGAAAGAAAGAAAGAAAGTGGAGAAAAAATGCCCGCCAGATGGGATCCGAACCCACGGCCTCCAGAATACCGGTCTGGTGCGATACATACATACATACATACATACATACATACATACATACATACATACATACATACATACACAACCAGAGAACGCCTAAGCACTAGTTTGGAGTGGTTAATGCGAACGCAATAACGTCCTTCTGTTGCTGTAAGCGGAGATAGGGTTTGTGAAGCACAGCGAGTTATTGCGGTATCTCAGTAGAGCCAAAAAGTCTAGAACGAAGAAAAGCGTCGGCTAGATATAATTTAAATACCGCGCGCCAATCGAGAGCAGCAGCAGCAGTAAGAAATTCCCTACATTTCTTAGTTTGTCCTTTATTGCACTAATTCTCCATGCTCAGAGCGGTACTTAAAACACCTATGTCCTGCAAGGGAAGGTATACACAGGTTGGAAACGGGCAGGGTTTGTCTTTGCACGTTAAAACAGCTTTATCGCCGGCTTGCATGACGTTACGACAAAATATAAAGTAGGGTGACTTGGTTGGTTTTCATCTTGGTGCAGGACAGCGCGCAGTGACGACATACTGAGAATGACGACGGACAGTCCTGTGCACTTCTCAGTCCGTCGTCATGCGCGCTTTTTACATCAGGATGAAGAGATATACGTTGTATGCGTGCGTTTTGAGAGAACAGATGGTTGGTCAAAGTTGTACTATATTGTCCATTACTACAGTATCCTTGGCAAAAGAATTTCCCGAACAACCTGGGAATCATTTTCTTCATCGCTTCTTAAAGGAGCCACGAAGAGAAAATACAACTTGGTTTAATTTGAAAGAACTAGGATTCAGTATCTCACTCAGCTCCATTACAGCCACAAAAGATGTTTCTTTAACGAAAAAAAAGCAAGAAGTATTTAAAAACTTTCAAATTTTGCGCCACAGTGACGTGTTATGAGCAAGAATGACGTCATACGGGCCAGCAATAAAACATAATTTTCAGTGCGTTAACTGCACGTTAGCATTGAAGTGATGCGGTCAAATGGAACCAGAGGCCCCATTACAGACGTCCAGTCATGTGTCGTCGCGACAGGTCAGTCAGGCGGCCGCCAATCGCATAAACAAAGTTCCGTGACGTCATAGAAAAGTTGCGGGAAATTGGCTAGGGGGTCGCGACTGCTTCACACGTTTTCTTTAATATCTCCGTTATTTGTTCGAAGATTGCGATGATATTGGTATCATTGTTATCGGGACTAAGCGGTTTTTCTAATAAACCCAACTTGTATTTTGTCTTCATGGCTCCTTTAAAGTGGCGGTAAACCGATTTTGGCGGGGTGCATGCACGTCCTCTAGCTCACATGAAAGTCGGCGTTTTATATACTGGGGTAACCGCGAGGAATTTCTTAATAAACAGGAGGAAACAATTTTATTTTGCACTAAATATTTTGAAATCTGAAGGGTGGCGCCATCTAGTGTCTGAGCGTGACACTACCGTACATGTCGAGACAATTTCGCCCGTTCCAACACGTGATTAAAAAAATGCGTAAAGGTGTAGGAAATGTTGCACACTATTGTTCTTTTAGCCGGGGACAACCCTTTAAGCGCCGCTTTGCACCTCCCGTGCTGCTAAAAGTACGTTGCCGCGAGCCTCACTATCTTGGTTTCCAGCATTACTTTGGCAGCCACGTATGACTGGTAAACGTAAATATTCCGATTTCAAAGTTATGGGGGGGGGGGGGGGGGGGGGCATGAAAAAGCCGTTGCGGGTTAACGGGTTTTAAGTGACGCCTTTTCATTTGGGATAGAGAAAATATACACGACAGAAAACGGTTGCCTGTCCCTTTAAAAGAGCCATGAAGAGAAAATACAACTTCTTTTAATTTGAAAGAACTAGGATTCAGAATCTCACTCAGCTCCATTACAGCCACAAAAGATGTTTCTTTAACGAAAAAAAACGAAGAAGTATGTAAAAACTTTCAAATTTTGCGCCACAGTGACGTGTTATGAGCAAGAATGACGTCATACGGGCCAACAATAAAACAATTTTCAGTGAGTTAACTGCACGTTAGCATTCAAGTGATGCGGTCAAATGGAACTAGAGGCCCCATTACAGACGTCCAGTCATGTCTCGTCGCGACAGGTCAGTTAGGCGGCCGCCAATCGCACAAACAAGGTTCCGTGACGTCATAGAAAAGTTACGGAAAATTGGCTAGGGGGTCGCGACTGCTTCACACGTTTTCTTTAATATCTCCATTATTTGTTCGAAGATTGCGATGATATTGGTATCATTGTTATCGGGACTAAGCGGTTTTTCTAATAAACCCAACTTGTATTTTGTCTTCATGGCTCCTTTAAAGTGGCGGTAAACCGATTTTGGCGGGGTGCATGCACGTCCTCTAGCTCACATGAAAGTCGGCGTTTTATATACTGGGGTAACCGCGAGGAATTTCTTAATAAACAGGAGGAAACAATTTTATTTTGCACTAAATATTTTGAAATCTGAACGGTGGCGCCATCTAGTGTCTGAGCGTGACACTACCGTACATGTCGAGACAATTTCGCCCGTTCCAACACGTGATTAAAAAAATGCGTAAAGGTGTAGGAAATGTTGCACACTATTGTTCTTTTAGCCGGGGACAACCCTTTAAGCGCCGCTTTGCACCTCCCGTGCTGCTAAAAGTACGTTGCCGCGAGCCTCACTATCTTGGTTTCCAGCATTACTTTGGCAGCCACGTATGACTGGTAAACGTAAATATTCCGATTTCAAAGTTATGGGGGGGGGGGGGGGGGGGCATGAAAAAGCCGTTGCGGGTTAACGGGTTTTAAGTGACGCCTTTTCATTTGGGATAGAGAAAATATACACGACAGAAAACGGTTGCCTGTCCCTTTAAAAGAGCCATAAAGAGAAAATACAACTTCTTTTAATTTGAAAGAACTAGGATTCAGAATCTCACTCAGCTCCATTACAGCCACAAAAGATGTTTCTTTAACGAAAAAAAACGAAGAAGTATGTAAAAACTTTCAAATTTTGCGCCACAGTGACGTGTTATGAGCAAGAATGACGTCATACGGGCCAACAATAAAACATAATTTTCATTGAGTTAACTGCACGTTAGCATTCAAGTGATGCGGTCAAATGGAACTAGAGGCCCCATTACAGACGTCCAGTCATGTCTCGTCGCGACAGGTCAGTTAGGCGGCCGCCAATCGCACAAACAAGGTTCCGTGACGTCATAGAAAAGTTACGGAAAATTGGCTAGGGGGTCGCGACTGCTTCACACGTTTTCTTTAATATCTCCGTTATTTGTTTGAAGATTGCGATGATATTGGTATCATTGTTAGTGGGACTAAGCAGTCTTTCTAATAAACCCAACTTGTATTTCGTCTTCATGGCTCCTTTAAGATACGGCCGAGGAAGCAGCCCGGCCCTTGGAAGCAGACTACATCGATGGAATTCCATTTGACCGGTTCGTGTACGTGGACCAGGCTATCGAAGTAGCCGAGCCTCACACAGCGTCGAACGTGAAGGCGCCAAAGCTGGTCCGGTACGCTGAGGGAGGCTCGTTCCGTGTGAGCGCGGTCATCGAGGAGTCCGCCATACCACCGGGACCCATCCAGGACCTGGTTGTCGAGGATGCCTTCGTCGCCGACAATGCCTCGCGCGTCGTGGTCCTGGCTTGGACCTGTCCGGGTGCACACATGAGCTCCGGCAACGGTGAGCTCTCGATGTGTATGGACTTGGTACTTTGGTACCTCTTGGCAGCTTCGTGAAAGTAGTGTCAAGGCCACTGAAGCAGATTCAAGTACCGCCCAGGAATGCCTCCAGCGTCCAAGCTGTTGACAAGCAGTGAACTTGTGATATTAAATAAATTTTCGTGGCTCAAGAGCGCTTAAAAGCAAATAGGGCCAACACCAGTAAGCTTAAGATTTCAGAAAAAATAGAACAAATAGTGAATTTTACCTCCGGGGAAGAGGAGGGATTAACGTGTCTCTAAAGCAGTCAGCCCTGGTGAAGAGTCTTTATTCCAGGGCCCCGTCCGGCTTCCTGGGCTCTGGGCACCAGCCAAAGCTGGTCGTTGGGGTTCGAGGTGGACAGTGCTCTCTCCTAGTGCTCAGGGGACGGAAAGGGCAGTGGGGGGGGGGGGGGAGGGTATGGAGGCTCTTGTCACAGCCCCACATGATATGGTAGAGGGTGCCCGAAGCCTCGCAGAAGCGGCATTGCGAGGAGTACAGGGTGGGGGACAGAATGTGGACTCAAGTGGGGTGGGGAAAGGTATTTGTTTGGATGCCTCGGAGGTGGAGTCCTTGTTCTTTAGTGAGGCTTTGAGAAGCATCGGGGATGTCAGCTGTGCCGCTCAAGAAGGCTATGAACTCTTCAAACTACCTATGGTTATGTATCTACTTAGTTATCATGGGGAATACAGTAACGATAGGCCGGACGCCCAACTCGTGACCTGGTGATCGAGGGAGAGTGCTGTAACTATAAGTACCGCAACTGGTAGAATTCGCACTTAAGTGAGATGTAGGTGTGTAGTGAAGCAGAAAAAAGGAACTTTTCGTTTTAATTTGTTTAAGTTCATCAAGGCCGTTCTGAATGTGCCAGTAACTGCCCGGACTTAGTATCTCTCCCATACCACAATTAATAAGTTCAGAAGCGTCTACGATTTACACTGAAGGGTCGGTACTTGCTTAAAGGAGCCATGAAGACAAAATACAAGTTGGGTTTATTAGAAAGACTGCTTAGTCCTGATAACAATAATACCAATATCATCGCAATCTTCGAACAAATAACGGAAATATCAAAGAAAACGTGTGAAGCAGTCGCGACCCCCTAGCAAATTTCCCGCAACTTTTCTATGACGTCACGGAACCTAGTTTGTGCGATTGGCGGCCGCCTAACTGACCTGTCGCGACGACACATGACTGGACGTCTGTAATGGGGCCTCCAGTTCCATTTGACCGCATCACTTGAATGCTAACGTGCAGTTAACGCACTGAAAATTATGTTTTATTGTTGGCCCGCATGACATCATTCTTGCTCATAACACGTCACTGTGGCGCAAAATTTGAAAGTGTTTAAATACATGCTTTTTTTCGTTAAAAGGCATCTTTTGTGGCTGTAATGAAGCTGAGGGAGATACTGAATCCTAGTTCTTTCAAATTAAACGAAGTTGTATATTCTTTTCATGGCTCCTTTAACGTGATAAATGTAAGAGGTACAGGTCATGCCACTTAAAGACTATAGTGGATGTGTTTGCAAGGACGGGCTGTGCCAAACAAAGAAGGGTAACGCTTTTAAGAAGAAGTAACTGGTCTGTGTTTTTGACTCGGCGATGTCGTTGAAGTGGCAGGTCTTCGTAAGAACAAAGCTCAGGCGGGCTGGCTGACCCAAGCTTAAGTGAGCAGTGAGGGTATCCAGCTCTGCCTCCAACATTTAAATTGCGATGAAATCCATAAGGCAAGGCTTGCGGGGTGAGTAACACACCTTTGGGAGGCAATCGATCGCTATCGGCGTCGAAGGTCCACCTCTCCCAGTTTGCGTGGAGGTTGGTTGGTTGTTTGGTTGAGTAACGCCCCCACTTTGAGAGTACCTCCTCGTCTATTATGTGTTTGCAGAAAACGTGTGAAGAGTACCGAGCGATCCTTGAGCGTTGCATACAGTAACACAAGATCGCAGTGTAGCAGCACCCGAACTTCCTTTTTGGGAGCATCTGGTTGGGTAAAAGGTGCAACTGGAACTTGAACGTGCCAACTGGCGCCGGAACTTGGATACGTGCGTGATAGAAAGCCTTCCACCGAGCCCTTTCTTAGGTTGACAGTAGATGGAAAGGGGATGAGGGCATGTAGCCGAATGTATGAGTCCATCTCAGCTGACTCTGAAGTTGAGAGCATGCGTTCAGCAGCAATGTGAACTTTTTACAACGTTAGCTGCTGTGCAGAGAGGCGAATTTTTCATTGTGTCCGTGCCTTTAAGCCTGGATCCACTGTAAACACACCTATGTTGGGGTGAAGGCAGCAAAAAAGGCTTATCAGTGAAGGAAAATATATATCGCAAAGTTACTGGATATGAGAGAATTCACGAAAACTACAATTTAATGTATTACAATTTATTATTGTTTACGATAAGGGAGACATGAGCTGCAAGGCAATGTGAACGGCGAACAACATCAGTAGATTCGTTTTTCCGTCTGCGATGTTTTCTTTCAAAACGTTTCGAAATCTTCCTGCTTTCTTTGATGACACGTCGCTTTGTCTTTTCCACAAACGCAGCGTCTTGGATTGAACTGAGGGCCGCCACGAGCCTCGCTGACCTCATTAAAAACTTCAGTTCCGGAGTGGACTTATACGCCGACGCAGCGCAACGTGGAAAAATCTCGGCAGGCTCCGTCGGTTCGAGACAACGAGTTCGAATACTTCTGCCCGACGCGCTCATTTTTAGCGCTCAGAACGAGTCTCGCCTGGACTTCTACTTCGCGGCAAAGGCCTGGAACGCGGAGGGACTCCAGTCAGCGGAGTCCAACGTGGCCAGAGCCACGTTCGAACGACCTCCAGAGCTGGTGTCCGCGCCATCGGAGATGGCCTGGTGGGTGATTCCCGTGATTGTATTGGTGGCCGTTATCGCAGCGGCAGTGCTCGTCACGACGGGTGTGCGGCTCGCCAACCGGCGTAAGAAGTGCGGAAACGTCACGTCCAGTTCGACGACAAGGATCTGTTGAAAGGCAGAACAGCAGCGGACAAGTTTGTACGGGCTCTGCGCGCAGCAATCTAGTAGGACTCGGTGTATTTCCCCACCAGTTCATTTACTACCAGAAAAGCTCATTGGCGTGAAGTTCGTGTTTTACGCCGCTAATGACGGAATGACCTGAAAAGGAACAGTGATAAAAATACTGCATGTAACTGCGTCTTCGTTTGTGCTACCACAGCAAGTTATCGGGGTGGGAGAGGGGGTAGTTGATTGCCTATTTCACGGGTGCTCTCCGATCTAGCGCTGGTAAGTCTATGTGCAGGTCACCCCAATTTCGCTAACCTTCCCCTACGAAGGGTCACCATGGGTAAGCCCAAGCCCTTTAAGGCTAAAAAATCCAGCGTCACACTCGGGTTCGAAGAGGCGGGGCGTACGTTTTGGCCTGCGACTATCGAGGCTTAGCTTGAAGAATCTTCCAAGGGCTTATTAATGCGTTATTAGAAACTCACTAAGACATCTAGGTGTGTCTATATGTCAAGTGCATGTGTCCTTTTAAGTCCGCCTTGTGTTATAACCAGCGCAATCCAACCAACGATGTTCAACTAACTAGTCCGCCGCCAGGCGTTACTCAAGCTTACATATAGCCTACACGATGCCTTAGTTGCTATAAATTTTATTGCACTAAGCCCGTACAATAATGAACAAAGGCCCCGAAAAGGCTTGGGAGAGAAAATGATAACCTGAACGTACAAGTATTTCGAATATTCCAGCTAAAATAAAGTGCAGGCCCGGTCAGGTAAAGACGAAATGTAAGTATTACGGCGTCGAAAACCAAACTCCGGCGTTCATCGAAATTATGAGTTTATTTCACGTCCACAAGCAGGAACATGCAAAGCGTGCGTTTAGTGTTGCATGCGTTTTCTGTTTTCCGTTCGTGTTTGTTTGTGATATTGCTGTAATCGTGACACGTCCGGTGTTACGCGGTGTATATTTGTGACACAGGAGAATTCTTGTTGTTCTGCGCTTCGTGTGGTTGTTCTTCCTTTGTGCACTAGAACGAGCACGGATGCACTTTGCAGAGATTGATGTACGATATGGTATGTTTGACGCCTTAAATGCCAGTTGCTGCCGCAAAATGTGAAGAGAAAGGCAATGATTGTCGGCACGGGTTATTTGCGCTGGCTGCTGGTATTGCTCTGATGAAACGATGAATAAATGACATTTTTAAAGCGAAGCTTTTTACTCTACCACCAAGAGTTTTGTCGCGACCGTTGGTGTCAACAGAAACCTCCCACGAATAAATTAAAGAGGTTACTGGCACCGCCAGGAATCGAACCTTGAATTAATCGAGAAACGGATCGAGAGCCCGTTGTCTTACCGATTGAGCTACGAGAGCACGTGGGGTCGGAAGGGGGGGAGGACAAACGGTGCACTCACCGAGCACATCTGCGGGTTTACCCCCAGCGTTCTCGCTGAATGCCACGTGATAGCGTCACGCGACCTCTCGCGTCACTCTGCGCTCCACCCACGGGACGTCTAACGGCCACGTGGGAGCCTTCCGCATGCGCTAGTAGTCATAAAAAGTAAAGGAAGCTCACACCAACGCATGGCATATCACTGCTCCTCCGTCTTTGCTGCCGATCTCGTCGCCTCCGTCGGCGGCGGCAGAGACGGAGGAGAAGGGAGATCATCTAACATTGGGTTTGCGCTTCGTTTAATTTAAACCAAATATTAAACCAAGAAATTTGTGCTCACTTCAAACAGGGAATTGGGCCGACTTAATGCGCAGCGGAGGATCTGACACAATTCCTCGGTACTGACGGAAAGGCGCAGAAACTGTTTTTTCTACACAAAAGTTATACCCGTTTTCCTCAGCCCAACGCACTATACCGTTTATGCCTATTTGCAGTTGCCTTTCCAGGATGCTAAGTTGCGCGAGGAAAAGCAGATCTGAATATCGTCCGCATAAAGCGAATACATCAGAGATTTCGGTATTACCTGTGCAACTGAGTTTAGCTCTTTCTCTACCGCCAGAAAATTGACCGATTTTAAGGGGTCCAAGAAAACATTTTTTTCCTGCTAAAAATTCGGTTAGGCACAAATTACAGGAACACAAAATGCAGAATATTTAACCGCCTTTCCAATAACACCAGTTTTTAAAATGTTTTTATATATCATAGTTGTGAAAAAAATTCGAAATAAATATTTTTGTCCAGTTGTCGAAAACAAAAAATGATAAAAAGGTGTTGTGTATATCAAACCACCGGTGGTAGAAAAAAATTAGAATATAAATTTTGTAGAGAAACATTTCAAAAACACGCCCTAGAAAAAATGTCGACTTGTGCGGAACAGTTTGCCAGATATAAAAAAAAAGAAATGTTAGCACGCATGGTGCTCGTGTCATACGGTGAAGCCAAACCTCCAATTCAAAATGTGCTATTTCGGATGGTCCCCTGGAATAAATCTGGCAATTTGACATTATCAGAGGCACCAGTTTGCCCCCACATAACGTAAAAACATCTTGTCAATGGCTAACTTTGCATTTACAGCGAGCACAATATTTGGGACAAGCACGCGATGCGGAAAAAAACATGCATGAAGTTGAAAACGGAACGCCGTGGTTGATGCTTGCTGACGTTCACGGTCAGTTATCTCTGAAAACATAAAGCTGAGCTTTATTATCATTTTCTTTCTCGCAATTGTAGCGTTGGGGCCCTATTCTCGATTGGACAAATTGCCGGCAATCCTGGCAATTTGCCGGAAGTCTTTTCTGATTGGCTTTCAATTTTGGTCACGTGCTTCCGGTTGACAAAGTGGTTGTGTGTGCTGTGGTCATGTTGACGTTTCATGTCGTTTACGGACACCAGTTCTAAAGTTTGCCTTATTTCTCCTTACTAAAGGCGCATAATTCTTGGCCGGCAATGAAAAACCAGACTAAATGCAGCGGACATGACAACGTAAGCCTGTCTTTGCTATTAAACAACAATACACACCCCCTCTGTGATTGGCTGAGAAGGCGTGACGTAATTTAAACAGTTGGCGGGAACGATTACGTCATGCATTGGCAACTTCAGCCTGTGTAAAAGTGACGTAATGTACGTAACAGCTTAAAAATGGCGGATGTTTTTGTCGCAAAATACAAGCAAAATAGGGCAAAAAATTGCCCCGGCTTACGGCACCGCGAAATGTGCGCGCTGTTTAAAGCATGTTTCCTACCGAAACAAATTATAGTTTCAACTGCTTCCAAGTCAGCGATCATGGAGCATACAAATAACGTGCAGTATTTTGCTTTTATGTTTGGTAGTAAAATAAAAATTATTTGTTAGGCGTAACCGCAACATAAGAGGGCAGTACAAGCCTCTCCGTGACAAAGAGAACCCAAAGCATGGCATTTGTCCATACTCGTCCTAGTAAGCTGTTGGGTCACATAATCGAACTCAAGAGAAAAATAACAGAGAAAAGTGACTATTTGGTTGATTACAGCGCTGATTGAAGTCGAGCTTGACGAATGAGTGAATCTGCGTCATCGGTGCGCTCCGCGGTTATCAGGCGTAGCGCTTCGCTGTTCTTATGTGTCATAGATGCGATGGTCCCGGCCGTCGTTTTCTGTGATCACGCCATCAATTTGTAAAATAGCAGCAGAAGATGGCGTGGCGGTGGTGGAGGCAGGGAAGGTGATAACGCTACAAAGCTTGCCTTGAAGCAGAGAGCCCAGCTATGTTACTGAAAGCGATTGAAAGAAATAAATAGATACAGTTAACAATTGTGTGATGTTGTTTAGCTCGACATCCGCCTTTCGCTCACTTTGGATAAACGTTACTCGATCGCCTTGTGGTGTTGACGCCAAATTTGACCTCCAGAAATGTGTTTTTCTTGTCAGCCTCAGCTACCGTCTTAATTTTTATAGTACGTGCCAAGTGTTTTTATATTCTTCTTGCACAATATTTGATACCTTAGTAGCGATCTTTGAGTGACTCGTCAAATTACACTGCATGTCGTCATAGCTATAGGTGCAGCACGTCACTGATTGCTTACGTTGTGCTTACGCAAAAAAACATAGGCAAATTGCCGGCAATTTGTGCAGTCGAGAATAGGGCCCTTGCGTGCAAAAACTGGGTACAATGCGCTGGAATCATGCCCTGGGATCTTTGTCCGAGTAGCAGTTGCGCGATAAAAAAAGATCAGCACAACGAGCTTCTTCCATTGCAGCGCCACCTAACAATTTTTAAATGAAACAGTACAAAAACTTATTGCAGACTCCGTCCGAATACAGTTCACCGGGGATACCCTCGTATGTAAACGAAATTGGAAGGCGAACAGCTGGCAGTGTAAGGCTGGTTTGAAGCGCTGTCCTCGGCAGAACAGATATCTGGCGACTGGGTGTGATCTTTCGACTTGCATCTGAAGTTCTTATCGCAGAAATCGGTTTAAAGTGGGGGGAAATCAGGAGCGGCGTGCTTCGCTCGAGGATCAGTCGCGGACGCTCAAGGCGCCATGGCAGGTAGCCTTCAAGTTGGGTAACTGCGTAGTAGCGCTAAATATGAATTTCGCGACGCAGAAACGAAACCGAAACTGTTGTAAACTGTTTGCGAATGGTCCTGGGGTAAATAGAACTACCACAACTCTTAGAACAACGTGCGCAAAAGTAATAAAACTTAGCAAACACCTTTGCAAACAGGCACTGCTTGACATTTTCAGCCGATTTCTGGGATTATTACTGTTCGAATGCAAACCTGACGATTTAAAATTGTTTGATGGTTCCCCATTCACGCACTGATAGCAAAAAACAAACGTTGGTGCAGAGTAATTACGAGTGGCACGCATTCTTCGTTGGTAGCAGTGACGCGCCACTGATCTCCACTTAGCAACTCTAGTGGAGATAAGTGTGACGCGCGATTACCACGCCCCTTTTCCACACCCAGGTGATTCAAACGCATCTCAGAAATTGCGTTTTTGTTGCAGAAGTGACAACAAAACTGATTTTGAAAGGCCATTTTCTGATCTAACTCCTAACAGCTTTACTTGATCGAACAACGCCTGGAACGCCATGAAAAGGCACTCAAAAGTATAGATCAAATTGAACGAATTTGAATAGGCGTGGTAGCGAAAGAGTTCGGCAGCTAAAGATTGGCAATAATAACGCTTACGGGAAGCCTTCATAGTAGTGAGAGACTGAAACATTTCTGCAGAACAAAAAGGAGCTGTTTATTACCGCTACGGTACAATTTTTTTGGCGTCAATCGGAAGCCAGGCGCAACGCCTCAAAGTCCCTCCACGGCGACCACCATCGCCGCCGCGACTTCCATCGACATGAACGGCAATTATCAAAGTTCATGGTCTGGTTGATGTGCGCGTACAGGTCACCGCAATACCAGTGCGAGGCACTATTTTGCAGTTCATAATGAATCGATTTGATAATGTTGAATCCTGTTATGACTTCGCCGTGCACAATCACGGTTCCGTTCTCTCAGTAGCTGAGTACACCACACGGGAGATGCAGTACGAATTCGGCCTTCTTTTGTTGTCTCCGAGTAAAGTGAGGACGAACTCATCGTCCCGGTAGTCTCGTGCGATGTGCATTTTGCTCATTTTAGTAGAGACGCTGCGCCACAGCCACCTCCACGCTGCGCCACGCTCCAAGCAACGCCGGTCGCCCTATTTCCTGACCCCAGCATACACAATACGCCTTACACACGAGCGCTTCAGCCGCGCGCCAGACATAACACGTTGCCGGAGGAACATGAAACGAATGAGTTCCCCGAGATTTATTTATCTCATTGTATTAGCTGTAATCAAGACGCGAGGGTACACTTCGTCTGCTCGCTGGCTCGTTGGAAGCTCGCTGCCGACATTAAAGCCTGGCCTGTGCTGGTAAGTTACCGTTCATGGTAAGTTCTTGCGCATACGCAGCTGACTCCGGCAAGCACGGTAGACGGTAACGTAGACACGGTAACGGTATGCCAAATAGAGTGCTTTAGCATGCCGTTACCCTGTTTGCGTTACCATCTGCCGTGCTTGCAAGAGTCGAGTGCGCATGCGCAAGAAGTTACCATGAACGGTCACTTACCAACACAGGCCAGGCTTTAATGTCAGCAGCGAGCTTCCAACGAGCCAGCGAGGAGACGAAGTGTACCCTCGCGTCTTGATTGCATCAAATGAAGTGTGCTCGGCGCTTGATGCTTGTTGCAGCCGATAAAAATAATGTTTGTTGGGGTTATTCATCACGTTTTTCTTAATAAAATGCTCAGACCACGACAAACGACTATTTTTCTCCAATGGGCCAATAAAATGGTCGCCGCAGCTTAGGCTAAGCCTCGTCCGCCTCAAATAACTCAGCTGAGTTTCTAAGCTCACAAAATGCTTTTACGCCTGCGAAATTGTGCTGGGCCGAGTAGTGTAGGTTATTGAGTAATTACTACAACACATCTTACTAATTTCTTGAAATACTGAGCGCGGACGTAAATTCTACTTTATCTTGCTTCCAACTCAACTCAGTAGATGGCGACACCACAGGCATGGTTTGTTTTTCAAACCTCTACAGGTGATGGCTACAGTATTCTCAAAACTAATGTTACTGCGAACGCTTCATCCGAATTGTGAAACATTCAAGATACTTTAAACGAAAGCATATAGATATGAGCAACAAAGTTATGCGTGATTTGCTTTGAGGCTAATTCATTTGACGTCGCTACCTGCACCACGGCGGCGGGAATACGCAAACCGCCAACGGTGTGTCTGACTGTTTTCAGGGGTAAACGAAAACTCCGTCTTCCTGTAACACGGTAAACGGTAACGCAAACAAGGTAACTATTTGCTAAAATTTTCCATTGTTACCACTTTTAAGCAAGTAAACTAAGCAAATAGAATCCTCTACAAGTGAGGCACTGAGTAACATAGCACAATGATTCAGTGATAATAGGCTAGTATTAAACTCATAAAAACTAAATATATTGCAATTTCGTTCCGGAACAACAACACTATAAAACAGCGTAGAATTATAAATAGGTAGTTTCAAAAGTTGAACCCTACTCTTATCTTGGTGTAACGTTAAAAAAGTTAAGACCATATAGATAACATTTGTTCAAAGCTGAGCAAAGCCTTTTCTTTCTTGATATAAAGGCATGCCCACCCCCATTGGGGTGATGTTTCTTACTCATGGTCTACACGGCTTTAATGTGCTACAATATTATTTTGCCTGATTGGTGTCATGTGTATTATCGGTGCCAAAAAATCCTTGCTATTCTTGCATACTGCAGTCCGCGCTGTTCTCTCAACCCAGTCCTAGGACTTAAATGTAGTGCTTGTTATGCATTGGTCGTGCTCTTTCTGCACCGGTCTTGCTTACCATGAAAAATTTTGTGTACTAATTTGAAGAGGGATACTGTGGTATTCCAAGCCGTAGTCGTGTGTCCAAAACACTGACTGCAACACCTCAACAAAGCTTGCGTGTGTGCACTGTGGAATCGTCCTTCCGTTGAACCGCATTAAAGCGAGAACTAAAGCTGCAGACCAGACACTGCATTTATCGCTCCGTAGGGACCACACATTGAGCAGAAACTTTTTTTGGGTATGGGCACTAAGGCAGGATGTTAGACAAACCGTCCGAACAACAAGCCGTCTCATCTTGTATGCGTCACGGACTTTTTCAAAGCCCTGGGCCGTGTATATGCATCTCGCCGTCTTTTTGTGGTCCCCGTTGCTTTCATCCGGGGTGCGATTGTTTCCTGAGTGTGAGAGGGTTTTTATACGTAACTTTTTGTATATTCCATTGTGACAGTACAGAATCTAAAGCTGCCATACATAGCCAGACGTACCTTGTCACCGACGATGGTGACAAAAATTCCCCTCTTCTATTTCGTGCCAGTATTATTTTCCCAACCAAAGTAAAACAACTAAGCTGAAATGGCCACAGGAAACCACAGAATCAGTCACATGAAGCTGTGCACACTTGGGGATTTCAAATGCCTACAGCTTCGGCCCACTAAACCGTTGTATCTTGAATGGGAGATTTAACTGCAGCACCCTCTCAACCAGTGAACAGGTGGTTGGCGTGAAGCACATTCAGCAGTCATTCGTAAAGATTTGAAAACATGCCGCATATTTTAAAGGGGAGTCCAAGGCTGCATCTGTTGCCACAACTCGCTCAAGGATTCATATCGTGGGATGTCGCACTGCGAGCAAATACTAATACTTGACGATCAACCACAGGTGCCAGGTGCTCCAAATGCAAAGCTAGAAATTTCATAGCGCACGTCTCCCTGGCGTGTCGGACCCTGCAAGTACGCCAGATGCCGGACCCTGCCGGACCCGAATGCCGGATACCGGACCCGAATGCCGGACCCTGCAAGTACGCAAGTCCCCAGCTGCGCCTGCAAAATAGGTACGCAACATTTCAATTTCCATACCGGGAGTGGCTGCTGCATGTTTTAAACTGCTCGAAAACTCTAGGATCGTCGGCGAGTGGTTGTTTTTCTGTAGGATATAGCAGGCAGCGACATTCCAGCAGCGTCTTAATATTTCATCCAAGGCATGCAGTGGTTTAACTCTGAGCGGAAAGTCTTTTTAACTCTTTTATTAGGGGAAGACACTTGTGAAAGAACGTCGCTCTCAAACAAGCACACGACGTGACGGACTACGGACTTTTTTTTTTCACAGTTTCTCCCGTGCTCTTAAAAGTCTGTTGTTCACCAGGCGTCTCCAGAGTGTCTGTGTTGGTTGTTTTCATGATAGCTATGACAATGATAGCTATAACAATGGCACCTATGACAACGACAACCGCAACAATAATTACGACCCAAGCCCCGCTTGACAGCCCTCCTTCAGACGACTCGCCCTCTTCTTTGTCTGCCGTGGCCTCTTTTGTAGTACGAGCTCGAACTGATGTAGGCGCCGCTGTTTTGGTCGTGGAAGCCACCCCAGTTGGAACGCGCCGAGGCTTGTACGAGACATTCACAACATTTGAAGTGTCTGAACTCCGTCCGTAACTATTTGCTACGCGAATTGCTATGTAGGCAGTCCAGTCATATTTTCCGTCACTTCGAAGACTTGCGAAGGTTGTAGGCAGGGCGATGGTGACGACGTGTTTGGCACGAGACGGAAGAGGGTCAAGATTGCCGTCCACAACACTGGAACTGGTGATTTCTGTCTGGTTGTCAAAGTCTGATTTCAGGCTTGCGAAGTCTTCACTTGCTCGAATGGTCACATTTGAAGCTACAAAGAAAGCAAAAAACACAGGTGAGACGTTGCCCGTCGTGAAGCCCGCAAAATGTGTTCTCAGAATTTCCCACGAAGGTTTATTCCATTGATAAGCTCATATCACGAGTTGGGATGCCTTTTAAAACTGGACTTGCAAGCACGAAACTCGCACCAAAATAAATTCTTGATTTGATTACCTGGAGAATCACTTAAAGGGACGGACAACCGATTTTTGCCGCGTATATGCTCTCTAGCTCATATGAAAGCCAGCGTTTTATAGCCCGGTAACCACAAGCAATTGCTAAAAAAATGGCGGAAATAATTTTAATTAGGCAGCAAACTTCCTGAAATCGGAAGGGTGGCGGTTCGTAGTGTCGAAACTTGACACCACAATATGTGTTCCTGTCACGTGACCTGCAAACCTAGCAGCTACTGTAACTGCTGAAACGTTTATTTACGTATTGAAAACCTTTTACACAAGTATTTGTACATGGTTAAATTGTATAAGTATTCCTAAACATTATTTTGAAAATTTTAAAGACACGCCGCCGCCGTCGCTGGGTTGCTCTCAGTGTGGCTAACTGAGCCTCCATGCCCAGAATCAACGGCAACGTTCAGGAAACAGACCCAGTGAAGGAGCTTTGACGATTCTGCCTGAGTCAGGGGCGTTTGTTATGCCAAAATATTTGATTTCAGTTTCCAAATACGCCAACGCCAGCTTAAAAAACGAAATTGCGCCCACCTCCCCGCGAGGGGAACCCTGTGTAGATGCGACGCATCGTGGGGTTCACTTGGTGTTTCCGTTGGATTGATTCTGAAATCGCGTGAAAAGTGTCCGGAACGCGTATGATATTATGTTTTATGATTATTAGTATGTTTTATTGGCCAATCTTGGTCAATCTCTCTAAGTGGTATGCTTGGGGCTTCGCTGTCGCAACGACGTTTACTCCATCATTGTTGCTGTAAGTCTTTTCTTTTATTGCAAGTGTTAATCATTGCCCCATCACGCGTTGTATCAGTATAATCTTTATGTAGTTTGAATGAATCAAGGATATAAGGCGCGTTCGTAGCATTTGATCCTGTCTCGGTTTTGTGGCGCAGGGGGAAGAGCACCATGTACCTCGCGTTCCGCCCACAGGGTGTGGGATCGAAACCGGGCGCCGCTAACTATTATTTTTTTTATAGTGTCGGGGGGAGGGGTGTGGATGGACAACGCCGTATGGAGGGACAAGGCGAGTGAATGAGATGCAGTCGTATCTAAAAAGAAAAAAAACGTCGCGCCCGGGGAGAATCGAACTTCCCACATCTGCAACGTGAAGCCAGATTCTACCTATCGCCTATCCCAACAGATGGCGCATTCGTGAAAAATATATCGTTGCATTAAAAATACACATAAAGAAACAGGAAAGCCTGCGATTCAAACTTTTTTGGCTAGGCACAAGTTCTTAAATATCGTTTTTCATTTTGCACACAGACAAAAGTATGTTGCCCAGCTACTCTATGTCATGGTTGCCAGCATTAGTTTTGGGAGGGACACATACAGCTCGTAGATCTAAAAAATTCCATTTAAAAAGTTCTAGGGTGTTATCAGCAAAACCGTTTCTCGTCAGAGTGCTTTAAGTGATGCCCTTTCATTTGGGATAGAGAATATATACTCGACAAAAATCGATTGTCTGTCCCTTTAAACCCATCATTTCTGAATGTGCGCTCCGGTTTGCCTTACGCAGCGAACACAGCACGGGTAGCAGAACAAATGTATATGCCATTTGGGAATGATACAACTAACATACGAACGGTGGTGAAATGAAAGCAGCTTGTCTCTGTAAACGAATTAAAAGGCCTATAGCGGCTGATTTGGGGAAAAAGTAAGAATATACAAGGTAGCAAAAAAGCATTAGGATTTTTATTTTTTAAAACCGCCAAACGCGCTTGAGCACTGCTCGCTGCTTCACCTTGAACGTATTTCCCATACCACCAGCCATGATGTGCATGCTGTCGAGCACAAAGCAGACATGCGAAAATAATGGACTCTTTCTTGCATGAACTGTGACATGCACTTCGGTGAATAAACGCAGCGTCATCGATATTTTTATGCACCGGTCTACCCGACGTGGCAAAACGAGTGTCGTTCAAACACGGCTCGTAAGACATTACTCACTAATAAAATATTACAAAGACGACTTATGCGTAAGGCGTGGTTCGAATGCATATTAACTTTACAACTAGAAAATTGATTGAAGCGACACCAAGGGTTTGTACTCCAAAAAAGTAGTCCGTTAATGCGTAGCGTTCTTTGCCCAGTGCCCCCCCCCCCCTCCCCCCCCCAGGCAGGACCGCGTAACGCCCTGCATTTGTACAAAAATGTACAACTTGCGGAAAAACAGTCAACAATCATTATATTAGCGCAAATGGACATTAATGGTAAAACAGGACTTTCAAAAACCGAAATAAAAATGTAATAGAAAACGTAAAAATTTTGCACAAATGATCCAGCGAAATCAAAAAATGTGCATCTTAAACGAAGCAAACTCAGATCGGTTAAACGGGCCATAGACCGAATAGTGATAGCAGTAAAACTCAGAAGCAGGAAACGAGCTTCCTCAATCAGGGATGACACTCGAGTAGATGATATCATTGATGAAATAAAAAAAAAAACTAATGGAATATGGCTGGCCATGTAGTAAGATGAAAGGGCAACCGCTGGACCACAAGGCAACTGAGTCAACACTGAGTGGCGGGTCTAGAGGAAGAGAGAGAGAGATCGAACTTTACGTCTTTCGGTTTAGAAAGGGCGTGCTGCAGAGAGAGAGAGAGAGAGAGAGAGAGAGAGAAAAGTGAGAGAGAGAGAGAGAGAGAGAGAGAGAGAGAGAGAGAGAGAGAGAGAGAGAGAGAGAGAGAATTTTATTTTCAGCAAAAAAAGCCAAATCACGCTGCCGGAGAGCTTCATGGAGTCTTGGTGCCTCCGTCCAGGCTCCCACTGACGGCCTTCTCGATGGAGGCCACCATGCCATGCTACTTTTTGTGGGCTTTTGGGAGGCCATCCACTCTTCAGTGTAGTGTTGAATGATTTGCGCATCAAGGGAATACTCATATAATTTTTGTTGATTGGCGATGGCATTGCAGGGGCGGCACATAGGCGTTGTAACTATTTTTCTACCTTCCATGAGGTTCCATATAGCAATTTTGTGTAGCGTACGGGCTGGCGCTGGCATGAATGTAGTCTGCTGATGTCTTTCCAGCTGTGGGTGCGGCTGCGGTAACTGCTTTCTGACTCTCCTGCAGTATTTCAGATGAAGCTGTTGTCGGCTTTATTCCGTTTCCCTGGGATTTTCGCCTCGTTGCTGGAAGCCCGGCAATGCGCTTCTCGGGCGAGTTTATTTACTTTTTCATTACTCATAACGCCAGCGTGACCCGTGACGTCACAAATACTTGATCGTAGATGTCCAGGCCTCACAAAGCCTGTTTCCAGAGGGTGGAAGAGGGAAGAGGGGTGTATGGCGAGCCGGAACACTTAAAAATATAGTAGTAGTGAGCATCCAGAGCCCCTCATGCCGAGAAATTAAGGGAGGTGAGAAAGCAGGGGTCTGCGTGCACCGGATGTGTGCAATCGGGGAAGGTGTGTCTTTGCAGAAGCCGCCACATGTGAAGAGGGTGCGCTTCCAGATCACCATTGCGCAACAGGTGCTGCGCAAACCGGCGGCAGAAAAGAGTGGCTGCACGCCCGAGCTGGCCGTGCGCCTCTACCAGGCCTCTGCCGCCAGCCACGTTATGTACGCACTCCCACAGGCGAACATCATGCAAGCCAACTGGGAAAAACTTGAGCGCGACCACAACGCCTTGCTCCGCATGTGCCACGAGCTGCCCAGACATTCTAAGGTGGCCAGTACGCTAGCTGAGGCCAGCACCTGGCCGCCATGACTGCAGGCGTTCGGGTACGTGCTCAACTTCGTGGCGCGCCACAATCTTGCCCCGTCGACCGCCCGTTCAGGCAGCGCCCGAACTCGCACGCAGCGAAGCTCCTGAACATCTTTGAGGAACTGGTAGGAAACGAGAAATCCCGCATAGACCCGCCCCTGCTCACTCTACCCCTGCACTGCGACGCGGCTCTTCGCATCGCCACCACCGTCCCAGGCGTCCGCAGCAAAAACTGCGCAGTGCACCAAGAGACGGCCTGCCCACTGCACGAAAGCTGCGAGGGTGCAATGGTATTCTACACTGACTGCTCCTTACTTCCCGGTCCAACGGAATCCGCCGCAGCCGCGAGTGTCGCTCCCCAACTGGGCGCAGCAATGCAGCGAAAGCTCACTTTCGCCTCCAACGTTACAACCAGTATGTAACGTTGGACGAGTACGTGAAACGAGTACGTGAAATGCGATAGAGGGGTTGTGTACCGTGTTCTATGTGTACCGTGACATAGAAGTTGTGACGAATTTGGTTACAGGCTGGGCTGGTCAAGTTGCCCAAAGACAGGGGTAAACAGGGGTGGTGCGCCCTCATTGGTGCCTGGCTGTTCGAACACTATGCTTCCTTGTAGACGCCTATTGATGACTTATCAGCATTACTGCTTTGTAGCAGACAGGTGGTGATCCTTCAGCTGACAACCAAGACTCCGCTGAGTATGATACATGTGTAAATGAAGACTTAATTCAGGGGAGACAACCGTATGGAAATGCAATAACTGAAACATATCTATTCAAATATTCTATTTAAAGACGGCAACTAGGCCTGCACAGACAAACAGTAGCTTCAAATGACTCCCCTTAAAAAAAATTCCAGGTCTTTCTTCAAGAAGTGTTATGGTGTTTTATACTTGCCACATCCTTAGCGACTGTATCAGTTTGTTACTGCATGTAGATATTAAATTAACATCACAATGTCCTAAGCATAGAGCGTTGTAGTTTTTCAGCAACTGTAGCTAGTATATTACATGGGTTATTTTTCTGGACAGAATATTACAAAAAAGAGGTCTTTAATAAATCTACACTTGTTAGTGAGTGCTCATGTTGTGTTCTCGTGGTCCTATGACGTTTATAGTGTTCTGTGATTATAAATGTATACCAGCTGGGCCAGCTGCCAAACCTTTTGCATTTTACCGCAAAGAACCGTTCCGGCCATTACAGGCAGAGTCTGTTTTGGACCTCCTGGAAATGACACGTGAAGGTCGGTGCAAATTATATAGATGTATCGACTACCCCAACACCTCTGGCTGGAAAAAAGTTTTAAGTATGCGGTTCCTCGTTACTAATAACAGAGACTCAAAACACGGACCAAAACACTTTACTGTTTCCAGATTCTGAAAATTGTTAGCACCGGGGGGGGGGGGGGGGGTGCGGGTAGGACGGTCGGTCACTACCAATGATTGCACATGATGAAGGCACAGAAGTGGTTCTTTTTTTTAGTTTGCAAATGCACGTGCGGCCCTCCAGTTTTATCTCGTGGCCCAAAGTTTATGCCTGCTCTGGGTGAGAATGTAGAAACATGTGTGCGAGATAAACTGGAACTCGGCACGCATAAAATTTGGGAGGTTTCGCCGGTGTGACTACAGTATATTCACTTCATCCTAACTATGCCGCAAAATTACTTCGTGTAATGATGAATGAAGTGCAGTGTAATTACTCGTAATTATGTAAATTACTGAATCTCTGGTGTGGTCTGGCCTTTCATTTCATTCTGTGTTCTGTATTTTCATTTCAATGCAATGTAATTATAGTGATTCACATGCCTGTGCTTTGGCCATGAGGCAAGTGGTGGCAATAAATTTTGTTCTTTTTCTGAAATTTGCTGCAGATGGCTGCGCAAGGTGGGGAAATTCAAGTGACGGCCCCTCACATATATACCTCCATCTACGGCAGCAGGGACCAAGATATCTAGATGACATCTACAAATCTTCAGTGTGTCCAGATTTCGTGCCTGCTTGTGTACTACATAAAATGACAAAAGTATGTGTTTGCATTTTCCCAAGTGCTTATTTTCCTGCAGCAAATTATATGCCAGGAGAAATTTTGCCGAAAAGACAGGTTGCAATTGGCCTGAAAACTTCTTAGTGCTGCAGAATAAAAGATAACTTAGTGTGGGAAGCTACAACTCACATGGAATTGTAAAGACAAACCTCAGAACGAAGTGTAAGATGAATTGTAGAGACGAATGAATTCCGAGTGTAGAATTACACACTCTGGGTGAACGGAGAATGCATCGAATATAGCCCTAAATACTTCGTTGTATGGAAGTGTGACTTTATAATAAATGTTCTTTCTACTTCCCGGCATTCTGTTTTGTTCTTTGCGGAACAATGACAATAACGCTGGAGTGGGGCTGTACACGTCTGAGAAGGATATCATAAATTGAGCTCAAATTTTAATTCTTCCACAAATTGTTCAATGGCAGTATCCAAACAATCCGAAATTTCGGAATACTTTGCATACCCCCACGCAACTATTCAGGAGAGAAATATGTATATTTGGCCGTGTTTGTAAAGTAGATCAAGCAACGCTTAACAAACAAGTTTAATGAAGATATACGACTGAAGCGAAATCTACCTTGAAATATATAGAAATATAGGAAAAGCCTAATACTCGATCGTTATCGGTCAATATTATTATTAGGGTTGTTTGCAGATTTGGTGCTGTTTAAGGAATAATACTCAGGTAACCTTAAATGAGGGTACTAAGTATGTTCTGAAATACTCATGCCAAACTTCTTGATATGTGCAAACATATGTGCATGTATTGCACGACCTTTTTGATCATCACGACCGAAGTTGTCACACAAGAATCTTTGGCTCAATTCTATGTTACCACATGTTTGGCGTCCTTTTGAAGTAACCTATCAAGTGCATCTCGTCTGGCTTATTTAATGAGATGCGGTTTCACTAAAGCATAACTTCATGCCCACAAGTTACTATAAGAGCTTTCATGCATAAGGGATGCTCGTTTCTTAAACAGCACGAAGCTGATGCCAACATGCGTGTCATGCGGGTTCATATGCCTTAAGCGTTGCCAATATTCTCGAAGATTTTCGAGTGACAACTCGGATAATGAGTAATTGAGCATCGAACAGGTCATCCCATGTAGATACATATGGATGCATATTGTCACGAAGACAACGACGATGCAGTTGTCTTGAATGAGAAACACGTTTATTGGAGCGAACTTGTGCTCCCCTAACAACTCAAAAGAATACAGAGGCGGCGAAGCAGCGGTCAACAAAGTGACCTGCACAGGCGAGTGTCGTCGAATCGAATGCCCCGGCGTCCGCACTGCAGGCTTTTAATCTTTTGGCGAGCGTGGTTCTCGAAACGTCGATTCGCATCGAGAACATAGATCCAAGAAGATTATTCTGGGCTGTTCACGTTAGATGGGAATTGTCGGGCATTTCGGCACACCAACTGGTGCGGTAATGAAACGCACGTGTCGTGCAGCGCCTTGAAACGTCGCGCATTCCGAGGAAGGTCGCGCCTGCCCGCACCGGATGCGCTAATGGCCACCACATGGGGTTTGACCCCCACGAAGGACTCGCTTTTCCCTCTTCCCTAGCCCCCAGCGTCAGGGTGGAGGGAAGATGAAGACAAGGAGACGACATCGAGAGACGCGGCCCGGGCGCAGGAGAGCTCGGTCCGTTGTCTTCGGGCTCCGCGCGAGTACTGTTTTTAATCGCCAGCCGGGCTGTAAATAAATCTACAGTTTTGTATCGGAGGCTGAGTTTGTCGGCTGGGGATACCCGGGGTCAGATCTTCAGCGCTACTGCTGCTTGGAGGAGAAGCCCCGGAGAAAAGAACATCACGAAGATAACTGGCGCAGTCGGCACGATCTTCAACAGCGACGACTCAGCCGGCCGGCGGGCGAGACGGGCTCCTCGACGGACGGAGATCGCGGAGAAATCGCGGCCTGCTGAACGGGATCGGCGGGAGCAGCGAGCTCGTCAGCCTGGTGGAGAAGCGGCTCGACCGGCGCTCAGCGGAGTTCTCAACGGAGAGCGGCAGCCTGCTGAACGAGATCGGCAGGAGCAGCGAGCTCGCCAGCCAGGTGGAGAAGCGGCTCGACCGGCGCTCAACGGACGTCTCAACGGAGACCGAGGCAATCTCTGCGGCCTGCTGAGCAGCGGAGAAGCAGCTTGGCCAGCGGTCAGTGGAGGTATCAGCAGTCCATTGAGCGTGGAGCGGCAGGAGCAGCGAGCTGTCGGCAGGCGAGAAGTCAGCTGGCCATTGTGTGGTGGACACCTCGGCTGACGGAGCTGCGCCTAAATGGATACCCCATCTGCACCAGTGCGGCATCTCTACAGGCACGGAGCGATGCAGGTCAGTGCCTCTCTTGATCCTGGATGCGTGGCTCACCATGACATGTAGGGGGTGCTGCATGAGTAGCCCTGAGATAATGGGGGCCGGTTAGCTAGGTATGGTGAGATGGAGCTGACTGTGAGGGCTGACGAGGCAGCCAGCGTCATGATTACGTCAGCTATGTCGTTCGCTGAGCAGAAGGCGCTATTGCAGGCGAAATTGAGAATCGCTGAGGCAGAGTTAGCAGCGGAACGTTCGAAGAGTGAACATTTCAAGAGAGCTAACAATGTTCCTGCCTCACCGATTGCTCAACGAGTAATGTTCGGCGCTGAGGGAGAGAGTGGACTGGGGTGCGCCAGTACGCCGAAAGATGTGCGGTGTGGATTCCATTCACTGGGCGTGCGTGAGCCTCTTGTTTCGCGGGATTCGGCACTATCAGAGTCACGCGAAATAGGCGAAGAGAGGATAGTGGCGCGCGTTCCTTCATGGGCGTTCAGTTTTCCTGCAACCGTGGTGCAGGATAGTGAAGCATCCCGCGTAGAAAACTTCACCCACATGAAGAGGGATGTCAAGGAAAGTGTTACGCGCGAGGCTGCATTGGGAGATGACAAGCAATCAAAGGTGAATGAGAGTGGGCGCATGCCCGTGAAGAAGCTGATGGCAAGAGAGACAGGCTCCGCTGCGTCGCATGTTAGTGTTCATGTTGCCGATGAGCCCCTCGCTACTCCTTGCGTCACACAACGGTGTGTGGTAGACAACGGCACTTCGTGCGCGAACAGTGGTTCAGTAGCGGCCGAACACGAGGGTTCCCACAGAAAGGAGCGGAAGGACAATGAAGTTCTTAAATCAGCAGTTCTGAAGGGGCCGAGGCTGGTTTCAGTTGAGCGTGAGCCCATCGTCGCATCGTGCGGAGGCGCAGAACATTCCGGGAGCGTGGTCGAGCGGCAAGTTACTTTGCAGGATGCAGCAGAACCTGAATCACGCGAGGAATCGGCCGCAGTCGGTGTTGCGCACATTGCGTCTTGCGTTTCTGGAGATCCGCAAATGTCATGCCGCGACAATGTGATCGCTATGGGGAGCTCCAGCGAATTTAGAGAGGAAAGTGTACATCAGGGTACGGCCGCTCATGTAATGCAGCCCCAGGCAGTTGCAGGTAGGACTGCAGGCGTAGCTGAACAGACAGTCAGTGTCAGCGGTAATGTGACCGCTAAGCAGCCCTCTGCTGCTTACGCTGACCAACGGTGCGTTGGGCAGTACGGCGCTCCGAGCGCAGTAGCGGCCGATCCCGAGGGTTCGCCCAGAAAGAGGCGAATGCGTCGGTCAGCTTCACCTGAGTGCAGCTTGGCTGCAACGCATGCCGTCCAGCCAGCAGCGGTGCCTTCTCGAGCGAGAAAGCGAGGAGGAGAGGGGCCCCTGATACTGTTGTGTGAGAGTGTGCGGCGCGTGGCAGGGGCGTTTTCGGACGACGACGGCCGGTGCGTACCGCCTTTTAAAGGCCGCTCGCTTTGAAGGATCTAGATGAGGATTGTGCCTAATTTGTCATGGTGACCTGCAGCCAGGGTCAAGGGGCACTGGCCACGCTGGTTGTGTGTCGTCAAGTGAAGGAGTGACGGTACACGTGTGGAAAGGGTGTGCGATGTGCGTGTGTTGTGTGTGAAACATTCCGAAAGTTATGTTTCACAGTGGCGGTGGAGGTGTCGGGCATTTCGGCACACCAACTGGTGCGGTAATGAAACGCACGTGTCGTGCAGCGCCTTGAAACGTCGCGCATTCCGAGGAAGGTCGCGCCTGCCCGCACCGGATGCGCTAATGGCCACCACATGGGGTTGGACCCCCACGAAGGACTCGCTTTTCCCTCTTCCCTAGCCCCCAGCGTCAGGGTGGAGGGAAGATGAAGACAAGGAGACGACATCGAGAAACGCGGTCCGAGCGCAGGAGAGCTCGGCCCGTCGTCTTTGAGCTCCGCCTGAGTACTGTTTTAAATGCATAGCATTTTAGTAACTCACAATGTCACGCGGCGTTCGGCCTAGTCCGCAGCCAGGCCACTACACTATAAAAGAAACAACAGTTTCCGGCGCCCGGATTCGAACCCATGACGCCGCGGGCGGAACGGCAAGTGCCGGGCGCACTACCGATTGAGCCACGCAACCAACACGGATTTCGATGCACCGATAGCGCCTTATATCCTTCACTCATTTATGGTTTGTTTCGAAAGCGCCATAAGTTGTCACGCGCCTCCGCAAGATGGCGACACAGGTTCCGCGATCGAGACTATGATCGAGAGACCCGCCATAAGTTGTCACGCGCCTCCGCAAGATGGCGACACAGGTCCCGCGATCGAGACTATGATCGAGAGACCAGCAGCGCTGGTCGCGTCTCGTGCTGCCGGGACGCCCCGCTGTAGCCCACCGCAAATTTGATGACGTGCAGCGTGTAACAAGAAAACCAACAACCAATACGTAATCCATACGACTTGCCGGCGCACCCCCTCGGAAATGCTGTGCATTTGATCGTGCCCCTCGCGAGGGGGATGCTTTTTGAAGAGGGGTATATAAAAGTCTGGCACACGAAAAGGAATACGCAGTGCACTTCTGTTCCACTTTTTTTGCGTTGCTCACCTGTCGCCGGCTGTTCAACAGCGATATTTTTTTTAATCGCCCGCCGGGCTGTAAATAAATGTGCAGTTTTGTATCGGAGGCTGAGTTTGTCGGTTGAGGATACCCGGGGTCAGATCCTCAGCGCTACTGCGGCTAGGAGGAGAAGCCCCGGGGAAAAGAACATCACGAAGATAACTGGAATGCTCTCCCTATCACAACAGATAACACATGCGGCACAGAAAGAAAGAATGGAACACGTGCTTCCCTTGGCGCAGAGATAACACAGACCGGCGCAGCCGGGCGGTAAAAGCAAAACACAAATAAACAAACCCAATGTATGGTTCGCGGCATTACCCCCCCCCCCTCTAAGAGTGCATCGACCCGATGCTAACATAAGCGACAGTCCGAACAAATGAAAATAAAAGTTCGTCATCGTCCATAGAAAGGTTTTAAGCGAACCACGTGGACGACTTCAGGCCGCGTGCGTTGTCGTGATGTGCCGGAGTCACCATCGGGGATCACTTCGTAGGTGAGTTGGCCAACACGTCGTAGAATCTTGTAGGGTCCGAAATACCGTCGCAGGAGCTTCTCACTGAGTCCGCGTCGTCGAATGGGAGTCCAAACCCACACACGGTCCCCTGGGCGGTACTCGGCGTCTCGCTTTCGGAGGTTGTAGCGGCCCGCATCCACCAGCTGCTGGTCCGTTATACGAACTCGAGCGAGCTGGTGGGCCTCCTCCGCACGTTGAAGATATCCGTGGACGTCGGAGTTGAGGTCGTCGTCTTCTACGTGCGGAAGCATGGCGTCGAGCATCGTAGTCGGCCTTCTACCGTAGACAAGCTCGAACGGCGTCAGCTGCGTCGTCTCCTGGATAGCCGTGTTGTACGCAAACGTGACATACGGGAGCACTTCGTCCCAAGTCTTATGTTCAACGTCAACGTACATTGACAGCATATCTGCGATTGTCTTGTTCAGACGTTCTGTTAGTCCGTTCGTTTGGGGGTGGTACGCCGTCGTTCTTCGGTGATCCGTGTTGCTGTAGCGTAATACTCCTTGCATCAGCTCCGCAGTAAATGCCGTTCCGCGGTCTGTGATTAGGACTTCCGGGGCTCCATGTCGCAGCACAACTTGGCTTATAAAGAACTTCGCCACTTCTTGTGCAGTCCCCCTCGGAAGAGCGGCGGTCTCTGCGTAGCGCGTCATGTAGTCTGTCGCTACGACATTCCACTTGTTCTGTGATCGTGACGTATGGAACGGGACTAAAAGGTCCATTCCAATCTGTTGAAATGGTCTCGATGGGACGGCGATCGGTTGCAGAAGTCCGGCGGGTCTTGTCGGCGGCGTTTTTCGTCGTTGGCAGTCACGGCAGCTCCGGACGTAGTGGGTGACGTCAGAGGTAAGGCCGGGCCAGTAGTACCTCGCCTTGATTTTTCCAATAGTGCGGGCTGTGCCCAGATGTCCGGAAGACGGGTCGTCGTGGCACGCTTCCAAAATTTCGTCACGAAGGTCCGCGGGGATGACGAGAAGGTAATTCGCTCTTGTTCCGGGGCTGAAATTCTTCTTCACAAGTACGGAGTTTCTCAGGCTGAATGCTGGTAAGCTGCGTTTGAAGGTCCTAAGAACGGCAACGTTGCATCCCTCGAGGTACTCGATTATGACGCGTAAGTCGGGGTCGGCACGCTGCTGGGCGGCTAGGTCGCTCTCCGTCACGATCCCGAAAAACGCGCTGTCTTCATCAGAGTCTTGTGGTGGTGGGTCGACGGGGGCGCGGGACAGGCAGTCGGCGTCAGAGTGTTTCCTGCCGGATTTATAAACGACTGTAACGTCGAACTCCTGCAGACGCAAGCTCCATCGCCCAAGACGGCGGGGGCGCGCGTGGCGAGTCAGCTAGGCCTCACCGGCCAGCTAGGCTTAGCGGCGGCTCCGGCCGCCTCGGAGAGCGCCGTCGGCTTCGCTGCGTGCGAAATGTCGTCGCCGGGACCCTCGTCGGCCATGGACGTCACCCCGTCCGGGGACCGAAGTGAATTTTTGGATCGCGGCTCGGGCCGCACGGTGATTGCAGTCAACGGCACGCCGCTCGACGAGTCGTCGGAGAGCCACGCCGGATGGGTGATTGCGACTCGTCGCGGTCGCCCCACCAAGAGGGAGCAAGTCGAGCCCCAGCAGCAGGCCCGACAGTCCGGTAAGCGAACCTCATCCCAACCTACGAGGGCGCAATTCACCCAAAAGGTTAACGCGGCTTTCGCGAGAGCGGCACGCATGCCCAACGTGCCGCAGAGCGAGCACAAGGTGGTCGTTAGGCCTCGTGGCGGGCTGCTAGTAGGCAAGTCGGACCCGCTCGAATTGATTAGGGCAGTGGCCGCGGCGGCCAGGATAGAGTTGAGTGCATTTCGAACGGACACCGCGTGCCCGAACGTCGGTCAAAATATCCTGGTGATCAGTACTCCCAGTGAAGAACGCGCCGGGAAGTACGACCGAGTAAGAGAGATTTCTCTCGGGGGTCGAAACTACGAGGTGTTTGCTTATAGGGCCGCACCCGAAAACACTACAAAGGGAGTAATTGGCAATATCTCCCAGGCCTATTCGTCAGAAGAAATCACAGAATGCGTTGTGCATGATCACAACCCCACGGTTATCGCGGCGCACAGGATCGGCGACTCCCGGGCAGTCATTGTGCTGTTTCAGGGGGTCAAAGTCCCGTCGCATGTAAATTTCGCGGGCCTGTGGGTGCGGTGCAGGATCTATAAGCAACACAAAGAAGTGTGCCGGACGTGCGGGCAACTTGGACACCGCAAAGATGTCTGCCCGCGGCCGGACGCCAAAATTTGCTTCGCGTGTGGAAAGCCCAAATCAGGGCCGAACCACGAAAATGAATGCCGACCCCGTTGCAAGTTATGCGGCGGCCCGCACGCTTCGGGCACCGGTAACTGTCGAAATAAGTACAAGACTCCCTTCCTGGTCCGCCAGCGCGAACAAGAGCGCAAGATGGCGGCGGAAAAGGCGGCAAAATCCGGCCAGAGAGGCAAGGTCCGCTTTCCTGGAAATGGAGAGTTCCCGAAGCTTGGAGAACAGGAAACACGTCACGAGAGCCGCAGCAAGAGCCGCGAGCGCGGGAAGAGCGGCGATAGGCAGAGGAGCCAGTCGCGTGACGTCAGCCGGAAGTCGTGGGCTACGGTCGCCACGTGCGGCGGCGGCGGCGCTGGCGGTGGGAGCGGAGCGCAGCAGCAGCGCAGACGCTCGCGCACGCCGGCAAGGAAGCAGGACGATCCGATGACGGCCAAGATGTCGCAGTTGGAGAGCACTATCAAACTGCTGCAAGCGACGATCAAGCAGCAACAGGAAGTCATCAACAAGTTAACGACTGCCCAGCAGCAAGCGCCGGCCACGTGGTCGTTTGGTGCGACGCCCCAGCCCGCGACTTTCACGGCGCTGGGCGCCAAGCCCGCCGGCCAGTCACCGACGCCGCCGCCGCCGCCATCGCCGCCGCTGCCGGTGACGACGAAAGCGAAGCCACCCCCGCCCAAGGTGCGAAGACGAGCCGCCATCATAGACTCGGACAACGAGGAAGACGGCCCTACGACCATGAACGAAGACGCTGCGGCAACGGCCTCGACGGCTGGCCGCCCCGCGGACGACGGCATCAACTACGTGATCCGCATACGCCAAATCAACAAGAGACTGGACAAGCACGACCGTGAGATCAGGACCCTGAACGAAAAGGTCACCCGGATCGACGAGAGAGTGGGTCGCCTCGAGGTCCGCATGGAGAAGGGATTCGCCGAGCTCCGCCAGGAGATGTCGGAGATGAAGCACTCCATCGTGGAAGAGTTGAAACAGTTCATGATGGGCTGGATGAACGCCGCCGGCCAAGGAACCCAAACGCCACCGGAAGCTTCGCCGCGTCATGGATAGAGGGCCCCAAGGAGATCAATTGGTGGTGTGGCACTGGAACGCAAACGGGTACCGGTGCCGCAAGGCAGTGCTGCAACAACACCTGCGATCGCTTGACCCAAGGGAGCTTCCCGACGTGATAGCGGTCCAGGAAACACACGCCGAGGACCCGAAAGTGACGACTTTGCCCGGCTACCGTGCATACGCCTGTCCGCCCAGCGCCCGGACCTGTGGGAAGGGCGCGGCGCAGGGCGTGTGCACGTTCGTCCGCAAGGGAATCACGAGCGTCAACCACGAAAAGTTCCTGGGCAACAGAGACTCCGCCATCGAACTCTGCGTCACGGAACTGGTGATCGCGGGCAAGAAGGGACGGAATAAGAAGAAATACTCGACCACGGTGTTTGTGGAAAATGTATATAGTAACCCACAGCACGGAAAACAGCGCTTCAAAACGTTACTGCACAAGATCCGCGACGCGGCCCACGGGGCGAACGCGGCGGCTGTGGTGTGCGGGGACTTCAATGCACAGCACGAAGAACTGGGATATACACGCACCACGGTGAAGGGACGTTACTTGTTGGAGGACGGCGGCGAGGCGGACTTCGAGCTACTCACCAACCTGACGCAACCAACGCGCATCGGAACGTCGACTGCCCGGGACACCAACCCCGATCTCGCCTTCGCGCTCCTGCCTCGCGGCGAGACGGTGCGGTGGCGGAACACGGGTTGCAACCTGGGCAGCGACCACTACATTATCGAGGTGACGATCCCGCTCGGCCACGCGCGGGCGGACGGCGAAGTCAACAAGAAAACCAGGCAGAACCTCACGGACTGGCACAAGTTCCGAGAGACAGATCTGGGAGAGATCGAGGACGTCGACCGGTGGGCGGCCAACCTGGTCGCCGCCGCCAAGGATGCGACGACCGAAGTCGAGGTTCCGGAGGAGGCGGACAGGGTGGACCCGCGCCTCGCACATCTCATAGAAGCGCGACGATCGTTACAACGCAGGTGGAAGCGCCGGCGTCACAACCGCACGCTGCGCAAGCGGGTGGCGGCTCTCGGTCGCGAGATCGAACGCTACAGTCGCCAGCTGTGCGCGCAGCAGTGGTTCGCGCTGTGCAGCGAGGCGGACGGCCAACTCCATCGGGGTGGGACGTGGAAACTCCTACGTCACCTCATGGACGAGACCCAAAGCAAGGAACACCAGAGACATCGGATGGCGCAGATCCTCCACGCCGCGGCTGGCCAGCTGGGCGAAGAGGAGATGTACCGGAGTCTAAATGACAAGTACCTTCCGTCGACCCCGCACGAGGAACACCCGGAGTACGCGGGCGCCCCCAACCCGACCCTCGATCGCGACATCGAAGAGTGGGAGGTGAGGCAGGCGACGCAGGCACTGAACTGCCGATCTGCCGCTGGACCCGATAAAGTCACGAATAAGGCGCTGCGCAACATCAGCGACGCGGCCGTCTCGTCGCTAACGAGATATTACAACAAGTGCTGGAACAGTGGCCGGCTCCCTCCGCTGTGGAAGACGGCCAAGACGATCCTGCTCCCGAAACCAAACAAGCCGCCGGGGATAGAGGGCCTGCGTCCCATCTCGCTCACGTCTTGCGTGGGCAAGGTGCTGGAACACGTCCTCAACACCCGGTGGCAGCGTTACTTGGAGGATGGCAACCACTACAGGGACGCCATGCTGGGCTTCCGGTCGCGCCTGGGGACCCAAGACGCAATGTTGCTGCTGCAAAGAGAAGTTCTGGAGCCCCCCGGAGGGGTACCGAAGAAGGACAACCGAGCCGTCCTGGGCCTGGACCTGCAGAGTGCCTTCGACAAGGTGAAGCACTCGGCGATCCTGGCCCAGGTGACGAAGCTGAACATGGGACAGCGAACCTATGACTACATTCGCTCCTTCCTGACCCATCGCACGGCCAGGCTGGAGGTGGGCGGAGACCGACTGGAGGAGAGAGAACTGGGCAGCGTGGGCACCCCGCAAGGCTCGGTCATATCTCCGCTCCTCTTCAACCTGGTCATGATCGAGGTGGCGAACCGCCTCGAAGCGCTGGGACCGAAGATCAAGTACTGCCTGTACGCGGACGACGTCACCATTTGGGCGACGGGCGGCAGCGACAACGAAATCGAGACCGGACTGCAGGCAGCGGTGGACGCCGTCGAGGCCGCGCTCGAGGGCACGGGCCTCCGGTGTTCGCCGCAGAAGTCCCAGCTACTGATACTGCCCCCGCCGGGGCACTGGAGGAAGCGGGCCGCCGAGGAGGCGGAACGCAACATCGTAGTTCGAGCCGGGGACGGGACACCCGTCCCGCACGTCCAGGGTCTGCGGATCCTGGGGATGTATGTGGACGCCCACCGCACCAACGGCACGGCTGCCCGACACATAACGACGAAGATGGGGATTGCGACGCGCCTGATAAAGCGCGTGGCGTCCCGTTCGAGGGGAATGCGAGAGGCGAGCCTCATACGTATGCTGCAGGCCTTCGTGGTCAGTCACGCAGCGTACGCGGGAGCGTTCCACCGCTGGACGGAAGCGGAGCGGCACCGCATCGACGCGGCCATCCGCAAGGCGTACTCGGGAGCCCTGGGCCTGCTGAACGGGACCAGGACGTCGGCCTTGCTGTCTCTGGGGGTGCACAACACACTCTCGGAGATCAGCGAGGCCCAGAGAACAGCCCAACTGGCGCGCCTGGGCCGCTCCGCGGTCGGGCGCCGCATCCTGGACCGAGTGGGCATGGGCGCCCCAGAAGCGCCGGACCCCGAGTCAACGCCGCTGCGGGACGAGACGACCAGACGCCTGATGTTGTATCCGCTACCCAAGAACGTGGACCCCACCAACAACGCGGAGAGGCGAGCGGCACGGGCAAAGGCGCTGCTACGCAAGTATCGCGACGTGGACGGGGCGGTGTACGTGGACGCCGCCAGGAGCAGGAGCCGTCCGAACCCTTCGCGGCGGTGGCGGTGACCGCCGCCACGGGGGAGCTGAAGACCGCGTGCAGCGTGTGCGTCCGGGGAGCGAGCCAGGCGGAGGAGGTGGCAATCGCCCTGGCCCTGAGCGCCCCGGGTGTGCACACGATCCTGAGCGACAGCAAGACTGCAATCCGCAACTTCGCCAGAGGAGCGGTGTGCGAGGCTGCAGCGAGGATCCTGAGAGAGGACCGGGGGACGACGCCGGTCACGCTCAAGTGGTTCCCGGCCCACGCGGGCCGAGACCTGACACCAGACGCACCGAACCGCAACGAGGAGGCGGACGCCGTGGCCCGTGGTCTCGCCACGTGCCGGGACGCGGCGGCCCTCGCTTCCGAAGAGGCGGCGACAGTAACGGCAGAAGAGGATCCCCTGACGGACTACGGCGGAATCCTCAAGTGGCACCGCGAACAGCGACGCGGCTTCCCGCCCCCACACCGGGACTTAACCAGGTGGGAGGCGGTGAGGCTGCGCCAACTACAAACAGAGACGGTGTTGACCCCGGCGCTCGCGCGCCACGTGTGCCCGGAACTCTTCGAGAGTGAGGTGTGCAGCATGTGTGCGCGGGCGACGGCTACCTTGGCCCACATCATGTGGGGCTGTGACAGTGTTGAGGACGGTGCGTACCCGCCGCGTGTGAGACAGTGTGTGGGCTCTGCGGAGCCGAAGGACCAGAGATGGGCCGTCCAGCAGCTCGAGGCAGCTCTGGCCCTGCAGAGGCGAAAGGGAACCCCTAGAGGGAGCCCGAGTAGTCCGAGCGGGGCCGGGGCACGGTAGCCTCGGGATCTAGGCCCGACACACGCCTATAGGACTGTAGACGTAGTGTAAGACGGGGGAGCACCGCGCCCTGCGTGGCCGGATTTGCTTCCTCCCATGCCGGACGCTTTGAATAAAGTCTTTTCTCTCTCTCTCTCTCGCCCAAGACGGCCAGAGGGGTCCTTCAAATTGGCGAGCCAACACAGCGCATGGTGGTCTGTTACAACCTTGAATGGCCTTCCATACACGTATGGGCGAAATTTTGAAATCGCCCATATAATAGCCAGGCACTCTTTCTCAGAGGCAGAATAGTTTTTCTCCTCCTTCGACAGGCCACGGCTGGCATAGGCGATTACCCTTTCCCAGCCGCTTTGCTTTTGGACAAGGACGGCACCCAAGCATTTATCACTGGCGTCCGTGTGCATTTCCGTTTCGGCATTTTCGTCGAAATGAGCGAGCACGGGCGGGCTTTGCAGGCGTTTTTGCAGCCCGCAGAATGCTTTTTCTTGGTCGTTTTCCCAGTTGAAAGGGGTGCTATCTTTCGTCAAGCGCGTGAGTGGCTCTGCAATGCGTGCGAAGTCTGCGACGAAGCGCCGGTAGTATGCGCACTTCGCACGCCCTTCTTGTCTTTCGGCCTTGGTAAGTTCGCGATGGCTGAAGTTTTTGCCGGGTCAGGTAGGACTCCCGCGGCGTTGACGACGTGGCCCAAAAACATGAGTTCCCCGTATTCGAAACGCCACTTTTCAGGCTTTAGCGTCTACCCCGACGTACGAATGGCCTCGAGTACAGACTCCAACCTTTCAAGGTGTTCGTCGAAAGTCCGGGCGAATACCACTACGTCGTCGAAGTATACGAGGCAGGTGTGCCACTTAAGGCCAGCTAGCACAGTGTCCATGACTCTTTGAAACGTCGCTGGTGCTGTGCACAGCCCAAACGGCATCACCCTGAACTCGTATAGGCCGTCTGGGGTTATAAATGCAGTCTTCTCTCGGTCTCTCTCGTCCACTTCAATTTGCCAGTAGCCGGTCTTCAGGTCCATCGATGAGAAGTACTTCGCGTGGCAGAGGTGGTCGAGGGCGTCGTCGATTCGGTGGAGGGGGTACACGTCCTTTTTCGTGATTTTGTTCAGTCGCCGGTAGTCAACGCAAAACCTTGATGTGCCGTCTTTTTTCTTTACGAGTACGACGGGCGCAGCCCAGGGGCTTTTCGATGGCTGTATAATGTCGTCGCTGAGCATGTCGTCGACTTGAGTCCGGATGGCTTCCCGTTCGTGTGAAGAGACGCGGTACGGTGACTGTCGGGTAGGTCGGGCTCCATCTTCGGTTATTATTCGGTGCTTCGCTAGAGGGGTCTGACGTAGTTTTGCGCTCGACGAAAAACATTCGCTATAGCGACGCAGCAAAGCCAATAATTTTATCCGTTGTTCTTTTGGTAGCGCCGGAATCCCGTCGAATGCCTGCGGGAGCTTGAAGGTTTCTACGGGTGTGCGTTCAAAGTCGGCGACCGCGATCACGTCACTTGCTTCTTGCGTTTCTTCGAGGAATACAATTGCCGCGCCCTTGTTTAAATGCTGGTACTCCTCGGTGAAATTAGTAACCAAAATGTGGGATTGGTGTTCCTTGAAGCGCGCAATGCCTCTTGCGACAGACACACCACGTTCGAGAAGCACCCTTTGATTAGTGTCTACGATAGCGTCGACGTCAGGAGCAGCATCTTCACAGTAGACTGCGACCATCAAGCTTGCGCGGGGTGGCAGGGTGACATGATCATCGGCAATCCTTACAGCAACACGTCGTTCGGGGTTCGGTTCCGACGTCATGGAGTGATGGGGCGAAAAAGTTATTGACTTAGTCTGCAGATCGATTATTGCACCGTTGTCCATCAAAAAGTCCATTCCAAGAATTACGTCGCGGGAGCAGTTAGGCAGGGTACGTTGTGCCGTCTATGGTGACGCGCGATGTGCACGTTCCACTTGGCGTCACGAGGTGGCCTCCTGCTGTGCGTATGTGCGGACCGTCCCATCTGGTCATAACTTTCTTCAGTTTAGACGCAAATGGTCCGCTCATTACTGAATAGTCAGCTCCCGTGTCTACGAGGGCGACTACGTCAAAGCCGTCGATGGACACCTTGACGTCAGATGCAGTCTTCCTCGAGTTCCGGGTTCGTCAGGGCGTCGTATCTCTGCTTGTACGTGTTGATCGTCGGGCACTGTGCATCGTCGTTGTCGTCGTATTCTTAACGGACGTCTCGGTCAGGTCGGGTACGCGTCGCGCTGTGTAGCTGTCGTCGTGTTCGGGAGTCTCGTCAGGGTTAGGTCGGGTCGTCGGGATGAGGGCATGTCGTGAATCACTGTCTTCAGCGCGTCCTTGCGTCGTTGGAGGGTTTCCAGTTTTTCGCCGTAGAGCAACTTCACCTCCAGAAGTTGCCGCCTTTAGTTTCCCCCACGTGGGCTGGGAGACCTTCCACGTGCGAAGTCAGCACTGCTACGGCGGGCCGGCGACTGGTACGGGTAGGGCGACGGCGAACGGTTGAAACGGGCTGGTCCACGGCTGGTGTTCGACAGGTATTCTTCAATCTCAGATGGGTGCTGGCCGGGTCGGGGGCGGGGTGCGTCGACGGAGAAACCACGTAGTCCGAGTCTCTTGTATGGGCAGCGACGGTAGATGTGGTCGGCCTCTCCGCAGTGGTAGCACAGAGGACGATTATCCGGTGTTCGCCATACGTCAGTCTTCCTCGGCGTCTGGGTTTGTGATACCGGGGGTCGGGCGGGCGACAGTGGGCAGCGGTAGGGCGGGGCCTCTTGACGACGTGCCTCTTGACGACGTGTTGGAGCAGGGCGGGGTCGGTGAACAGCCGCGGAGTACGTCATAGCTTGGGGCTCGCAGTGTACTTCGGATGCCACAGAAGTTCCCAAAGCGTTTTGAACTTCTTCCCGGATCACGTCAGTTAGGCAAGCGACTTGGGGTTGCGGCGTCGTCGGGAAAAGTTTCCGCAGCTCCTCTCTCACTACTGCGCGGATGGTCTCACGTAGGCTATCAGCCGGAATCCGCATGTTGTCGACGTAGTTCGCACTGGCCGCGCCAAGAAAGTTCCGGCCATACTGCTTAGCACGCATTTCGAGAGCCTTCTCAATCGTGCTGGCTTCGGTCACGAATTCAGCGATGGTTTTGGGCGGGTTGCGGACAAGTCCAGCAAACAGCTCCTCCTTCACACCACGCATCAAGAAGCGTAACTTCTTTTCTTCCGTCATTTCGGGGTCCGCGCGGCGAAATTGTTGCTTCATCTCCTCAACGAAGATCACGACCCCTTCGTTGGGGTGTTGTGTCCGAGTTTCAAGCATAAGTGCAGCTCGCTCTTTTCTCACAACGGTAGTGAATGTCTTAAGGAACTCCCTTTTGAAGTGAGTCCAGTCGGTCAAAGAACTCTCATGGTTCTCGAACCAAGTTCGAGCAGCATCTTCTAAGTAAAAGAAGACATGCCGGAAAGTTTCTTCGTCGTCCCACCTGTTGAAGATGCGGACGCGCTCCAGCTTCTCCAACCATTCTTCGGGGTCGTCAGCGGGGGCTCCCCGGAACGATGGCGGTTCCCGGGGCTGCTGCAGGACGATTGGCGACGTTGTTTCTTGCACCATGGTGTTGGTTGCAGCGTTCCTTTTCTTGGGCCCTTCTGGCATCAAACCGAACTCGGGTGGTAAATCTTGCAGGCGGAGGCTGGCTCTTGTTGGACTGGCTTGGCGGCTTCCCGAGGTTGTAATGGGCATGAAGGGTGCTACCCAGCACCTCCACCAGATGTCACGAAGGCAAGGACGATGCAGTTGTCTTGAATGAGAAACACGTTTATTGGAGCGAACTTGTGCTCCCCTAACAACTCAAAAGAATACAGAGGCGGCGAAGCAGCGGTCAACAAAGTGACTTGCACAGGCGAGTGTCGTCGAATCGAATGCCCCGGCGTCCGCACTGCAGGCTTTTTATCTTTTGGCGCGCGTGGTTCTCGAAACGTCGATTCGCATCGAGAACATAGTAGATCCAAGAAGATTATTCTGGGCTGTTCACGTTAGATGGGAATGCTCTCCCTATCACAACAGATAACACATGCGGCACAGAAAGAAAGAATGGAACACGCGCTTCCCTTGGCGCAGAGATAACACAGACCGGCGCAGCCGGGCGGTAAAAGCAAAACACAAATAAACAAACCCAATGTATGGTTCGCGGCAATATATATTAAGAGAATGTTTTCAAGCTTTATAGCACCGAAATTATAGTAATTATAAAAATAACTTCTATTTTAGTATATGCTTACAGTAATGTTTGTATGTTTGCACAGACGTTATAGTGGCCGGCAGTTTAATGAAGGGACGTACAAAAGACACCCGACGATTTCCGAATTCAGAGTGCGCAATGGAGAGCATGGTCACACATATCGTCTTCCACTGATGCACTGTGTTTTCACCGCGCCAAAAAGGTGCCCTCGGAGGCTCACCACAGCGACGTCGGCGGAAACGCGCGGGTATGCAACATAACACCTTCCAGGTGTGTGGCCTTTGATGGTGGTATATGGCACCTATATAAAGGTATCCATGCTGAACGCTGCAAAGTAACTTGTGACAAAGTAACCCTTACGTGTATACGTAGATAAAGGTTACTAAGCTATAGGTTACTTTTGCACCTTATAAATTATAGGTTACAAATATTTGAAAATGTGCACCTCTATTAAGGGTTACTCAGGTGTATGTACGAACCTGCGACCAGTGTCAAATCTGCATGGCCAAGTTCAAGCCCAGAGGTAGTGCCATGGTCATCGCAGAACATTCCAAAGAACCAATCGCTACGATCGAGTTCAGAAAAAAAGGTGAGGGAAGGTGCAGAACCCAAGAGTTCCTACTGGCAATCGATGACCGCACGCGAATGGTCACGTGTAAAGCCGGAAAGGAAGATGAAATGAGTGTCATCTTTCTCCTGAACCGGGATATATTCAAAGACATCAAAACAATTGTAGCCAACAACGGGGCCAGACCTTCGGAGCGAGCAGTTGAAGAATTGGGCTTTCTCGCGCAAAACGAAGGTGTGTTTCTCAGCGCCGTACCACCCTGAAACCAATGGGTTAGCTGAGAGAGCTGTCGTGATATCAAGCAGTTAATTTCCTCTAGCCAGACTTCAAAGGGGGCTAGAAATGTGCTCTAGAACCACTTGCACACCACACCACACACCACACCACAACCACTCGCTCACAGAAGCTTTAGGATGCTGTCCATACCTTGCATATCATGAAAAATCTCAGTGGCTGCATGCCGATCACCTTTTAGATGCAGAGCATCTGATTCACTCGCCTTGTCCCTCCGGCGTCGTCGTCGTTGTTGTCGGCGTTGTCCGCCGCTCCCCCATTCTCCTCGCCGCGCCAGCTGCGCTCTCCGCCACTCACCCCCTCTCCTCTCCTATAGCGAACACTCTCTCGCGAGGGGCATTGGATTGGATTCGATTGGCTTGGATTGGCTTAGCTTGGCTTGCCTTGGATTGGATTTGGATTGGATTGGATTAAAGTGCATTGTGTTGCGTCATAGCCGCGGCACGTTGCGTCATAGCCGCGGCAGACGCGCTGGGGCCGGCGCATGTGCAGTACTCTCTCTTCCGCGGTTTCCTCTCCTTCGGGCGCACTGCGCATATAACCGGTGTGCCGTTCTCCGGCGAAGCAACATCCACGCTTGGCTCAAACACCTAGAGTCCACGCCGCTTTACAAATACGCCAACGTCGTCATCGACTGGGACCGGCTTACGCAGTCCCCTCAACGTTATGCGCGCTATAAATCGCGGTGCCTGCGCCGCTCCGCTCCATCGTTCCAGCGCCGTTCCTCCGCTGTCCAACGCTGCAACGTGGACCCCTTATGCGTCGCATCTACACAGGGGTTCCCGCGAGGGGAGGTGGAAGATTTTTTGGGAATGGCCAAGTTAATAGTGCTCCGTGAACAAGAAAAACCATTGAGGGAAAATGAAAGGTACCGGATCGCAATGAAGAAACATTACGACCGTCTTCACACGGGCAAGGCTCCTGAAATTGACGATGGGGATAATTTCCTTGTCCGGAAAGGCCTGCAGGGTTCAAGCGCTCCTTTTTTCGGGCCCTACATGGTTTGGGAAGACTGCTTGCAAGAACGAATTTTGAAATACATATGCTACAATGGACCTAATAACACCGTGCAAGCTGGGTCTATGTGCAACATAGTGCCGTATCAATCCAGGAGGGTTGACGACAGAGGGGCGGCCTGTGTAACCGCAGAGTCCTTCAATGCTTTACATTGAAGGACTCTGGTAACAGTAAGAGGAAGAGGTCGAGCGAGAGGTGGGCAGCAGAAAGTGAGAAAGAAGAAGAGGATGTGAACAGAAAATAACCGGACTGTTTGTCTTCTTTGTAAATTCGACCCAATAAAGGGGAACGTTATAATAATACGTCCACGTTAAATATTATCCTGGCAGCACCATGCCGGCTGCATGGTCAATCAATAGGCATAAGTTTCCCCTTAATTGCCAAACGTAAGTCATTACTCAGTCTTCTCTAGAAAGACCTCCAGGTGTTTGCGTTTCTTCTAGGCTGGTAACAATTTGTTTTACATTTAAAACCACAATTCCACTACTAGTATTGCCAATACGGTATTCTAAATGTTTACCCATTCCGGGGCTGACCACTTAACCACGGAGATGATTTTATGAAACAACGGTGTCAGAGCTACCAAATAAACTGAACTGTGCCCCTCGCCTCTTGAATTTACTATGCCCAGCCCCGATTCCACACAATGTTGTTCGTATCACCTTCATCATGCCAAGGTGTACCCTTTCTGGTATTGCGCAAGACCAGAACCTTGATTTCAGTGCATGCCACAGGGCCCCACGTGGCCTACTTTGATCTCCACTCCATCCAATTCTCTCACCCCGTACTGAGCTTCGATGCGTTAAAGCACATTTTTTTGCTTTTTTTTCTCTTTTGGTATTATTAAAGTGCCGAATGCACACCTTTTGTTTCTTTCTTGTAGAAACGCAAACGTTCAGAATAAACGATCTCCGTAAGTAGTATTCACGCTACAAAAACTTGTGGCCTTAAACCACGTTTCTGATATGTAGTTCTTCACATCCAGGGTACTTACGGAGCCGGGTTCGAGGTAACATTTCACCATTAAGGAATATCTTGTTGCCTGCTAATAGTATTTACTAACCAGAAATTCAGAAATAAGAAAATTGCAGCCTTACAATAGCAGAGTATTCAGGGTTGTAAATTGCTGAAATCGTTGTCTTTGCGCAAGGGCTTATTCTGCAACGGGGATTCACGCGTTAATTTTACATCAAGCGGAATGCCCATTTCCAGCCCACCCGTATATTACTGTTGAGGTGACGACTGCGAAATTAACCGCCTGAGATACGTGACGCGCGCCATCTGGTGGTGTTGTGAGAAACCCGCCGGCGCGTGCAAGCAACACCACAACCTGGCGAGGGGCGCATGAAAAGCGCTACGTCCTGCACGTACGTCAGTGCAGATGATACTCTGACACAGAGCGCTCCTGTACGCGAGTTTAGTCTATAAGGCATTGACCGCTGATGTGATTGGCCTTGACTGCATACCGTTTGGGACAGCCGCTCTCATTTTTCAGATCTCCCAAAGCCTCCTTTTATAAGTGAGGCGCGCCGTTCAGTTGTCGCTTAGGCTTTGCTTCCGTTGCTCTTGCTGAATATTATTGTATAATGTGATGCCTCCTCTGATTCGCGGAGAACCCTGTTGTCAAGACGTCACACGTACAAGTTAAACTTACCTTTTCTTTTAGTATGAAAATAATGCACACTCCACAAAACTAACTGTTTATGGGCCCAGTACGGCGCATCGACCATGACAGGCGAAGGAGTACAACGGACTGCTTTGTTATGAGCTGCGAAAGGTTTGATCATGAAGACACGTCAAGAGTCACGCAACACTGATTTATCTAATACTCCAGTTTTTTCAGGACGTAGGTGGTTTGTGTCTATTTCTCTTATCATAATGTCAGGCTCCTCAAACTTTCCAAAACTATATCTCCAAGTCGAACGAGGGTTTCCTTGACCGATCAAAATCTCGCACTCCAAAAAATGCTCTCAAGACGACCGATACTGGGGAACCCGTTTAAAGCTCGGCGAATTACTAAGTCATTCGGAGAATAACGAAGCAGAATAACAGCAAATCTCGGCGAATAACCAAGCATAAGGGATGCTGTACTCACATAATTTAAATTACACCACTCAAGTTTAAGCCGTTATAATAGTATCTCCTAACCAGGATAAACTTGGTGACGTTTAGCTCGTCATGAGGTCATGGTGTCACTCCAGAACAAGAAATAAATGTAGCGTTTGACAGCCTTCCATTCTATTTATGATGCCTTTAACGAAAGGGGGTAGCGTATCTCTAACACCAGTTTTGAGTCCCCGTTGTTTTTTATTATTTAGACTATACGATACGACTTCAGTGAGACGATACCCAAATTACTGAGTAATGCCGCAAGTACCTGCATCCGTTTAAAGGGACACTGAAGTGAATTTGTCAAGCTCCCGTTTTTGCTTGCACTGCGTAGACTGGCTCAAATTAGCACACTTTTCATCGTTTATCCAGTTGACTAATCGGTAATTATTTTACAAAGCGCGAAAGAAGAAAAACTACCATGCGCGGTTTGCGGCGGCCGCACCAACTAAGCTGTGACGTTAGGAGGAGGGAGCACCGTGATTGGACGATGCCCAAGGTTAGCAATCAAACAAGTTTCGGTTTCGGTTTCGGTTCTGTAAAACAACATGTCTGACATCCGATGGAATCGTTGGATGGGCATTCTCAATATCACAGTAATCGTAGTACCGCGCTTCTGCCATGTTGTCGACTGTAAAATGCATAAGATAAGCCTCCCAGGACGGCTTGGAATCGTAGCATTCATTAGCTGAGCCCTACGCAGTGCATGAACGCCCTCCGCGTCCCCGCAGACGCTCAAACGCATGCGCTTTTCCCCCATATTTGGAGCTTGCCTCACTCATGCCTGTATCGTAAAAAGCGTGTTCGCACCAGTCCAAGGGTCTGTTGATTCTGGCCTGGGCCCACTGCCTGCATGCAGTCGGTGCATATGGCAACAGCACGCCAACGAGAACTCGCTAGCGCGCCAGTGCCAGCCTGCGCGAGTTCTGTGGACTAGTTCGTGGAGCAATGAACGTTGAGGCCCAAAAAAAAGGGTGAACCCAGTATAGAAAACATCGGCGAAAAACGAAAAAGTGAACTTACAAAAAAAAAAGCATATACACGCGGGGATTCGAACTTGTGACTGGCAAAACAATTGGGTTTTATACCTAGCGCTTCAAATTACTAGGCTACGGACGGGCGATGTCGATTAAAGGAAAAATAAGCTATATAATGTATAACCAGTTTACACTTTTATTTAGTTTTAGTATTTCAAGCAGCTTAGGTGACTATTTGTTGTATTGCGCTCGTGCAGTAAGCGTCCCCCGAGTTTCCACAATAGCTCAGGTCTAGCAATTGCATTTCGTAGACGGAAAAGCGTTCGCAGATGCGTAGTCGTGCTGCTGCCCGCTGTGCTTGTTCGCCCAGCGCAAAAAAGTGCTTCCCGCACCCTAGTTTTACGCTGTACGATAAAAATATCAGTTGATTTTATTTACTTAGTACCTATATTGACTTCGCTGACTCTTCTCCCCCTTAAAGATGCCTTATATTTTCCTACTGGCGTACCAGTCAGCGAAGCGTCGCATGTGCGCTTGTGCAGCGCTTTTGTGAAGCGACCTTGACTTGGAGGTAGATACAGTGTACAAACTAACGAAGTAAAGAAAGGCACATTCTTCCATTCCCAAACGTGTTGTGGCTTAGTTTCAACTGATCGAGCGAATTGCGACGACCCGTCGGCGGCCGGCGGACTAAACGCTGGACCGACTGACTCGGTCGCGAAAGGTCGGCGAGCCGTGCAGTAGCGCAGCCAATTGCCAGCTCCTCTCCTCGCGACGTCACACGAAAACGCCACAGAAAATGGGCGAGCGTAAAGAGAGGAGGACAGCATTTTCGAATTGATTTTTCTACTAAATAAATTCACGTAAACGCGCTCAGAGTGGTCGAAACAGGGCCTAGGGACTGCGGACTACAATTTGCGCTCGTAATCCCGCATTGTTTACAAATCACTTCAGTGTCCCTTTAAGTAGGGTGCCTGATCCAGTTTTACCAAACTGATTAAATGAGCGTGCTTGCGTGTATGCGCATGCGCGCATTACACTTTCCCGTAATTTGGTTCGTATAATTCCCACTGCTTACCGACGTGTCTTCTCCAGTCTCAAAACACCACCAAAAGTGCTCGAAAAGCGGTTTAGTTATTGCGGAGCACTGATATTTTTCACCGACTGTAGCTTCTAGGCGAGATATCCTACTTAGTTGCTTCTATTTGTGACACATTGCTTGGATGCTCACCGTTCCCATAGGTCAAGTGCGCTCCAGGCCAGGTCCAGGTTAGTTGCACCAGGAGCATCCCATTGCTCCCCGGTTGTAGGTCAGCCACTCTCAGGTCCCGGATGTTTCCAGGTGGCAAATCCTCTGTGGACCTATCTCCGATGATCTCGAAGCTCCCTCCTTCCTCTACCCTCTGGAAACTCTCCACGGGGTCCCGCGTTTTAACAGTGTCTTCGGTCAGTGTGTTGTCAGTGATGAAATCGTCCATGCTGAACTCTTTAGCACCACCAGGAATTGGTACTAGGGGTCAAATTATAAAACAGAAAATCTTAAGGTATTTTGTGTAGAACCAAGCACCACTAACGCAACAGATGAAAATTCTTACAAACTTATTACAATTACAAGCTTATTACCATTCTTACTTGAACTTAGCTGCCTAGCTGATAAGCTTAGGTGAGCTCATTAGAGGAAAATATTTTTAATACTCTGAATTCATTTGAATCACTTTCCGACCTCCTTACGGCTGGGTTTATGGCCAACTGAAAGGTTTGACTTCGGCGTTATTCGTGCGTTCTCCCGATAAAAAAAACAGTGCAACATGGGGAGTGACGGAGAAGAGACGATGCGGCCATGTTCAAATCATACTGGCACTGTGTTTATTGCCTCATGTGCCGTACTGTCGCACGTTGTTTAATATTTTCCACCAAATGGCGACCCTGAAATACGGCGTTTTATTTCAATTGTATACGTAGTAGACTCTACCAGAGGTGAACTTCGGCTGGACACGCATTGCGGAGAAGTGACAAATGGTGAACCATCATGGTTCACCAAAGACCTTGGTTGACCATGGTTCACCATGGTTCCAAAGACCTAACAGCGGCAGAACCAAAAGTATACGGTGATTTGATTGATTGATTGATTGTAGGGTTTAACGCGCCGACGCAACGCAGGCGATGAGGCGCGCCGTAGTGGAGGGCTACGGATTAATTTTGACCACCTGGGGATCTTTAACGTGCGCCGAAATCTCGTACACACGGGAGTTTTTGCTTTTCGCCTCCATCAGAAAAGCGGCCGCCGCGGCCGGGAATCGAACCCGCGACCTCGTGCTCAGCAGCGCAACGCCTTAGCCACTGAGCCACCGCGGCGGGTCAAAAGTATACGGTGAAAGAGATGAGTATATAAGCAGGCAAGAATATGCCGGATGCCAACAATGGCATTGTGTGGTGCAGACCCGACGCGACTGGATGTGCACGGGGGGAGCATTCGTCGGGCAGCGGTCATGAATGCGCTATGATTATGATGATGATGATGACAATGGTTACGGTGGTGGTGCTTCGTAGAAGTCGAAGATTAGCCACAGATCGGTCAGTGCATTTTCGGGGAGCTGAAACACGGAGTTTTTGTTTGTCTTAAGTCAGCTACACATGTGAGCTCAAAAAGGGCAAAAAACTTTCACTTCGTTGTATGCAGCTCTTGAAGCTTTCTCGGGCAGTAAACGTGCAGAAATGAACGTTCGAGGCAAAGTTCAGGTCAAGAGAAGCAAGGGCGGAAGCCTGACACACAGAGCGCTACATACAAATTGAGTATCTGGTGTTGCCCTGAAAGTTCGTATGGCACTGTGGTCATCCAAGAAAACGCGTCAAAATAAAAGAAATAAGAACCATCAAACTATTCTCATGTTTAGCGAAGTAAGTCAGATCTCATAAAAAGTGTGTGTGCCATAACGAAAAAAGCTGTAGAGACATCTACGTTTGAACCCTAAGATGTAAGGCGCGATAGCGACACTCCGACTCCAACGGAGCATCTTCGTGCGAGTCCCTCCATTTCCGATTTATAATTGAGCAGCACTAAAGGTCATTGGAAGGCGAAAGACTAGCAACTAGGGTTTTTAACCGCTGTGGCCCAGAAGAGGCAAACGATTTCTGTCCTTCTGTGGCTTAAAATGTGAGCGTAAAAGATTGCGGATGCGAGGTGCTTCGAAGTTTTAGGGAGGAGGCCTCCTTGTCAGTGTTTATTCTGTGATGTCTAGGCCGGGCTGAAGAATTTTGCTTTGAGGAGCGAGAGAGAGAGAGAGAGAGAGAGAGAGAGAGAGAGAGAGAGAGAGAGAGAGAGAGAGAGAGAGAGAGAGAGAGAGAGAGAGAGAGAGAGAGAGAGAGAGAGAGAGAGAGAGAGAGAGAGCGAAGATCTCTGTTCAGGAAGAAATAGTTGTGGTAGGGAAATGGGGTGAAGAGGTGGCACGGAGCTCAAAGGTGGAATCTGACTCTACGGCACCAGATGCAGCAGCTCTTGCCCTCTAAATCAGCTGGCGCTAATCTTCAGGTGACGACATCGTGAAAGCTGCCTCTCATATCTCGAAGTGGAATATGTTACTTGTTTGAGTTGTTGTACCGTAACCATACCTTTGGACATGGGAAGGTTGCGTGCAAGAGGGTGGATGTTTCCCCCATTTTAGCACAGTTTTAACTTAATGTCTGATGTTCCCACAGAACACCTTAACGCACATAGATTTTCAGATACTTATGTTGGTTTTTCGTCCACATAATTCGTAACCGTTCCGCATTTTGGCCTCGTTGTAGCAAGGGGAAACATCGTGTTCCTAGGCATAGCATGAGGATTCGTTCTCAACGTTTTTGGAGGAGGGCAGTGTGGTAGTCGTGGTCGCAAGGAACACTGCATGCGAGCTCGTGTGCCTTATGGTCAGTGTGTCGTTCTCTTCCAGATGATTGGGTGCTAGGAGAGTGGCTTCTCGGTGCTGGGAGAATGGGTTCTTCGCTTTCTTAAAATGCGTTAGGGAGACACAAACTGAATACCTATTCGTCGTCATTACAACTAATATCCTATTTAGGATGACTGCAGCATGAAGGACTCTTCAATTGACCTTCACCCGCTCTTTTCCTGCTCTTCCTGAGTCTAACCTTTGCTCTTAATATTTTTATTTTATCCCTGCATTGAGAGTATGACCGTCCTCTTCTTTTAGAACGTCTATGCGTGTCCATTGTGTTACCTCGGTGGTACACTCTTTGCTCGTTCGTCTCACGGTCAAAATTGCGTGGTTGATGCATGCCTTATATGCTGCCCCGATGACGGTGTTCCTTGCACTTTTTTTAAATGCAGAGCATTTCTTTAACTCACTATGTTATGCGTCCGTAACTCGGCGTCCGCACCACGGCAGCTGCGCCCTATCCCCCACTCCTGCTCGCCCTCAACACGCTTGCCACAACAGGTGCAGCGCGCGCTCCGGCGTTGCAAGCACCGTAGCAACAGCAGCTGCGGGCGCGTCGTGGCGTGACGGTGGCGTGATAGCGCGCTCTCTCTCCGCCTCCTCTCCCTGTACTGCGTTCGTTGGGAATATAAACCCGGGTGTCGGTGCGTCAGCCGCACTCCAGTTCTGCTTCGCTCTCTTCTCGTCGCGGTTGTCGCAGCTGCTAAGCGATGGAAGCAAGACATTCAACTAGTACCGCGACGCAATCCAACTTCAGCGTCGCGGCACCAGCACTTGACGTTACCTAATACTCGTCTCGTTCTCTATCTCCCCAATCATACCAACAACAACAACCCTACCACCACCACTACAACACCCATCGCCACCGCCACGTGCGTAACGCCGCTAATGTTCTGCATTTACTCGTGCCCCTCCCGCGGGGGCATGTCGAGGTCCCTTTTGGTTCGGGTAAATTTGTGTCACGGTAGGCGCTGCAGTATTCGGGTCATGACCTGGTGTTGCTTGAGTCTTATCATTTCTTTTTTTCTTGCTCTGCTCTCGGTTGGGCGTTTTGTTTGCGCGCAATTGATAACATATTTTCTGTTTTTGTCGATTGTGAGTTTGGCACTACCGCTTGTCCCTAGAGCAACTCCCAGCCTTTTAAGTGCGAATGCACTTTATAAGCGACCCCAAACCATCCACCGCCGGCGGCGGCGGCGGCGTCCGCAGTGCTCCTCTATATTTAAAAAAGAAACAGCATCCGGCGCCAGGTTTCGATCCGAGGACTTTGCGGCCGCACCGCGACGCTCTACCGACCAAGCCACGGACGCGACGCTGATATCAGTGTTAGTGACGCGCCTTATATCTTTAACGCATTCAAACTACGTCGTCAGCGGCGTGCGTTGGCGACTCAGCGGCGTTATAGCGGCTTGATAACTGCGTGGTGTACACGTGATACTACAAACCCGATGGAAGAGATGGAAGAGAAGGCGGCGAGGCGGTGGGCTGCGGGGGCCGAGCGCAAGCGCCGCAAGCGGGCCGACAACCGTGCATTCGCACTTTCACATTCTCCCCCTCGGGGAAATGCGGGGGAATTTTTACGCGACTGTTCTCCGGGAGGGATTCCGTACCCCTTTTTAGGGTGATTTTTGGCTTGGCCCCATGGCGCTATCTGTCGTTTGCCAAACCGAGCTTGCAGCGGAGATGGAACCGTGGAAATATTGAAAGGTATTTTGAAAACCAATGTCAATAGACACTATATAGTGGGCTTTATTTTAGTTCTATGTTTATAGTCTATGCCTTCATTGACTTCTGAACGACCGGCGTTAATCTTTTCCTCCCGGCTTTAGTTCGTTCATGCAATGTTATTGCTGGCATAAGACACAAAGGAAAACACACCGAGGTGGCTCAGTGGGTAAGGCGTTGAGCTACTGATCCCAAGGACGCGGGTTCTATTCCCGGCCGTGGCGGCCGTTTTTCTGATGGAAGCAGAAAATAAAAACGTCAGTGTGGCGACGTTTCGGCGCATGTTAAAGATCCTAGAATGGTCTAAATTCTTCCAGAGACATCCGCTACGACGTGTCTCGTAGCCAACGTGTATCTTCGGGGCATGAATTACCGAAAATTTGTATTTTGAATCTTCTGGTGTAAACACGCTTTGGTGTGATGGCGCAAGTTGCGGACACGGCTGGCGACCGTGTCTGCCTGGCATGCTTCCACGGACTGGGCATAGAACAAACTTCAGTGCGCAGGCGCGGCGCCTGCTGGAATCAGGTGGTTGTTCCTTCGTATCCGACACTGTATCACAGTCCTCCTTTAGAATCTTGTGTTACCGTTGCACCACATTACACATTTAGCGGAGCCCTCGAATTTTCTGCCTCAGTCGTAGCCTCCGGCTGGCAGCGGTGACACATTTCCGTGGACGCCTGATGTGCACGGCTGATAGCGGACGGCTATAGGAGCCACGGCGCAATCGAAAAATGAGCCTAATAACGCTATCGCGTTAAAAGGTTGCGAATAAAAAACACTAACAGAAGAACATCCTCGCCATTCGGCTTCGCTCTTTTATTTCCTAATCCTCCATGAAATTTCCCAAGCGATTCCTACTCAAACCATCTCAATTACCCACTCTTAATACAGGCGAAATGTCAAAGGTTCGCAAATTTAGAGATACGTTAAATTACCTTTTGGGGCAGTACGAGCAAATATTCCTCCTCGGTTGCAACTCACCTTCTGACGCATCAGCCATGCCTGAGCTGAAGCTTCTAGAGCCTCCGGAGGGAACAGCAATTCCAGTCTCGTTCTGATCGGATACGTGCGCTTTAATGGAGTACCTGCCCGGGCCTTTATAATCAACAAAATAATTACTGTAGGTTCCGTCGTCAGCAAAATTGTCAGGATCTGGAGTGGCAGGAGGAGCAGGTGTCAAAAATAGTTTACATCTTTAAGGTGTGCTGCACTTTTTAAGTGTGAATACACTTTATAAGCGACCCCAAACCATCCACCGCCGGCGTCGGCGGCGGCGGCGGCGGCGTCCGCAGTGCTCCTCTATAAAGAAAAACAGCATCCGGCGCCAGGTTTCGATCCGCGGACTTTACCGATCAAGCCACGGACGCGACGGTGATATCAGTGTTGACGCGCCTTATATCTTTAACGCATTCAAACTACGTCGTCAGCGGCGTGCGTTGGCGACTCAGCGGCGTTATAGCGGCTTGATAACTGCGTGGTGTACACGTGATACTACAAACCCGATGGAAGAGATGGAAGAGAAGGCGGCGAGGCGGTGGGCTGCGGGGGCCGAGCGCAAGCGCCGCAAGCGGGCCGACAACCGTGTATTCGCACTTTCACATTCTCCCCCTCGGGGAAATGCGGGGGAATTTTTTTCGAGAAAGTGAAACTGCGCACGAGTAGGGACAGTCCAAGAAAATGTATTAGCTGTGGGAAATTCAAAATGCCGTAAGTTCATCACACGCCCATTTCTGAATCCATGATCACCTCATTTGTTAATCTGCATCGCACACGAATACATGCTCGACACACAAATTGCTTCGACCAAGCGAAATTCAGAGTTACGTTCCAAGACACAGTAATGCGGCATATGTAATAACCCGAACGGGGCCCCTAAGCAAAAGATGAATGACGCAGAAGACGATAACGATGATGATCAATTGAGAATGACTTTTCTAGAAGAACTACGCAACTGCTACACAAATGAACAGCCAATTTGTACGTTGAGTCTAACTGCATGATTGAGAGATGTTGTAACATGTGTGCGGAATAAGCAAACAAATGCCTGATAAGCTTACTGGCTGTAAAAGCAACCCGTTGGCGACAGTTGTACCGAAACTTGGTGCTTTTCTCGTTATTCATAGTGTTACAGTCGAACCCCGCTGATACGTCTCCCGGACTTGCGATGACCCGCTTCCTACGACGGATAACCGCTGTCCCGGTAAACTCCCCATACAAACAATGCATTAACTACCCCAATGATACGACGCTCGGGCACACGTGGTCCGCTTGATACGACGGACCCTGGCGCGGATAAACCTGCGTTTTTCCCATATTTTACACCGATTTGCCACCTCGTCCCGATTTTCTTATTCTTAACCCCGTTTGATGCTGCTTGATGTGAAAAGGTCCGCAGGTGGGCCAGTCCACTTGCTGAACATATGCAGGCGAACAGGTGAGTGCTTGTGAGCGGGAGTTGACCTGAGGCGGCCCCACGTTGCAGCAGTACGCCAACGCGCCAACCGCGAGAAGCCGAAGTTCAGGTGGCAGGCAGGCCGTGAATTTGAAGCTCTCGTCCAGCCGCCTACAAACGCCAGAACACATAAGACGCAACACGACTGCGATGACCAAACAGCCGCTGTCCCCGCCTGCTCAATCCAAGTTTCTTTTTTTCACGACGCTCTTCTATCTTTTCTCTCCGCTTATCAGTGTCTCTCAAATCCGCCTTGTCACTCTGTTCCTTTCTTTTCTAGAGTGCGTTAATGTACGTGCGTAAAAGGGTGGAAACACGTATATGTTGGCACCACCATTTTGGGGACTCATTGGCCGCCGCAGCAAGGCACTGTAGCAAGACCGTGCTATAATTTATGCCACAACACGGTTTACTCACGGAGTTTGAATCATCTTACCTATTTCGCACTGCAGGGTTTTGAGGAAAACGAAAATAGCTCCTTGTTGAGCACTTTGACACAATAGCGAAGGCACGGGGGGCGTTCAAAGGGTGCCTCCACCATTTGACAATGCCGTTTTTTTTTCATCTCCGCCTTCGTTTGGCCTTGACAGCTTCACACTTGGCTTTTCCCTTCTCAATTTTCTCGACCACGTCAGCCTTATCTCTTGCGCACAAGGCGCTGGGCTGGCGAGGTATAAACAGCGTCGGACGGTCGCATAGCACGCGGTGCTTGGCTGGGAGGATAGCCATACGCCATGATGGGGAATGGGGCACAGCATAGGCGTCGCTTTTTTTTAACATGGCATTTCAGCAAAAGGTTCACAAATCACTCGAGAACGCCTTTAATATAGTAGCTTAAATACGTTCTTGGTCGCATGAGACTCTACTAGGCCGGCATTTTCCCGCACCCCCGCCGTCGACACCCGGGTCATACGACGCTTTCTCGCGGTCCCTTGGAAGTCGTATAATCGGGGTTCCACTGTATATTAATGACCATCGTCTCTCTTGAGCTACCTAAACGGGAAAATTTCCACGCGCTCGCCCGTTCTTCCGTCCACCTGTCAGTCGGCTTATCTGGCTGCTTGTCTGTCACCTGATTCTGCCAACCGACCGAAAGTTTAAAGAATGGCCGAATAAGAAGCATATACTGGCAATGCTCTCCGAAAACTTGGGAAGGCCAGCAAGCGCCGAAAAACTGCTCGGCTCTTTTATGCTATTCTGGAAGTTAAAATCGCGATCACTGACCAAGCCAAAAGGAAAACGTTTGACGTTTCGGAGCCCATACGGGTTCCTGGTTCACAATGAAGCGGTCAAGAGGCCGTCGTCAATTTATATGCAAGATATCGCGCAATGACTTCGAGTGGATTGCAGGCATGTTGCCATCTGTCCGGTTGACAGTATATTGTGTGTTTTGAATACTCAGTGACTCGAGGAAAAGACGGGAGGTCAAATTCCTTTCTTTGCTATGATAGCAGCGTCGTCCCAACTGATGCGATGATTATGCTGGCAGGCTTGCGCTGCTAGCGCATTCGTTGTTCGATTTTCGTTTGCTACGTCATGTTGATGCTCCTTCATTCTTCCTGAAAATTTGCTCGTTTCGCCGATATAAACGCAGTTGCAGTCAGCGCAACTCCCGGGGACTTGTCTCTTTCCAGCGCGTTCTTAACGTTCATGAGCTTGCTGCGCAGCTTGCTTGCCCGGACGTGCGCTACCCGTAAATCGTACTTTGAAAATACGCGGCAAAAGGCTTCACTACCTCCTTGAACGTAAGGAATGGCGGCGCGAATGGCGGCCGTCTTGCTGGTGATTCCGTTAGGTAGTAGAATCTGCTTTTGCACGTGCCTGCAAGCAAGCTGCGCAGCAAGCTCATGAACGTTAAGTACGAGCTGGAAAGTGACAAGTTCCAGGGAGTCCTATGCAAAATTCCTTGCACTGACTGCAACTACCTTTATTTCGGCGAAACGAGCAAATTATCAAGAAGAAGGAAGGAGCATCAACGTGACGTAGCCAAAGAAAATCGAACAATGAATGCGCTAGAAGAGCATGCCTGCCACCATAGGCTCAGGACAGCGAAGTTTGCCGCGCGAGCGCAGCGCCAGCCGCGACATACACCCGCAACTCTGGGTCGGTCCCGCCGCGCCGACCGCCTTCAGCGCCAGTGAACGCAACTTTGCAAAAAAAAAAAAAAAAAACGTGTGTTATAACGTTACTTGCGCGTATATGTACTACATAGTGCAACAAAGTCATGCAAAATGTTATATAGTTGGGGGAAGCCTCCAAATAAAACAGGGCGCTGATAAAATGCTGTCGCCTCGCCGACGAGCCGCAAGCTAACACAACTGGGAAGCATGTGTTCAAGGCTTTGCATTCTCCCGCGGATAATTCTCTGTTTTTTTTCGCAGATACTCAGCATGGTTACCGAATCTTGAAAGGCCCATATTTAGCTATCGGAGTACATGCTACCGTGGTGTACGATCAGCTTGTTAGTAGGCTGGTTAGCAGGCAGTCAATAAGTGCGCTTTAAATTTGGTAACAAAGAGGGCTCCCAAGCACAGTTATAACATTGTAGTTTTATCACCCAGCGGTTCTACGCTGCTTAATCTAATTTTCCACATGCTTATACCGCCGTATCAAATACATATAACTACATATATGGGGCGCGGACACTTATAGGCGTTAACGTTCCCAAATGTTTCGCGAGCATTTGGATAGCATAAAATCACCGCCTCTTCTTCAAAAGAAACAATGAAATAGTTGTCTAAGCCACTGAAAAGCAAAGAAAAATAGAGCTAAGACGTGCCGCAATAAAAGTTGGAACAATATGTACACAGGACAGAAATTTCCGTGTTCGGAGAGGAGGAGTAGGAAGAGGACAAACTTTATTTATCCCATCCGTTGTGATTGCGGTCACTCTGGATCAGTGAGGGGTGTACTCAGGGAACCAAATTTTTCTCCCGTGACTTTTGTTGCAAAGGTGTTGACGGTAATAAAAGCGCTACTATTCCTTCCTAACGTAGGTCTCCTGCCGAACCCGTTGGCATGAAGAGAAAAAAAATACCCGAATATGAATATTCTGTAATTTATTCCGATACGCCTATGAGATGTTCTGCTTACATCTCCCCCCATCCCACCCTTGCCCAAAGGAATTTCTTGCGATAGCCTTCTCGTGAAGAGTTTCTTCTTTCGTGGCGTGTTTACATGTATGCAACTAGCGTGCTGGGCTACAACTGGAAGCCCAAATGTTTCTCGGCGAAGCGGACACTTATTAACGTCCGCACGTTCGCTATACCCCAGAAAACGTGAATTTCATACTGTTACATGTATGGGGCATCACATTCGGATGAAACACCTATATGTAACTCCCATGTGGTCCAGTTAGTTGTTCTGCAGTCGCATGCAAACTAGTGCACTCACATAGATGGAATACCCCGAGCGGAAACATCGCACAACGTCTGATATATTTGTAGACAAAGCTTCTTCTTTTGTGGATTCAACAATATAAATTACGTTTTCTTTTCAAGTGAAACATGCTGATCTTGAGAAAGGTTTGCCCGCAGGCAGCCTATACAAGCATTTCGCTTCTGGGCATCACTCCTATGCGGCCTGTATATGCCTTCCTATACACGAGTTCAACCGAATAAATCCTTCTTCATTCACATGCACTTTGCGGCAGGATTACTTTACAATCTCCTGCTTCGTTTTAGCCCCAAATGGGCGACTAATATGCTTCATCCTCGCTGCAAAAAGAGGAGCGCCCCCGAGCCAGCAGCGTACCGGCTTGCGGGGACCGACCCAGTGTTGCGGATATCTGCCGAAGGGGGCGCTGGGTGTCTCGGGCTCCGTGTCGCCCTCTGGGCGCTGTCCAGCGCCTATAATCACCGCATCTGTTGGGACGACGCTGCTATCATAGAAAAAGAAGGAAATTTGGCCTCCCGTCTTTTCCTCGAGTCACTGATCATTCAAACCAAACCACGTACTGCCAACCGGACAGATGGCAACATGCCTGCAATCTACTCGAAGTCATTGCGCCATATCTTGCATATAAATTGATGACGGCCTCTTGACCGCTTCATTGTGAACAAGGAACTCGTATGGGCTCCGAAGCGTCAAACGTCTTCCTTTTGACTTGGTCAGTGACCGCGATTTTATACTCCCAAATATGATTCCTGATCAGACGAAGTTTCGTCGCGAACGCTTGACTATTTTATGCTGTCCTGTGAACGGGGTGTGCAGCCGGAATTTTTTCGGGTTCGGTTCCGGTCACGCTCAAGCCTTTTGGGTTCGGCTCCGGGTTCGGTTCCCAAGCACCATTCAGTTCCGGTTAGAACCGGTTAGAACCAGTTCAAACGAGTTCGAAAAACAAACAGGAGTGTTTGTGAGTTTTACACTCTAGTACTGCGTTTTTATTTGTTCTTTTCTCTGTCAGGTAGGTATAAAAACAAATTTATGATGTAGATTTTTTCAAAATATTTACTTGGGAAACTTGACTTTACAATCTAGTGCAAAATGTTTTCCATTGAAAGCCAAAGATTACTACGCTAAACTATATGTGAAATAAAAGGTTCGCAGGTACACAAGCCTGCTACATGTGCGTGCGTGCGTGCGTGTGTGTGTCTGTGTGTGTGTGTGTCCTTTAGTTCATTAATAACATTAAGGTTAACTTTTCTTGCCCCATAAACCCACAGTTTCGTACACCGCAGTTGCTTTTTTTGTGGAAAACCAGCGCAGCAGCTCTACGTAGCTATTGCGGTGCTGTCTTGAGCGCTACTCCCATTGCCGTCAGTGACGAGCCGTACCCCGTGTCCAAATAATGCATCCTTGGGCCGCCTCTATCGTGGGCAGACAACTTTCTTGGACAGCACAGAGCCTGCCCCGCCGCCATCTTATATGGTCCCATCAAATGTCGCACACACACGCACACGCACGCATGCTCGCACAGACGCGTGCACACACACACGTGCTCGCACACGCACAGACACACACACAGACCCATACACACTCGCACGCACACACACAAGAACACAAACAACCACGCACACACGCGCACGGATACACATATTTTTGCTAAATGAGGCAAGTAATGCTTTCTCATTTAAAAGAAGGTTGGCTTGTCCGATACGCTTTTCATGTACCAATGGTTTTAACGGCGTTTTATCTTTAACGCGGTAGCATTAGCAGTGGTAGAAGTCGAAAACTGCCCGGCGTCGGTGTCAACCTCCAGCTGTAAATTCCATTCTCCCCACCTTCCATCAGCTAACAGACGGGCTAGAAGGAAGGAATGGCTGTAATGATTCGCTGGCTCTAGGGAATGTAGGGAAACTACGGCGATAGCAACTGGCTAATGACACTTCAGCGACAGGTGACAGCGATTGGGTTCTGGTAAGGATAGTAGCTTAGTGAATTCACAAGCAGCGGTAGTGGTCGCTTGTACTCCAAGGCCGCAGAACACAAAGGGAGAGAGGGTTTGAACAACGCTACCGGATTTCCTTCACATCAAACCAGTTGATCGCTTTTTTTCTTTTATTTCAGTTTATTTCATTTCTAAAGTCTTGCCTCATATAAAAACTTGTTTCGAAAACGCTTGGATGAATGCAAAATGTTCGTTAGCCAACTATTCACTAACTTCAGTTCGAGATGTCAATCTTATGCTATAATGGGAGACAACTCTGTTGCAATGCAGTGCAGACTACTGAGCCGAACTACGCCGTTTCGCTCCGCAGCTGGAAGTAATTCAACGACAGTAGCTGGTGGGAGTAGCCTAAGCAATTCCAAAATATATACTTGCTTATATTATTTTTGGATTTACGGGTTTTTTCGGTTCCGCCGTTTGCCACTGGCGTCGCATAGGTTCTCTTCAGAAAAAGAAACCTGGCATCCCCGTCATCTACTCAACGGCTTCCTTTCGTTCGGAAGCTCGCCACTTCATTCGCTGCGTAGGATTATTTATTTATTTATTTATTTATTTATTTATTTATTTATTTATTTATTTATTTATTTATTTATTTATTTATTTATTTATTTATTTATTTATTTCGGTACCTTCAATGCCCATGGGGCGTTGAAGAAGCTTGAACCAAATGCTGTAACAACCGAAGCAAGTGGCCTGCAACGTACATGCCCAAGTGAGACAAGCGCAACGGGGCTCTCCGTCGTTTCCGCATTTCGCTTGGTTAGCCAGCTTGCTGGCGTAAGCCAGCGTACTCACGTACAGCTCAAGGTGCAGGTTTTGAGTGGTACGCTGATGCCCCCAAAGCGTTAACGGCTTCGTTTGGCGACTGGAAGAACAACTAAAGTTTCAGATTGACTGAAGTGCAGCGGTACGATAGCTTAACCCTTCAACGCATTCAACGCGATCCAAATGGGATTTGTCCTTGCGTCGTAGTGTGTGTGTGCTTCTCCTTCGGTATACCATGCCGTGCTATTTAAGCAGCGCTACACATGTCTGTGGTGCTGCCTAGTTTCAGCTCCGGACGAATTTACATATCAGTGCATGCCCTCCAAACTGTAGCGCTCAGAAAGTTTACATCATTTATAAACGATACAGAGTTGTATGGCATCATACAAGGTACAATCTATTCGGTCGGTCCGAGTTCTACAGTCCAAGCGTCGGCTTGTGTTCCAGAACAAATCTGCATGCTTGGTTATCGTGTTTCAGCGTACTCAGCCAAGGAGCTCTTGCAAATAAATGAGCTGTAGCAAATGCGTAACTGCCACGCCGAACACCTGAAATTGGAACTAATTTACCGTGAACTACTTTGGCGAAGTAACACAAAGCAGTTATCTCAGCACACCCCCCCACCCCCTCCCTGTAGCTCTTTCTCCGTTGCTATAGAAAGTTCTCCCCATGTATAGAAACAACCTTGCATACTTGCATAAAGGAGGATATCCTATAGCATTCAGATTGTCGCAACCCGAAAACTTTCCGGCTTTTTGTGTGCAACTAAATTTTCAGATTGGTTCAGAGGGAAAGCGCCGCAAAACTCGCAAATGCCGAGGACCCTAAAAATACCGAGGTTGGTCCGACCAACTCAATATTTTTCCGTTCACTCCAACCGTTCCCAAAACCGTTTCGCTAACTGTTCCTGGAACCGCTTTGGAACGGTTCCTTCGGTTTGTTGCGGTTCGGGATCAGTCCCGAAATGGCGGGAAAAAATACGGGTTTGTTTATATTCCAGTTCAAAGCAAAAATTCAGGTTCGGTTCCAGTTGTCAGCTCGGTTTCGTCACTGTTTCGACACCTTGTCCGTGTATCAAACCTTCCTAAATGTCTTCAGAATGTACTCCTCAGGTTGCGTCGGTGTTTCGTCAGAACCAGCTGCAGCGGACTTGCAGCCATGAGTTTCACAAAAGCAGGTTTGGTTGGCTTGTCGGCGAAAACCTACATATCAAAATGGTCATTTCAGCCGATCTACGCAAGAGGTGAAAACGTTTTTATTCATGGCAGAGATGAAGTATCAAAAGCAAATTATCACTCGTGGTATTTCGCTGTGACGCTTGCGGCATTAAAAATAGTAATTTAAGCTGGTATGAACATTAGGGCATCCCACGATCGTTTTCTTATACTACAATGGTAGCCCGAAAGGATTAATCGTACTGCTCAAGCTGGGTCAATGGTGGAAATCAAACTGGGTCACTGTACCTTGTCCGTCGTCGAAAAGCTGGAATGTCGATTTGCGAGGCTCGCCGCCCCCCATGGGGCCGATGGCCTCGGCCTGAACAGCGGCGTTCAAGACGACTAGCTTGCCCTTGGTAACACGTGCAGATATGATCGGTACCTCCGTCGGGCTACACTTTTTGCATGTAACCTCGCTGGAGACTTGAATCGGACTGTCATCACTGCCTGTGGACCTGACTTGGATGGTCACACTAATTTCGTCCGTGCTGTTGGTCTCCAAGTGAAGCATCCAGGTCCCCACCTATGAAGTGTGCATCAACGCAACCGAAAGATATCACAGAAATAGATAAACGCAACAAAACGCGGCGAACGCCTTAGTAACCACGCAAACGTGGCTGGTTATGTCTAAAGGCATTGAAATCCTACTCGAAATTCTTTCTAGCCTTTACAGCAGTATACCGAAATTTACGTTACCTTAGCCGGGCTTGGAATGGAGATGACGCAGCCGATACCATCAGCTGTTTTACGGCACTCTTGGCATTTGTTTCCACTGGGATCCACGAGCCACGGCGTCAACTGTGCACGGATGCGACTAATCGGTTGAATGATGACCACGCTTTCGTTTCCCAATCCGCTATCGATTGGGAATGCTTTCTCAAACTTGCCCTTGAATTTTGTAGTTTCGTACAACAGCTGCGTGGAAAGAAACAACGCATGAAACCTGTTAGCTCATGTGGCCGCAACGCAGAGCGTGCGCGCCATCGTGGCACCGATCGGGCAGTGCGGTAGGAACACCAAGCCCTAGACGCTCAGCGCAAGCGATGAAGTGAAGACACCGACGAAGCTGCGACCAAAAAAATTCATTCCAAATGTGATGTAAATGTACTCATACTACTGTACCGTCGTGTCCAGCTTCGCTAATGAGTATCCTTAGAGGGACAGTGAAGCGATTTGTAAATTTGTGCCATTACTTGTAGAAAATAAACTCCGGAGTGCCTAGGACTTGTTTCGACCCATCCGTGTGCGTTTATCTGGATTCAGTTAGTGAAAAATGAATCCACAATGCATATTCCCGTCGCTCAGTGGTATAAAAGGTAGAGTTTCATATACAGCACTGCAAGCGTTAAGTTTCACTGTGCGCGATCGAATGTCGGGCGTGGTTCTCTTTTTTTGCCTTCTAATAGGTCAACAGTCGGCCTTGTGTCTACGTGCCTTTTACGAACCGGTGGGTACCACAGAGAGCATACAAGCGAGCTCAGAAGGTGCTAAAAAAAACGCTACCAACTTAAGCATCTCTGATGGCGTGGAGGGCTTCCAGCCACTGCGTGCGCCTCGCACCGTCCTTTCGCGCTGAATGGTGCTATACTTGGTCGCCCCGAGCCGTGCTTGCAGGCTTACTTGGCGCACTTCTGCAGCAAACATGGAAACAGCGAGGCATGGGGATTCCTAAAGCATCACTTATACCCGCCGCGGTGGCTCAGTGGCTAAGGCGTTGCGCTGCTGAGCACGAGGTAGCGGGTTCGATTCCCGGCCGCGGCGGCCGCTTTTCTGATGGAGGCGAAAAGCAAAAACGCCCGTGTGTACGAGATTTCGGCGCACGATAAAGATCCCCAGGTGGTCAAAATTAATCCGGAGCCCTCCACTACGGCGCGCCTCATCGTCTGCGTTGCGTCGGCGCGTTAAACCCTACAATCAATCAAAGCATCACTTATGCGAGATCACAGATATGGTCTAAAACCATGGAGGATTGAAACCATGGTGGATTGAAACCGAAACTTATTTGAACAACGTTCCAAAAATAAAACACAAGAACAACATTAGGACACACAGGCTGGCTGGCCATCGGGCTAAGGCTTTCGTGGAAAAATAATTTAACTTTCACCCTACGCATGTTCGTGCATATAAACCTTGAAATCTCGGACATCGTTTAATCCCATCGCAAGAAGTGTTCGCGTTATTTCGCGACACCGCATTTTAGCCGCAACATACGTCGCGTGGTATTGTTCTTTCAGGCTAATAAATAAATGCTGGTTTAGCGGCCTGATTAACAAAGAAAATTGAGTTTTATTTGAACCTGTCTATGTGAGGCAAACACAACATGCAAGTCGGACAGATTCACTTCAGCACCTCTTCAACGAAGCAGAATGGCTGATTAATTTTTTTAAAGCATGTCTTCCTTACTGCTCATACGTTGCAGGCGTAATGTCTCTACTAAATGAGTCACATTGGTAGGTTTTTGCAGATCGTCGTGGTGGCTACCAGTTCTTTCCTAGTCGTCACAATCGCAGCTGCCTTGCTAGGCAGTTTAATACATATACCCCGGATGATTTGTGCATGGGTACATTCCATCGAAGCGCTGCGGCTCTATAGATTCGTTGTGACAGTTAAACATGCCAGGTCGCGTTAGGTTTAGTGTATTTTTATTCTAACCACAGTCAGAGCAATTTTCCTAACGTAGCCTTTGAAATGCACGAGAAAATCGGCCTCATAAAAATGATACATACAAAGGTGTGGCTCTAACCACTCCTTCACTCTATGATCGCTGGTCAGCCCTGTAGGACTACACTACGTCACCAGGAGCCCACTGACAAGGAGGATCTTAAGACAGATCACAATAGTAAGTTGCCATGAACAGCAACACAATAAGAGGAACTCAAAAACGTGGAGGCCTTCGTCCTGAAGACAACCCAGAGCTGCATGAAACGAAGCAGCTTACATCGACTCCACTCTGCACCTTCCTTGGTTTCCTTTTTTATTTAAATAGCGTGTATATTTTTCTCTCTATAACACCCTCACCTTGTGAGATACAGATCCGTCACCGTAAATGCAACAAAAATATTAAAGTACACATACCATTAGCGGCCGCAGCTTCTCGTCCGCCTGCGCGGTCGTGGACTGAAGGAAGACGCTTTCCAATTGCACACCAAGGTTTTCCTCGAGGTCAATGAATGTGTACGCCCTTCCCTCCGTTGCAACTGCGAGATCCACAAGTCTAAGGTCGGCCGAGGGTCCCACTGCCACCGTGTTGACCGTGACCTTCGCTTTCTCGACCTCGGGCATCATGGTGGAAATGTTGGGCTCTCGATTTTCTTCGCCATCGGTCAAGATGACGACGATAGCCCCTTCTGGTTTTTCGCTCGGCGTGTTCAGCAGCTGCGGCCAGTTAAACATGCAGGCTTTGTCGAACGCAATGCTAAAAATACAGGTACAAAATATTTGGTTTTCTCATATTTTCTCTCACAGCATCCTTCGCTATCAAAAGTAGATCGAAAGTTGTAGTTGTCCTGCCAGCTGCCTCCGTACTTCTAGAACATGACCACTGCGTACTCCCCACCTCTCCCAGTAGCTTGAAAACTATAATGAAATGGGTGAACAAAAGCCGAGAGTCACCACTTCTTTCTTTCGGCTTTAAATTGTTGCTGGCTCAGAAGCAACACGCTGTGGGTAGAAATAATGGCTCGAAAGAATCACCCTCTGTCACCGACAGCGGAAGTGTGGCAGGAGACCTTGGAGTGAAGTGGGGCGACGCTTCTATTTTGATGTAGGCCAAAGCGAACTTCACACGTGCGCAACAGGTACTTCGGAGACTACAGACTCTACTATGGACTATGTAAAGGGGGTTCGCTTCTGTTTTGATGTAGGCCAACGCGAACTTCACACGTGCGCAACAGTTACTTCGGAGACTACAGACTCTACTTTGGACTATGTAAAGGGGGTTCTTGTGGATGCAGGTTTGCAAGTTAAGTCAAGTTTCTTTATTGTGGGAACTTGCATTCACACAAGTTCCCCTTAAGTTCAGCATGCGTTGCGCTACAAATAGTGAGGCAAAACACGCTGCTTGCTAACTGTTACAAATTCAAGGCAATCTGCAGTGATACCTGCAGGAAACGCTTAGGTCATCGTGCTGCTCCTCGATAGAATAAATGCAATGTCAGCTCAACACTGTGAAAAATCGTTCTCATGCAGTTTGAAGTAGCAGCCTACCTCGAGGGCCTTTTGTATGCCGCACCCGATGCAAGTGGAATGCTCAACTTGTAGGCCTGCTACCGCATTCAAGAACCCTTGTCGCGTGGATGCATTCACTCCCATCAGCGGGTGAAGGACTTTTGCGTCGTCACTGAAGGTAACTATGGCCAGTCGTACAGAGCCATCTTTGAGGTCATTGATGTAGCGGGTCACAGCCTCTTTCAGGAAATCCATTCGGTCGTAATCCTGCATGAGTGGTAGAGAAAAAGAGGGGGAGGCCTTTATTAGCATAAGGTCCCCCTTGTCCGGAGCTCCCGCTAAATGTCAAGCGCGTGACTCCGACGTTCGCCTGGATATCTATCAAAAAGGGGGCGATGGTGCGGCTGCCGGCGTGAGAAAATCGTGGAAATTCGAGAACCCAGAAATGCTCAAGCTCCAAGAACCTGCCTCTCGCTTTATTTTTATTGTTATTCTAATTCCCTCTGCGGTAAAGCGTGCTTGAAGGGAGGATGCCAACATGGGTGTAGAGCTTCTCGCGCTGCCACGCGCGGATGTTTTTTTGTTGTTGTTTTTTGTGTTTGTTTTTGCACCTGGTGCGCTTCGAGTCGAGCAAGGGCACCGGGGAGAGGATCGCAACGGCGGAAGAGCCGTGCAACCCTTCGCTATTCGCTCTCGCACTCTTTTTTTTTCCTTTAGTAGGAGACTCATCGCCGAAACCCGAACACACGCTACCTGATACATTCACTTCCTCTGTTAGTGATGTTATACCCTGTCACAACTTCGTTGGTCGTGCAGCCTTAGCGCCTAAAAATAAAGTTCGACGCTGGTCACGAAAGTCCGCAATATAAGTGGCGCTGCACTATCACCGAAACATTCACAAACAAACCCAATTGCAACCTACCTTTCATGCAGTCATGGTGTTCATGCGCGTTTTCATTTTCTTTTTTTTCTGCTGCTGCATAGTTTTTCATAAATTGCAGAAGTGGCTTAAACTGAATGTTTGGTTTTTGTTTTGAAGGAACGCATTTACTTTGCTGTTTCTTTGTGTTAGGAATAACGTTTGTCATACGGCAGAAACAAAGCTGGTACTGTTGGGCCAACAGGATAAAAACACAAGCCTCCTTTCTTTGGGGCCCCACCTTGTTTGTTTGTTACGCGAATGGTGGTTCTTTTTTCAGCACAATGTTAGCGTACGGAAAAATCCAGAATGGAGGCTTGCTGTTTCTATATGTGCGAAAAAGGAAAATAATGGTTGTCTAGGGTGCCTGGATGCTTGCGGGCAGCTCACTAGTTCCTGGGGTGCCTAAAGAAAACGCGGTTGTGGTTATTATAGAACTTCAGACGGGGTACAAAAAAGAAAAAGTGTCTTTTTCCACGGCTAAGTTAAGGCGTAAACCCGCGGGCGCGGAATTAAAGAATTACTGGGACATCGACATAGGCACGTGCAGAAGTAATGCACTATTGCGCATTCTGCTGGCGAAGACGAGCAACCCGGTGGTCACGGCTGTCAACCCGCAGTGTAGATCTGTGGCTTAAGGCTAATGTACCAGTTTGAATGGAAGCTTCCCTTTACTAGTGTTTGCCATTATATTTTATTTGAACAATTATGTTCAGCTGCAGACAGTAAACGGCCATCATACGCAATGACTCGCTGGCAACCAGCTTGCCGCTGAGCCAGGAAAGCCCCGATTCCGTGACCACTGGCATCGGTGCGCACGTATGTGGGAGCAGTGGCATCAAAGCGACACAAAATATGCGAAAATATGAGTCGTGTTATGAGAGTATCAAAGGCCTCCGATAGGTTGGGTCCTCAAGACAAGGTGACATTGCTCTTGAGCAGGCTGGTTAGCAGGTGGACCATGTTAGCCAAAATTTTGATAAAATGATGGAAGTAGGAGCAGAGACCTATGAAGCTTCTGATGTCGTGAGCCGAGCGTGGCAGCGGAAAATTGGTAAGAGCACGGAATTTGTCTCTATCTGGCCGTACCCCGGAGGCGTCAACGAGGTGTTCAGGAATTGAATTTCACGACGGCCAAATCTACATTTTTTGAAATCGAACTGTACGCCTGCCTCTCGGAACACAGCAAGTATGTCGGCAAGGTGGTCCAGGTGGGCGTCAAATGTTGCCGCGAATACTATTACATCCAAATTGCACAAGCAGTTGACCATCATTCTCTCAAATAAGGCAGGGGTGTTGGAGACCAAAGGGCATGACTGAATTCACAAAGCCCATCGTGAGGCACGGAAGCAGTCCTTCCGCAGTCCTGTTCACTGACTGTGATCTGCCAGTAGCCAGAACGCAGGTCTATGGACGAGAAATATCTGGCCCCGTGAAGACAAGAGCATCATCAATGAAATGCAGTGGGTAAACAATCTTTCTTTGTGACGTTGTCTAGATGTTCATAATCCGTCCAGAAAAACCCCGTCCCATCTTTTTCTCGGCAAACACGACTGGAGGCACCCACAGACTGAAAGATGGTTGGACTATATCGTTGATGAGCATATATTTTTCCCTTTTCGATGAGGAGTCGTTCGGGCCACCCTACACTAGTGAAGCATTGTCGGTGGGTGACCGCAGATGTTTCGGTTAGTGGATGGTTATCTAAATCGAAAATATCTCTGTACGAATCCAGGAGACGACGGAGATCGGCGGTATTATCCCGTGGGAGGTTTGATGCAACCATTGCCTTTACTGATGGTGCTTTTTTTGGACGCATGAACTGCGGGCGATAAATCTACAGGGGCGCTGGCGTCCATGGCATAACTATTGTGAGTGTCGAAATAACAGACCGTCGCAAGCGAAATACTCTTGGGAAGGACTTGAGGTGTGTAATTGAAGTTCAGCAATAGAAGGTAGGTCCGGCTCTCTACCGCACTAATGATGGTGTGTGGCAGAGTGACGTTTTGCCTAAGCAGCGCGCCTTTAATGGGGGAGACGATATATAATCACTGTCGGCAACAGGTAGGCTTGATGACAGAGACATATATGTTCCAGCGTTTGACAGCAAACATACATAATTTGTGGAGCAACAACAGTGCTTTCGAACATTATCGGGAGAAGGAAATTAAAGGCGGAAAGTCCCGCACAACAGTCAATGAGAGCGGCGTGGTGCAAGAGGAAATCGACGCTGATAATTTTATGGGGGCATTTTTCAAGGACGGTGAAAAAGACTATCGTGGCCAGCAATCCGTATTCAAGCGGTACACATTCCGACAATTGAAGGTGTGCTCCCATTGGCAACTCGAACAAATGTTTGCATCGGTGGCGTAAGAAATTTGCGGAGATGCCAGCGGAGGGTTAAGCACATTACAGAGATGTGAGCATTTGTGTCAGTGAGGGCCTGGGCTGCAATACCATCAACAGTAACGTCTAATAAATTGGGCTTAGACGTCTTGGTTAATAGAGGATTTGTCATCCAGGTCATAGATGCAATGTTACCTCCTTGAGCTGCATTGATTATTCTTCTGACAAGGACGGGGCTTAGCTCTACATGGGCCACAAGTCCAATGCGACAGCAGTAGAAGCATATTGGCTTGTTTTCAGGAGTACGCCACTCTTCGGGATTTTGTGTCTGAAAATAGCGTGGGGCATCTTGGCGGGTACCGGTGAAGACACGAGGAACAGGGAAAGTGTTCAGGTGAGCCACGGAGAAAATGCTTGGAATGCTGTGGCTTGTGAGCTTTTGCTGTATGCTGCATGAATTAGGGAGACGGAAGGTGAGGTTCACTCACGGGTCAGGGCCGGTAGGGCAGCCGTAGCTGTAGCCTCCAGCCCACGGCGTACTATTTTCGTTAAGTCATCGGACGAGAAAGGGCACATTGCGGGGGTGGGGTACCCTCACAAGAGGTTGTGGCAGCAGTGTTAGGCAGTCGAGTGAACTGTGGGGCAATACGTTGAGCTTTCGCTTGTTTAAACCGTCTGCACTCTGTCATGATGCCGTCTATGGTGGTGCAGTACACGAGCAGGTTGAAAGTTGATCTGCAATTCCTTTCAGCACATGGCCTAATTTGCCAGTTTCCGACATCGTGCCATCTATCTTGTGACACAGAGCAACACCATCCTGAATACAGGCGACGTACGACTCTGTCCAAGTTTAAAAACAGGAAGCAAGTTTCTTCTTTGCGGCTAGTTGGCGGCCAACAATCTTTCATAACAGCTCACGTAACGTCGCTTCGCAGGTGTCCCAGCTTGTGAGGTCGGCTTAGTGTGTCTCAAACCAGGAATAGTCTGGCTGTGCCCTTGAGGTAAAATTACGTTGGCGAGCACCAAGGTTGCGTATGATCTGTTATGAGTGCTCAAACGCCCATCGCTGTCGTCCTACGTTTTTGCTCTCGTACATTATGAAAGAGACGCCTCCCCAATGTGTCCGAAACTGTTGAGTACGAATTGCTAAGCACGGTATAGTGACGATGCACTGGGCTCGCGGCATTTATGGCAAGCATAAAAGCGGCTTTTGAAACGGGAAATATTAGTGCATAGGAGGATCGGGGACCCTGCAGCCCAAAAAAGCCACCTCACGGAATTCGGAATAGTATTGAGTACTCCAAAAGAGGTTCCCCCCTCCCCGCCCCGTCCTGCTTCCTTAGTATACCCGTTTGTCCGCTATAATCGTCGCGTCGTTTTGATATTAGATGCGATGCACCTCTTTCACTCGCCTTGTCCCTCCGGCGTCGTCCGGCGTAGTCCGCATCCTTCCCTCATTCTCCTCGCCGCGCCAGCTGCGCGCTAGCGCCGCTCTCACCGCAACGCCATCTGCATGTTAGCGCTCGCCGGCGCTCGCTCCGTCGCCGTGCCAGCTGTGCGTGGGTGCAGGTTAGCGCGCAGCTTGCGCTCGGTTAACGCATGCGCATGTGCTGCTATGCGCTGCTCTCTCTCATTCCGCTCCATATAAACGCGGTAACTGCGCCGCTCCGCTCAGTCGTTCCGCCGCCGCCCCGCCGATGACATCCTCCGATGACCAGCGATGATTTGAATGGAGACTAACAGGCCTGCTATCGCGATGGTCGGCGCAACCGTAAAAAAACTTCCACCATCTTCCCGCGAGGGGAACCATGGGGTAGATGCGACGCATCGGGGGTGAACATGCTGCGTAAAATATGGACACACAACAAGAATGGACACGATAACGGAAACGCAACGGAAACCCCCGATGCGTTGCATCTACCCCATGGTTCCCCTCGCGGGAAGACGGTGTAAATTTTTTTACCACGACTAACACTCCTTACTTTCGGAGATAGAATATGCAAAACACTGGATTATGTAACTAACCAGTCATGTAGTTTTTCGGTTCATTTTCCGCAGTACGCGAAGTAGCGCCCCGTCTTTATGTATCCGAACATGGTTCTACGCATACATGCTGAACCTTGTGAGGCGTCAGTAAACGAATGTTTACATGCATGCTTGATGATACATCCAGGACAAGCACGACACGCTGGCCAAGGTCGTTGTTTGCTTGCTTCTCCAGGAATATAACTTCTCTCCGTTTCGATATATTTGGCTCGGGTAGGCTGGAAAGACAAAGGTAGAAAAATGCCCGTTATTTCTGTGTCACTCATGCATTTTTACTCTTTAAAGAAAGTCAGTACAAGCGTATAAAGTTGCTTGATAAAGAGTAACACTCTCGGAAATTCAAATTGCAAGCGGTAGTGAGAAGCAGCTGTTTTCGGTCGTGTCCTGTGACACACAAAGATGCTACGTGAGGATCAGTGTCCCAACTTGAAGCTCTTAAAGGAGCCATGAAGAGAAAACAAAAGTTTGTTTTATTCGAAAGATTAGGTGTTTCATAGTACCCCAAGCGCTTTCCCGGAAGCAAATGATGCTTTATTCACTGAGAAATAAGGCAATTTAAGCCAAAATTTTAAATCTCCCGCTAAAATTGAACATTCCGTGACGTGTACAATGGCGTCATAGAGCCGGTCCATGAAACAGATACTTAGTATGTCGACTCCATATAGCACCCACACGCGGGAGTCGATCGAGACGGCGGCCATTTTAAAAATACTAGTAAAACCTAGTGCACCCGCAGCCCTAGTCATGGAATCGCCTGATCCGGAGAACAAAACTCTCGCCGAGGAGCTCGGGCTTGCATTTAACAACCTCACACCACAAAAACGCTCAATGCTTCTAAGTGCACGAGCGGCAAGAGTTGTGGGATACGCGGTGGACGGGAAAGCGACCATTCCGCGATAGCCACAACAGACGAACGCCCAGCCGTCGGCACCGCTGCCTCGTCAGCCCCGTCGCGACGGACGAATATAGACTGGTACGTATGTGCCGTATTTTGATTACGGTTAATAATAGTTCAATTTCAGTAGCAGTATCACTTATGCCAGTTGGCCGGTGTCGTGTATGGAAAGCCGTTCGCGCGAGCTCTCTGCTTCGACCAGAAAGATACGAACGTCAATGCGCGGTGTTTACGGCATTTTTTTCCCCAAGGTCAGAGCGATTTGACGAAGTCGGCGACGAGCGCCAGCATGTCCCAGGAGTGAGCTAACGTAAGGGTCCCTGCCTTAACTGAACAAACTGAAGTTTTCAGTGGTTGTAAACTGGAAACGAGCTCGTAACGACAGCAGCAAGCCAACACCATTCGAAACTTACGCGACGACTGGCACTATCTCGTCGCTTCTTGCTGTTCCTTACTCCCCTCGTTTCTATTTTTACCTTTGCTGGTTGGCGATATGACGGCCAACCTCCTGTGAAGGGATTACGATACGAAGCAAGGTCGCGGCTGTGCGTGCTGGAACGGTTCGTTGGCCCCGAAGAGCCTCGAACCCGAAAATTCGTCTGCGCGACGGCGAGATGTCGAGCTCGGCCGCGGCGCTAGTTTCGTACGCATTGGCGCACACGCTTGCGAGTTCGTTCGGACCTTCAACCGTTTACTCCACCGTTCTTTGTCATAAAAAGAATGTGCAGTATGTTTCACGGGCATTTAGCTCGCTATGCAAGCTGTAAGCCCTGCCTAACATGCGTTTGCTTTTGCCGGCCTCCGCCAATCGCAGAGCTTAGCCCATGTGACGGCATAGGTTCTGTTGCGGAAAATGAGCTGGTGGGTCGCATGGTCATTTCCTTTTTTCCTAATTATGTAGCTTATTTGAGCGAAGTTTGCGTTATAAGTGGTGTCGCTATGGTTCTAACGAGGCAATCTTTCGAATGAACCAAACTTGTGTTTTCTCTTCATGGCTCCTTTAATCAAATGAACACCAGTAGAACCTTTTTTTCGGTATTTGTGGTAGCAATCCGTGAAATATGCCGGATTACTACAGTCAAACCCGGTTATAGCGAACTGCAATATGCGTCACGATTAGTTCGATATATCCCATAGTTCGATATAGCCGAACCCGCCTATAACGAATTTATTGTTACGAGTTCGCAATGCGCGGGACTCCCCTGCCATCCCCGAATGTAGAAACGAACCAAAATAAAGTATGTCATTACCCTACACAAAACTTACAATTTATTGCAAATAATAAAGAGTACTTTCCGCCTTAACGCCTTAACTGCCTAGGTACTTCAAAAAAAAAAAGCGGTAATTTTTGTTTTCTTTTCCGTATTGGCAGCGTCAACTAGCACAGCATTCTTTACACGAGACATCGTTTGCTCCAGTTCGAGTCCGTGTCCTTCAATATCGAAGAAACATTGGAGGTGGACATCGACTGCCGAAAGGACTTCATTAAGCGTCGGATGGCTTTCATTCGCGACATACTCTGCCTCCTCGGTGCTTTTTATCAGCATTACGAGGGTGCTGCTGACGGTGCCCGCGTCCGAGGGGCTTACAGTGACGGCAACGTCGTCGTCGACACACAGGAAATCTTCGAAGGACACTCCTTTCGTCACAGCATCGGGAAAGTTGGCGAGCTGCTGCCTTGGTCCGGACTCACTGACTGGGCGGGTTTCGTCTCGAGTTCCGCTCGTCGGAAACAGTTACGGAAAGTGCCGGGCGTCATGTCACTCCATATGAGGCGCAATGCCTCAGTCACGGCATTTGGTCAGAAGTCGCGACCGTTCAAAATCTCAATCGCCGCTCCGAGACCATGCATTTTGGCAGCCATTCTAGGCACGCCGAGTTCGATATATCAGATGTGAAGTTCATTATAAGGAATGTGTTTCACGTGTATTTTCGTAACTGATTTATTTTTGTTCGATATATAGCATAATTCGCTCTATCCGGGTTCGTTATATTCGGGTTTGACTGTATGCTATATTTTTCTTTCCCCGTTTGTCTTCGAAGTCACTGCATTCTGAAGGTGTAGATCTTAGGGACACCGTTGTACGAACAGCAGCCCACGTCGCCCATTGTTAATACGTTCCGTGTTGCTATTCTCAGCCCCGGTTACATAGAGAGCACGAAAGAAGTGGACGACGAAACGAGAAATGGCACACTCTACTCACATCAAGGAGATTTGTCGGGACCTGCGGCTTCGTGTGTTTCACAATAGTTACTACTATCGAATACACGACGCAGGCGCCACGTAGACTCCACAAGAATATTCCAACAGGGTCTCAACATTACACACCAAAATCATTTTCCAAACTTTAAATTTCGGCGCTGGGCGAGAAGCGAGACGTTCATGTGTCGAGGCTTCGGCGCATACCAAAGATCCCCAGTTGGCCAAATGTAAACCGGAGTCCTCCACTACTGCGGGCCTCAAAGCCCAGCTGTAGCGCCCGGGCGTGAAAACCCACAATCAATCGATTTCTTCGCCAGGGAGCGAGTTCGTGATTGCTGAATGAACTAAATCAAGTACCAAAGCATATTTGTGGAAGAAATTTCTTCTGCATTCGTGGGGCTGCAGCAAGCCTTATGGGACGTTACGTTTCTGCCGTCATTACGGTGTTATCGGCTGTCTGCCGTCCGTTCCCACCTGTTATCAAAACGAAGGGTAACCTCTTTTTACATTTTACCGTACCACAAAGAGCACAAATAAATCCTTATTTTGCACTTGGTGATGGTGCAGCCAGGTATTTTCCTAGCAACGCCAGCAGCATGAAAAAAAAAAAAAAAAATCGCCGTCCCTATTGTGAAACTACGCTTGAACTATCAGTTCGGATTGCTGAATTAAGTACCGCACTGACATTCACGTACCCTATGAAGTCGTCGTTCCCGGCGATCACTTCCCACGTGGACTTTTGGCTGCAGAGGGCGTTTTGCGCGGTAGGGGCGTCTGTATTATGGCTGCGAATTCCGCTGGTCCCGTTACAAAACTGGGTCGTCTGTAAAAATAATAAAGCCACAAAAACTGCAGCTCCACACCGCGTTCAAGTTTTCAAATAACAAAATAGGTAGTGAACAGCCAGAATCACCACGTAGTATAAAATAAGAACAAATGCTTTGATTTGTCAGAAATCCACCATACACATGTGGCAACTTGTAATTGCTTCCAGGGAAACTCCTATCAAAGACCCACGTGACGGTAATATTTTACTGCTGCTTTAAAACGCTGTACTTTATATCTTTCTTGCTATCGCGTTTATATCCCACAATTTGAGCTGCCCTCTGCTTGTCATAAGTGGTAGCTGCCACCACGACAAGTATTTCCTTTGCTCCCGCTTAGCAGGGCTATGAAGACAAAATTCTGAAAGACGTTGTTTTGACCCCAAAAAGAGCAAGAAATACTGACGCACTTTCAAATTTTCCGCTGCAGTGACGCAATATGGGCAAGAGAGACGCGACATGGGCCAGAAGTAAAACCTAGTTATCAGTGTCTCAACAGCACGTTAGGATACAAGCGATACAATTCAGGCATCCACCACAATCGCGCAGTCGTCCTTCTTGGCGGTGGCTTGGGTTGGCCGCTGCCAATGGCACGGACATGTTTTTGTGACGTGACAGATATGTCCCCGAAACGAAGGCGGGGCGTCGCCACTGCTACATTTGTTTTTTTTTCCTAAGGTCTCCGATATTCGATGGCTGCGACAAAATTGGTATTCATTCATTTTTTTTTTTAATTTATGAATACTGCAGTCCCTCCTAGGGATTTTAGCAGGTGGTCTACAGGGCATGAAAAGAATATATGGTTCCCAAAAATTGTGCAATGCAGCACAGGTGAATCGGTTCCGTTTCTTCTCGGGTACAAAGAGTTGTGGCGAATAATATTACACACCAATAAAAACCACAACAAAAAATTCGCTATACATTGCTAATTAACGTAAGACTCAAACAAACTTAAAAAAAGACTGTAGAATGTGTGTATTTTGAAGTTTGTTCTAATCGGAAATGGTTCTAGGAAAGAAGGAAGCACGATGGGACGTTACTGTTAGTTGCTGTCTTTTCTTGGTCGCGTACCCTGCTGAACAAGAAATCACATCCGCAACATCGATTTTATTAATGCCCCTTGGGTTTGTTGGTAGGAGAACTTCAGTCGAGATAAAAGATTCCTGTGTGCTAACGATGGTAACTCGCCTCATCTTAAAAGCTCGGTAGCTGAAATGCGCCCAAATTTGTTAAATACGTAGCGCACAGCCTCCTTTTGTACGTTTTCGAGTCTGCTCATGTTTGTCTTGGTGCAAGGATCCCAAATAACAGCGGAATATTTCAATGCTGGTCGAACTATTGATTTGTACGCTAGTAGACGAACGTTACGAGTAGAAAGTTTCAGCGCTCGTCTAAGAAATAAAAGCGTTTTGTTCGCGGCTGTAATAACGGAATTAATGTGCTTATTTAAATTGAGATTATTGGTTATTCATAAAGCGAGGTACTTATATTGAGTTGCTTCCGTCAGGGTGATTGTGTTCACAGAGTAATTAAAGACAAAGGGTTTTTTTTTTTCTAGGGATTTCTGACTGCTATTTCACCGAAGTTTACAGCCATCTGCCATTGTTGTCGGGGCAGAACACTTCTTTTAACGAACAGCCATCTGCCGTTGTTATCGTTTTGTTATGAATTCAATTATCATTGTTACCGGGGCGAAGCACTTCTTTTAATAGACAGTTTTAGCATATCGTTACCGTGTTTACTTTACCGTCTACCGTGTTTGCGTGAGTCAACTGCGCATGCATGAGTTACCACGAACGGCAACTTACCGGCACAGGCTTTACCGTTGCCAGCGAGCTTCCTGGGCAGACGAAGTGTACCCTCGCGTCGCGTATTGATTACAGCAGTGCGCTCGGCGCTTTATGCTTGGTACAGCCGATAAAAGTAATCTTACTTAATGCTGTTTATTACGTTTTTGTAGTTACATAATGCTCAGGAGAAAGCCAAACTACCATTTTTCTCAGATGGGCGAGAAAAATGGCCGCCCCTACTCGTGCTAAGCCTTGCCCCCCTCAAAATGTTCAGGTACGTTTCTGAGCTCACAAGTGCTTTTAGACCTCCAAAACAGTGCTGGGTGAGGTAGTGTAGGTTACTGAATAATTACCACAACATATTTTACTCATTTCTTGCCTAAATATTTGAAGCAAGGGAAATTCTATTATACCTTGACTCTAACTCTACTCTGTAGATGGCGCCACTGACACGTTTTCTTTTTAAAGCTCTACAGGTGATGGCTACAGTATTCTCAAAACAACTACAGTTATTGTGAACACTTCACCCGAGAAGTGAAATATTCAAGCTACTTTAAATGAAAGCAAATAGATCTATGCAACAAAATTATGAGTGATTTGCTTTGAGACTAATTCATCAGATGTCGCTACTGGCACCACGGTGGCCGGAATACGCAAACAGCAAACGGTGTGCTAAAACGTGCCCAGCGGTAAACGAAAGCTCTGGTGTCCGGTAACATGGTAAACGGCACCGCGAACAGGGTAACGATACGCTAAAACTCTCTAGTGAACATTCATGCGCCATTGTCATGATTGTTACCGTGGCAAAGCACTTCTTTTAATCAACCAAACTTGTAGTATTTTGTCCTCATGTGCCTAAATAAACACTCAACAACAACAAATTGACCGCGCGTCCAGAGAGGACAATGCATTTGTATACATTGTCTTGAAAGCAAGTAAACAGAACACTTGTTTGGCTGATCTTAAAACTTTGCTGTGCGGGTTTGGTGCATCAGGGTTCTGGCTTCATAGTTATTTACTTATCGTAATTACAGCACCAAAGTGTGCGGGGATCGCTCAAATAAAAAAGCACAGAAGAACCCTCACAGTGCGCATGTAGGGCATGAACATAATGGAAGACTCGACGCGTGTCCCTGCAGGTGAGTAGACGGTGAGCAAGCAGTCTTCAGCGAAGAGACATTTCTTCCAGTTGATCCTGCATGGCCTGCCGTTTAAAGTTCGAAGGTGGAACTCTAGGTTCCCTGAGCAGGAGTTGAGACGAATCTGAAAAAAAAAAATATACATTCAAGTGAAAAAAATCAGCTGAAATTCAGATAGTTGTCTACTAATGCGTAGTATTCTTATGCAGGTTGTCTAGAGTGAGTTCCATGCAGTCAAATATCCCTTGGCTAATGATATAAATTTATATCATTGTACCGGTGAAGTGCCTTTACTTCGCTAATTAAAATTTTTTTCTGGAGATGCAAGGCGTACTGCAGAGTTGGTCCGTTTGCATTAAGTTTTTACGCAGTTCCAACATTCTTTTTGCGCGTTTTTTTGTTTAACCTTTGGTTTTTCGGGGAGACGGATAAGATGCATCTTCTTGATTTACTCAGATCACTTTAGCGAACATATTTTTGTACATTTTTTTTCAAAACTCTGCTTGACCAAGTATCTCCTTTTAGGCTAATGTGACGCTGAAATTTGCTACTTGCGCAAAACTTGCATTTTGCAAAAATCCAGACCTTTTTTGCCATTCTCGCTATTTTTATGCATATTTTGAATGTTTCCGGCCTTTTGCGGACTTTTCTTTTTCGGTTTGGGGGCAGGGGAATAAGATGTATTAGAAGCATATTGTCGATTTAGTCACATCAGTTTTGTGAGCGAAATTCATTTCTCCTGTTTCCGTTTTTTTTTTGCAAAATTCTGTCCGACGAATTTTATTCCTTTACGCTATTATGCAGTTAAACCGGGATATAACGAAGTTGACCCAAATCTCGCAATTTTTCGTTACAATCCAAGTTTTCGTTACGTGTAGGTTTCGAGTTAAGGCTTGCGTGAACAAAGCAGAAGCGAAACCGGGATGCTAGACTTCAGTGATGGTGAACTCACCCTTGAAGGATTTATTTCCCAGTGGAAAACTGCGTGCATTTGCGCCTGCTGCTTTCGCACGAGCTTAGGCACTACACGGCGCTACAACGCGGCCAGCTCACTTACCACCCACAACGTAATTATCACTTTTGCCTTTTAACTATTTTCCGCGCCTTAACCCGTTTCAAGGATCCAACGTATGCTGAAAAGGGCGCCTTTTCGAGAACTTGATGCTCACTTCCGCACTCAAACATGTTGAGAGGGTGCTAGTTGGATACTGTGCCGAGCAGCGATGGCAGTTACTTGCTCGTCTTGAAAAGAGGAAGGGTTTCGTTTTCTGGCAGCAGAACTCATCACAGACGAACCAGCACCACAGGCAGCAGTGGAGATGCGTGACTACACTTTAACAGCAAGGCCTAGAGCCTCAAACCTTGCGTCGAACCGACACCGCACTCAGACGTGGGAGCACGCAGTCGTTTGCAGTGACGGCAAAACAATTAAGTGAAGCGTAGCTACCCTCGCGACGTGGTGCCGCGCTACGCAAGCGAAACCTCAAGTGAGTGCTACGTTAAGCCCGTTCTACATGGGGCGAATATAGCTTGCGAATTCGCAGCTGCGGCGCCGCTCGTGCACCAAAACTATCTCTTCTCGTTGCCGTGGCGAATTTCCAAATGTTTGGAAGAGTCGAACTACTCTTGTGAACGCCGCTTAGCATTTGGCAATATGTCGCAGCAGTGAAACTAAAAAAAAAAAAAATCGTTTTGCCGCACGGGCGGCGCCGCAACTACGAATTCGCAGGCGAAATTCGCCCCATGTAGAACGGGCTTTAGCCATCGAATGGCACTGGCCGCTCCGTTCATCATCCCCATAACGAATTTTGTTTTCAGCGATTCTAGATGTTTTTGTAGCTGCTGGCTAGAATTAGCTAAGTTAGTGCATTTCGCCAGCCGATTTTTCAGTAAAAGTTAAAAAACAATGACTGGTCAGCTTAGCGAGTTCGTTACATCAAGGTTAGCCGCCGCAACGCCTTCTTTACAGAGAGTCCGCAAGCACGTGGGCTTCAATGGGGGCGGAAATGGGGAATTGAAAAACTTCGTTAAATCCAGAAATTTGTTACATAGAGGATCGTTACATCCAGGCTTAACTGAATAACGATTAGAGGTGTTACTTCCGCTAAATTTCCATTTCTGTGAAAATGCAGGGAATTACATGGTCCTGGTTACAGGTGTATACTGAGAAAAGATTGCTACGCATTAAAAAACTCGCCACGCATCAGCTTGTGTCGCTGAAAGTGTCGTCAAAAGGCAATAGTGTCGTGCCGCCACTGCCACGGAACTGGCTCTCTTGTCTAATACCCCTCATTCCCACAGTGCTCCGCTCCTGTGTTGGTCCGCCCATAGCACGTTTGCTGAGATCACTGTTGCCTTTTTCGCCCCAAGAAGCCATCTATCCGGATTCTTGGGACTTGGTGCCCGGGCCACAAGCGCGAGGCTTGGACGCCTACCTTGTTTGAATTTCGTGATTTAAAAATTGTTTTCAACAAAGTTCTTTTATTTCGCTCTTATCAAAAATCGAGCAACTGCAAACACCAGTTATGTATTGCGTGTTCCTTCAGAAAAGCCTAATATTTCTTTGCTGAGCAGTGTTGACAAACATGGAGCGTATTTCTAAAGTTCGTAGATGGTAAATGTTTTGCATGTATGGACGCTGCGAACATCAAAAAGGGGAAAAAGACTTGGGCGAGAGCGCTTGGTTGTAAGCTTTGCATCAGAAACTCCGTAGGCCACAGCTAACTATTCACGGTTTGCGATGCCCCAGGTGCCGTTCGGGACAATGTAAACGCCTTACTATAAGGAATTCATTTTAGCTTTTGGTTGGGTGGCTGAATCGAGCGACCGACAGATAGAGCAAAATTATAGTGTTTGAATAGCCCGAGAAAGAGTACCATCTTTAAAAGCACGAAATTAAACAGACGTACATGCTTACACAGGGGCTGCCGGTTATATACACCGATTTTGCCTCAAATGTACCTGCAGTTTTCTTTGCGCTAAATAACAGAGAGAAGTAACAAAATACAAATATCTTGGTGTTAATCTTTCGAGTAACCTATCATGGTCTCAGCATATTAACTTTATCTGGACAAAATCTTTAAAAAAATTAGGTGAATTAAGACGAACGCTGTCACAATCACCAAAAAGCACTAAATTAATAATGTATAAACTTTGATTCGTCCTGTGCTTGACAATGCATGCCCCGTATGGAGCCCTCACAAGCAAGTGGAAATTGATAAAATCGAGGATATTAAAATAAAGCTGCCAGATTTATTTCTAATCGCTATGAGCGCTACTTTTCGCCTTCCTTTGCTCTAGCCTCTCGAACTTACCACAATACGCACGCGCCGACTCAATGATTCTATGAAATTGCTTCACGGTTTTACTCATTCAGTGTATCGCATGTCTGACAACACATACATCTCATTTGCCCTTGCCGTCCATTACTAGAAGAAATCACCATCTTAATATCAAGTGGAACCAACGCATTAGTTTTTCTCCCATTAACTGCCGAACACTGGAATGGATTATCTGGCGACACTCGTTCCGTTCCGCTGGAAAAATTTGTACTTGCCCTTTATGGTTTGTCTTGATTATTTTTTTTTGTATTACTCTGTTGCTCTGTTTAATTGCTATCGTTTGCCTCTGTTCAATGCTCACTTCTGCCATAGCCCCAAGTGGGGGCTGAAGTATGTACAAACAAACAAACAAACAAACAACCAACCAAACAAACAAACAAACAAACAAACAAACAAACAAACAAACAAACAAACAAACAAACAAACAAACAAACAAACAAACAAACAAACAAACAAACAAACAAACAAACAAACAAACAAACAAACAAACAAACAAACAAACGAACAAGCAAACAAACAAACAAACGAACAAACAAACAAACGAACAAACAAACAAACAAACAAACAAACAAATAAATAAATAAATAAATAAATAAATAAATAAATAAATAAATAAATAAATAAATAAATAAATAAATAAATAAATAAATAAATAAATAAATAAAATTATGACAAGCGCCAGCGGTTCACGAGGTTCGAACGGCTATGGCTATTTATACCGCGTGGATTTAGAGGCCTCAGCGTGACCCCCTGACGACGGTGCATCAGGCCCTACTTGGTCCGTTATCGCACTCCGCCGCCTTAGTCCGGCAGTCGCATCGACCATTAGCGAGCTAAGGCGACAAGGCGAGCCCATAAAGTGCGCTGCACTTAAACCTGAGCCTATCTCATTCCCATTACATTCCGGACAAAACTTGCCGAATTCCATTCTCATTTCATTCCTCCAAGCCTTGGCGGCATTTCATTTTTATTCCATTCTGGGGTGGCGAAAAAGTGTAATGAATACCGAGTGATTCTAATTCCGGAGTGGTGTTTCCGCCACACTGACACACACATGTACGCACACAGGCATGGTCGCTCAATGAAGCAAGTCATGCTCTCGTACTGAAAAGAAAGTGGTTTGTCTGATGCGCTGTTCAGGCACCTGTAGTTTTAACGGCGTTGCATCTTTAACGAGGGAGCATTAGTAGTTGTAGATGTCTAAAACTGATGACTATGGTGCTTAACTTGACGAAACTAAACAGGTTATGAGGCAGGCCGTAGTGGAGGGCTCCGGATAATTTTGACCACCAGGGGATCTTTAACGTGCGCCGAAATTTCGAAGACATGGGCGTTCTTGCTTTTCGCAAGTCGAAAACTGTCCGGCGTCGGCGTCAACCTCCAGCTGTCAAGCGTGGCATGTGGCGTTTGGAGGGATTTGATTCTTCCCACCTTTCCCGTGCTAGCAGACGGGCTAGAAGAAGGAACGGCTGCAATAGTTATCGCAAAGCGGGGAACCCGTTTCTATACGGTAACCGGTAGCCGCCCTATGCCACTGCGCGTGCGCAGAGCGGGAGAGACCGGCTTGCTGCATGCGCAGGTTCACCGACCGTGTACCGGGCGCCATACCGGGACAGGTTCTCTGCCTGCTATAATCTGTCAGTCGCTTGCTATGGGGACCGGGCAGCTCGACGGGTGGCGCCACCACTCGGCGCTACCCTCGGTAGTGGAATGAGCCGGCGCATTGGACTACGCAGCCTTACGTTGTCTTTGTCGTGTTTCCTTCGGTGCTTCGAATGTTTTAGTGGTGTTGTGAGCGGACGTGTGCGGTGAAACGAAGTCTAGACCGATGTGTTGGGATCTTAGCTGCAGTAACGGTGACGTAAACTTTTTGGACGCTTCTAAAGTTGGGTATGGGCTACAATGACATGAGCGATTTTTGCAGCAATCTAAGCTTGGCTCCACCTAATCTGAGTACGAATAAAACTACTAATATTATAATTCATTTTTTCTTAAATGCCCTAACGGCTACGTAAACACCTGATCTGAGTACGAATAAAACTACTAATGTTATAATTCATTTTTTCTTAAATGCACTAACGGCTACGTAAACTTCCTGGACGCTTCTAAGTTTCGGAACAGGCTAAACTGACATGACCGCCTTTTCCAGCGGTCTGCGTCGGGCTGTGCGTTATCTTAGTCGGAATAAAACTATTATTAGTAGCATTCATTTCTACCACCTTAAATTATGTTCACTGGTTTCAATTACTACGGTTTCCATGCCAGCCTTAACGGTGGGATACCTCGATACGTGTGCTTTGAAGAGAAAGGCACTTACGTACGAGATCGTTTACCGCGTGGCCGTGGAAACGTCACGGCAGTGTTCACTTTCTGCAGCCGCGAGATTTGTACCTTTGGATTTCTTGAGTGACAGCATGGGAGCTTGAGAGCTGAAGCGGAACTTCCTAGTTTGCAGTGGTCATTTTATCAAGACCCAAAGTTATTCAACCACCCAACATCTCAAGCTACAAACCATCACTCCTCCCTTCCCATTTTACCACCCGCGTGGAGTAAAGGCTGACACCGATAGTTAAAAAACGTGGCAGTGTCAACGTCAGCCTGAGTTTGCTCGTCTGGTGCATTCGTTTTGTATCCAGACAAAGTAGACGGCTTACCGCTTTTACTCACCTTTCTGCCGGAACAATACATGAGGGGATACATGCGGTCGTTTAAGCGTCCGTATTCGTCAAACACGCCGTACCGCATGTGCGCCCATTCGTGCACGAAGACATAAGCTGAAAGATGCATTAGAAAGTCAGTAGCAATACTGCGCTTAGCTCCACCTACCAACGCTTTGTTCTTTGTGAACAAAAATGTATGGCCTAAAACAATGTAACGCTGAATTCGTGTATAGGCTCAAGTTTCCAGTGGTAGGCCTTTGAGGATTAACTAGCTAAAAAGGGAATAAGTTCGTCACGTTCTTCGGCCGGCCATTTTATTTCATGTCTTCTGCGGCGGAATATTCAGTTTTGTCCATTTCATGTGCGCTACAAATCAACTTCAAGGGAGCTCTGATTGGCTCAGTTCAAACGAGAAGCAAGTGACGCAAGGCTAGCAAAGCGGCGGGTGCTTTCTCCGTAGCAATACAAGTTAAAAGCCTCACGAGTGCACCTATGTTACGTCTCGAAGCTGAAGTTGAAATGGGCATTTTTGCAACCGGCACAACGCCTAATCCTGATCCCCAGTGTTTCAACAGCGTAGCGAACGGCATAGTTTGAGTGCGACACAGTTCTTTCCAATGTAGTTACATTTTAATAGTGCCTTTTAGAACACCTAAATTACCGAATTCTATACTTGGACGCTTTTGAACAGTGTGTAAATATAACCTACACGTTTGCAGGTGCATGGAATGACTACGAGGGTACGTCCTCGCGAGGACCAAACATGAGAAGACAACGCAGCCTCCGATGGCCTCATGGATAAGGGTTTTGAGCTTGCATGGCAAAGAGCAACCATAGGGGTCAGCTGGAAACATTTCGCTCTAAATTGTTACCTCGTACTAGTAACACACCATCTGCTTGCCAGTAAACAATGAAATGAAATTATTGCTTGAAGTCATGCGCGTTAGATCTTCCGACAATCCGAGCGCGATAAACACAACGACACAGAAGCCACACGATGGGACAAGCACTCCAGTCGTGCTTATCCTATCGCCACCTTTCCGTCGTGCTCATTGTCAGAACAAGTGTGCACCAATTTGCCCAACAATGTATTTTACTTAAGTGAAACAGGTTCTTGCAAGCAGTGCGGAAAATTAAGAAATAATTAGCAAGAAAAATACGTCTTCGTGGTTTTATGCAGCGCAAATTATTTTGGGATTGTTTAATATTTCATTGAGCCATCCTCAATTTGTCTGGAAAGAAATGTCTCCGAAAACCTTTTTATTTGTAAGCTTTTGTCAAAACTACACAACTGACACCGAGCAATGCGCGAACGCTGCCCAAAGGGACTCAAACCTCTGGGACAACGGTATTATTCCGGTGTAATTCCCTCCCACATGCTCAGGCTCACTCAAGAGGCCGTTTTCTTTACGGGAATAATAATATGGTTGCTTCACCTAACAGGCATCTGTGTCAAGGAGCGACGATTTTGGCATTCTTATTGATTTTTGTATAGTCAGCCAATCGGCATGAGCCTACCTCTGTGAAATATTGCGGTTAGACACGGCACCGAAAAAGAAGGAAAGCTGCAAGGATGTATTGCGATAAAAACAATACTGGAAGCAGTCTTTGCTTCATTTGCACAACACTTCAATCCACAAAAGAGCGCCGCCAAAGCGAAATTCAATTTGTGATGATTTTCAGGGACTGCTGCCATGTGTCACGGCCAGTGTCTTCCCTCTTGCACTCGAAGGATATCAACTCAGGGACAAAATCCTGCGGCGAAAGCTGATAGCAGGCACGATTCATTAGCGGGACAGGCAGGAAGGCTAACTAGGAAAATGCGGAGGGTTAACTACAGGACCACTTTGTAAAAGGAATATTGGCCGTGTATGGGAACATTTCCGTGTGGCATTACCAATGACGCGGGCCGGGGGCACGTTGTGACTTATGATACAACTGCTGGCTGAGATAGTTTTGTTTTGCAGTTATCTCAAAATTGCTGTCGAACTGGAATGTATTCGCACTGCTAACTTTTGCAGACGTGAAAACATGGTAAAAAACGAATGAACGAGCATGCATGAAAAAAAAAAAAAACCTTGAAATAGCAGGTAGACCTTAAACTGCGCGCCCATACAGCCGAGCAATTTAGCTGTACCACATTTTCAACATGCATGCGAAAGCGTTATTCTGCCAGCATTCCGTGATTCCAGCGTGACCCATAGCGGCGCCCGGAAATAACGCCTTCATACCAAGGCGGAAAAAACGTCTTTCTAGGGTGCACACCGGATGTTAGGCGTAATCATTCGGTTTAAAGTCCAATGTCGTAAACGGGCACACGAAGCTAGACGCACAAGGAGTTTCACGTTGTTATACACACGCCAGGCTTGAAGTTAAAGCGAAAGACAACCGATGTGGTCGAATATATTTGCTTTATCCTACATGAAAGGGCATCACTTAAAAACCCTTAACCCGAAAAGGTTTTCCTGATAGCGCCCTGGAACTTTTGAAATCGTAATTTTTAGATTTCCCCGCCATACGTGTCCCATGGAAAGGAATGCTGGCAACCATGACAGAGAGACGTACTGCAACATACTTCTTACTGCGCATGATATTAAAAGAGGTATTTAAAAACTTCTACCCGGCTAAAACAATGATAATGTGCAACCTTTTGTATTCCTTCATGCGGTTTTTGAATCACACGTTGAAATCGACGGAGTTGTTTGGACACGCACGGCCTCCGCGATCGGCTGCCGGCGGCGCGCCGTTGCTCCGGCCGTCCCATTCGGCGCGTCCCCCAGCAAAAACATGTAATGCGGCTAACGCCTGAACGCGCCGCGAGATGGCGGTGTTAGCCGATGGTTGGGAAGCTTGCACCGGCTCCCCTGGACGGCTTTGCGGAGCCTTTGTTGCTGCGTTTCTTCGCTGCCGGGATCAGGCAGAACTGTGTTGCAGCTTTATTTTTGTTAAGCTGACCAACCGAACGACCAGGTCATGAAGTCCGCTTGTCTAGGAGCTTCGAGGAACAGCACTGAAACCCAGGTATGTCACTGTGCCGTGAAAAGGTAATCGCGCTGTGATTGTTGCGCTGTGATCAGTGCATGACATTTCGGTGCGGGGACATTTGGGGACGAGAACTTTTCGGCGAGCGAATTATCGGGTGCCTGCCTGCTGGAACAGCCGTTATATTTTTATTTCCGCGTAGGGTGGGTTATGGACAACAATCAAGCGCAGTGATTGCATTTTTATACAGGTGCCGTGTTTGATTTTCGGCAGTTATTTTTAGAAATTTAATTTTTGTATATTTCGTGTTTGAAGCCTCGTTCACGGAACACGTGTTATGCAGCCTATTGATTATATGATTTTGCCCATGCTTTTTTTTTATTTACGACAAGATATTTATATTCGTTGTTTGCGGCATGCAGCTATTTACGGCGCGTTGTAAGTCATTTGAAGAACCCGCGCATGTAAGCAGCTGTAAAGGCTGGCCTGAATATTACACTGCTGAAATGGCGTGCAAAATATTGTGAAGTTTTCGGCGCTCCAGCCTGCGAGCACTCGTTGCTCGCAGGCTGGAGCGTGATCTAGATTTATGTGATCGAGAAAAACGACAGCGATGGGCTGAGAAAAAGCTTCGAATAGCTTTCGAATATCCCGAATAGCATTCATTGAAGCGCCGCATCCGACTTTAATTAAAGGATTCAATGCAACTGGCGTTGGTGCAAAATATGTTTTTTTTTTTTTACCGAAATCTCGGCATAAACCATCGTTTGACTTTTACACTTTTTTTTCAGCCACTGCTTGCCAATGTTGGTGCAACTGTCACGGACAAAGCCGCGTACCGCAAAAAACTGCTGCCCAAGCCCCTGCATCGCAAAGTGCTTCGTGTGTGAACTGTTCCGTTTTTGAAGACATGCAGATGCCTTGAAAGTGTAGATTTGTGAATGTAAGTGCAATATAGTTTGTAAATAACTGTTTAATAAACTATGCAGCTCTTGAACGAGTGTGCAGTACACATTTGGTTTCCAACTTTTAGTGTGTACATAAGTGGCTAATGTCCAAAACAAACATGAAAGCTGTCATCATTGCTTAGCACATAGACGTGCTTTGAAATCAGTAATTGAAAATTTAAATGTGCCGGGTATTCATTCCAAAATAGGAAAAATGGGCTTGCCTGTGGCCACTGAAATACGTTTAAGAATACAATGAAATCAGAGTGCACCGACTAAGTTTTTTAAATTTGTTGCGACTGAAATTGAAACCATATTACTTGCTTAACGCGCATGTGTAGAGCAGATTGCCGCATATCCTTGAGGCTATCGCTCAACGTAATCTCCTTAAACGCGTTAATTCTAAAAATAAGACGGGTGCTTTTCTGCCAAACAGGCATTAATTCGAAGGCTAGATAAGAGCACAGCCATCTGTCGTGGGTACGACGCGATCGCGCCCCACGCTCTACTGAACTGCATTATCCATGCAGACTATATAAAATACATAAGCCGGGATAAGAAATACCCGACAAAATAATGACATTTTAGCGAACCGAACGTTATTTCGGTGCCAGAAATTTCCCATCGGTAGTAGCGGATATTGTCCGTGCGTCGAGGGCATAAAGCGGCACAGCCCATGTTAAATAAGTCGCATTGCTGCAATCGCAGCTAAAATAAATGCATTTTCAGGTTCTATGAGCCGCTTTGCACCCATAAAATCAGCTATGCTTTCTTTTTATTGTGACAGGAAGCGCGAAAGTTGACGAAAAGCCATTTCGATGAGCGTTCCAGCATACATGGCTTTCGTTCCAACCATCGGCTGCGCCCGCCGCGGTGCGGCCGCATACGCGGCCACGCCCCCTTTTCAACTTACGCTCTCTCCGGGCGATTGGGACGGCCGGAGCAACGGCGCGCCGCCGGACGCCGATCGCGGAGGCCGTGGGACACGTAAGCTGGTGCCACGTTTAGACACTAGGTGTCGCCACCTTTCAGACTTCAAAAATTTTACTGAAAAATTTAAATTGTTTCCGCCTGTTTATTTAGAAATTCTTTGCCGTTACTCAAGCATATAAAACGCTCGATTTCCTATGAACTAGGCGAGATGCACCCCACAAAAATGGGTTGTATCTGCCTTTAAGCCTGCCGACCGTTAAGCATCCTCCTGGCAAGGGTGAGTGGCGAAGTTACTGAGTTCGGGTAAAGGAGACAAGACGGAAAATACGCCCAGAAAACCGCAGAATCTGCCGGGTATGCGGCGGACGCGAAGCCCAACGTTTTGCTTGGGATCTTACGTCCTCAGCTGGTATCCGCTGGTTGGTAATGTGTTTGCCGTTGGCTAGTCGCGTCGTTACGACTAAAGCGTTGGCTACATAAGGTTAAGCATAAAAATGGCGACTGGTTGGGGCTCCTACTCACTGTAACCGGGAGGGGGGAGGAGGAGGTAAGGCCCCAAGAAAAAAATAACACGATTGCGCTTGCTTGCCAAGATCGTACAATGCCCCATGCAACAGTTTTGCAAACGAAGAGGGCCGCGAAAATTGACAATCGAAACTCTCAAACAAATCACAAGCACTCTTAAGAAAAAGCCTTCCTTTCGCAGACTAAATAATGACAGAATACCGTGGTTTAGGATTGGATTAGAACAGAAACCAACAACTCAGAAACAGCGAGAAATTCAAACTTGCCTAGGTTCCGCTTTGTCCCCGCCGTCACGTTTTGTGTATTTTGGCCCAGGAATCCTGGTGTAAGCTGGATAAAACCACTGGACTTGCCACAGCTTTTGTCCTGGCCTGCTGTGAAAGGCTTGTCGCCGTGGCCTGGGGTCGGCATATCGATGCGTACGTCACACTTTTGGAAGGTACTCTCATAGACTACCTGGGCGCCGGCCCTCTTGGGCCACGTGTGGGGTATCTCGATGATCACTTTCTTGAAATATACTCGTCCATTGGTGGCTTCGTGAAGGAACTCAGATGAGTACCGGAAAAGTGCCTGCGATGTGGAAACATTCGAAAGGTGGAGATCAATAATACCGCATTCTACTTTATGGTGCACTACCTGAAAGCAGGAGAGTTTTAACTAGGAGGAGTAGGCACATGTCAAGGTGAGACAGCTCGAAGAGTGGACACAGGGCTTGTATTCTTATACCTACCGTCAGAGCACTTTTCCACCTTTATATGTACCTGCTAAGTACGCGCACCTAACTTAATGAAAACCGCCCACAATTTGTGCATCGGCGTTGCCTTTGCTTGAAGCTGCCACATTCCTTTCGTTGGCATGCGGCCGCTGAGATGCGAAGTCGGGGCTGCCGAAAGCACGCTTTGTGTTCTACCGTTTTGTGCGCCAGAATGGGGAGGGTGGGGGCGCTTAGCCCGTGTGCCTTTCACCGAAACCGGGCGGTCTCGGCGAAAGGAAACTGGGTGCACAGTAGTAAAAACAGTTTCAGCGCTTTGTTTTCTCTCGGACAACGCGCACGCGGGTATTATGGCTTCCTGACGTTAGGAGGGGGATTCGGTCATTCGTCAAGGTGACAGCGGTCAAGGAGCAAGAGGATGCCGTCTCTTCGTGTGTCGCAAAAGCGCGCGGCGTAGCTTTTGAGGATTTTACGACGCAGGCGTAAGTGCTGTTTGTTTACAGTACCCCCGGAGGCGTATTCGGGTTTCGGCGATGAATAGTCCACGAAAGGGAGAAAAGGCGGAGTGCGAGAGAAAACGGCGAAGGGTTGCGGGGCTCTTCCGCCGGTGTATACAATCCCCGCTCTTGGCCCGGCTGGCAGTAAATACCGAAACGTGCGCTCTATTTACGCACTTGCGTGAAGCGGAAAGTGTTTCAATCGCGCGTTGGATTTCGCCTTCTGGGACGGATGCACTGTGATTCAACAACATGCTTAGACCTGTATATTTTAACGAATTTAAAAGAGCTTCAACCATGCCTGCGTTAGACTTCGTGTCCCCTTGTGATGTTCGCCACTGTGCATTTCGAAGTGCCTCGACCGGGTAGTTCGATTAGGTTTTACGCTGCAACAGTGTTCTAGGTAATATTATCTAAATACTTTGTCATCCGTGCTGTTTCGCAATCGCAGTGTAGCGTTCGCAAATTGTCGCGTAGATTGAAGGGCTGCTACGCGAGCGTGCATCCACCATTCACCCTGTGTGGTCGGCCGCCGCTGTAGAAGTTGTCTGCTCAACCTTTATTATGAATGAACCCTCGAGTGTGATAAATAGAAATTTAGTTTAATGCCCCATAAAGTTTGGCCTAAGTCACACTGGGAATAAGCGATAAGTATATTCGCTTGCCGCCCACCTTCAATATGTTCGTGCTCTGATTTTCTGACTTGATTGCGTTCAACCTTGGCACGAAGGTTGCATTTTGTGCCCTGCTTTTTCTGCGATGATACAAACAACCGGGTTTTTTGTTTTTTTCTTTATCGTATCTAACGCTCCACCCAGAGGAAACGGCAGTTGGCATAGTGACACGGTGGGTGCAGGGACTCGGGTACATGTACTGACTCTGGATCTATTGACGCGTTGGATCTAGTGACTCAGGTGGATCTCTTGACTTGTTGGATCTTCTGACTCGGGCATCACGTGACCAAGTAGATCTCCTGACTCGTTGGATCTAATGACTCGTTGTATGTAGGGAACATAAGCGTTAGCGTTTGACGCTCTCTTTGTACCCGCGCGCATAATGACAAAGGCGAAGTAGCGAAGCGAGGACAGAGCAAAATCCAAGCCATGCGAAGATGGCTCTTGGAATTCCGCTTTTGCGCCTTGTGCAGGTGCCGCCCACTGAAGGTAATGGGTCGACCTCTCAGCACGGTCAGTGACTTTCGGTGGCGGCTGTTTTGTTTTGGCTTCTTGGTTCTGATAAAATGTGTGTGGGAAACGTACAGTCGCGCTCACTATGACCTACACCGCTCATTAGTATTCAGACGATTATATCGTCAAAACAATGACTATGGGCATATACGTTAGGATAAGGCTTGATTCATTAGGACGTCGTTCTCCTAATGCGCACTTGGTCTTCAACCCCGGGTGCCAGAAAGCTGTGGATACTAATGAGCGGTGTAGGTCATAGTGAGCGCGACTGTACTGTGAGTTTCATAAGAGAGAGTGTTGGGTGACGTGACCACGTGTGTGGACGTGTTTAGGATTGGTTGTTTTTTGCGGCCAATCAGTGGTTAAATGTGCATCATTTCGAAAAGGGTTTCTTGAACGCCCCCTTTGGAGGCGTGATTTTTGGGGTCAAAACCAGATTTTCGGGTTCGGTCAAGGGTCGGTCGAGATGGATGTAGCTAAGTATCGATCTCGGCTGAACAGGATGCCGCGGAAAGAGTGGAAAACCGTCATTCTGCCCGGATATAAATATTTGGAGTCATGTAAATAGTGTAAATAAATCTGATACCCAGAAAGAAAATGAGTCCTCGTCCCTCACCTGCTTCAAGCATCGGTTGTCCGTCATCGTAGAGAGTCGAGATCGTCCTCTCGGCTCAAGCTCCCTAAAGAAGCTAAGTATTTCGTCTTCAGCCCACATCAAGATGGGGCGAGGGGAAATCCAACTGTGCCCAAAAGCATTGTAGCAGGCGAAACAAAGACAGAATTGAGACAACGCTGCTTGCTAACTGGCCAATAAAACAGTAATTGTGTACCTTCAGAGTACGTTAAAAAGAACGCAGGGGTTGTAACGAACAATGTGGTAAGCGTGAATGACTAAATGTGTCAGTTCTGATCCGCACTGCATTGCAGGTATGAACATTTTCGTGATGACTCAGAATCTCTGCCTTTCTGCCTATTTGAAGTTACACCTGTTGATTGACAGTTGCAATGGCTTTACCATTTCTCGTGTAATTCTGGGAGGTATTGTAAACTGCGGTATGCAGTAAAAGTGGCACGAATCTGCTCTATGAACTACCACACAGCCTCCGAATACACTTATGTTATACGAATGCACTGACCACATTTACAGCGCTGTGTTTGGAAGAATATTTAATATGCTGCACCATACAAAGACCGATGACATACCAGGGGAGGGATGCACCAGAAAGACATGACGCGTGTACTGCTCTATTGCATGTTCTTTCTCCCAGTATACTGGGTAAACATTTAAATCTTTACAGCCTCAGTTGCAGACTCCTACGTTTCATCTGCCTTTTGGGTAGTTCATCTATAATTCCCTCTCCCTTATTCCGCTTTGTACTTCTTGTTTGCGTGTCACACCAGCTATGACCATGGAGATGAAGGTATGCTGGTCGAAGATAAAGCTATGCCGGTCGCAGTCAACGACCGCTGGTCGGTGACAGCTGTGTGCTTTCGCGGGCCTCTGGACATAGGAGGTTTTCCATACACCCTTCCCTTACCCCTTTGCTCTATAATAAACTTTCTTCATCATCACGTTTTGACGCTTCTTTGCATATTTGAATTAAAAGATGCATGGTGCGTTGCAGAATCATTATTGATTCGTGAGCAAGGACGACCCTATTTCCCAACGCGCCAGAGCCGTAGCCAGAAATCTTTTTTCCGAGGGGGAGGAGTTATCGGAAAGAAGGTTATCGGAAGGGAGGAATTTTGCCAAAGGAAACACTATATATAAGCCTCGCTTACGTGCTGCATGGGAAAATTTTCGGAAGAGGCTCAAGCGCACAACCACCGCGCCCCCCTCTGTCCGCGCCGACATGGGGTCTAACGCTCGATGTTACAAGAGCCACCCGGCATCACGTCAGGGAAAAGCTCAAAATGTAGTCTCTTCGCCACTCGAGTTCCACGCAGAATGCGTGTCCTGCGCTCACCTTGATGTTTTCAATGACAGACTCGTTGTACGGAATGTCCTTGCTAATGGCGACTTGGATGTCTTCGTAGCCGCCGTCTGCACGGTCGATTTCTATAGATGAAGCACTGCTCAGGAAACACAGCAGCGCACTTGCGACGACCAGCATCCTTCCCATTGCACTCCAGCAGGAGGGACACCAGGAGGACGTGAGCTGCTGGAGGGCGTGGTGACGTTACCATGCGGAGGAAATTGGAAAAGTGGGAAACCGAAATAAAAGTGCATTTCGTACAATGTTAAAAGCGCATTTAGTGCATAATTTTTATTACTGTTGATTTGCCGCTTAAAAATTATGCTTAACATGCAGGTATATTTACACGCTGATTAACGGTTTATTTAGCTGGGGTGGCGATTACAACGCGATCAATTGAATTTATTAGTTCATATATCCATCGGTTACTCCTGTTTTGAAGAAAGAAGGGCTCGTTTTCACTGCGATATTCGAACGTAAACAAAATGTATTTTGAGTGTGAGCAGAAAATCAACAGTCTCTAATAAAGCTATGGAAGGCCAGCTATTGCTTTTGTCATGTTTGAATAATCACTACTACTAAAAAGTTATTTATTAAAAATATTTTGTACTGTCTTACTAATTATATAGCAATGCAATGCTGCCGGTTACCTTATTGCTGTGTGTACGACTAGTCAAGCTATACATTATAACAAAGGTTGATGCGAAGATGTGATTTTCGAAATTAGTAAGATTATTGAGTGCTCAGTATTCACACATTGCAGTGACGCTAATAATATCGAGTGGTGTTTATAAATGTCATGTTTCCACTTCATGTAGAAAATAAAAGGAATATGGGCCTTTAAAATCGCAATTATTCTTTAACAGGTAGTTGTTGCTATTATGGCGTTCACACGGTTCAAATTGTCGGTCGTCAAAAGGGGACATTTTATTGCTACGCCGTATATGTCTAACCCCCCGGTTTTCATTCCGGTAAAGCCACTTTACTTGGCGCCACTCGGGGCTCCTCCTCAACACCGCCACCCCTCACGTCATAACTGTTATTGCCCCTCACTTAACTGTTATTGGCATGTTAGAAACGTTATTTTTACTTTGAAAAGAAACTTGTATGTTAACGTCTTGTTGCCAACATTTACTTAACGTTCCAGAAACAACTTAAAACCATCTTTAGAAGTACTAACGTTATTACAACGCTCAGGACTCGACAATAAAGTTATGCGAATATATAAACATTATAATAAGGTTGAGGGACAGAAACAACCTTTATTGCAACATTACTACAGTGTTGAAGGCATAGCGTTAAAGAAACATTATAAAATAAACGTTATTAAAACGCTCACAGTAAAACTGTCAGGTGAAGTAAGAAATCATAAGTATAACATCTAAGTTACAAAGACAAAGTAATGTGACACTTCAAACATTAACGTAATGTTCAAACTAATTCTGTATTCGGGTGGTCGAAATCGAGCGCTCGACGTATGTTCGGTTGGTTGTCTCAGAGCGTTGTCCGCCACTCCGAGCGCCTCCGACTGCTCTGACTCCGAAGTCGTAGTGCCGGCGAAATCTGGAGGCGATCGGGTCCCGTGACCCCGGCCGCCGCGACTCGCCCCGCTCGCCTGCCTACTCGATGGCGTTCGCTGAGGCCTAGCCAGCGGTTTGTTGTGGAAGTATTTCGATGTTTTAAATGCAGAGCATTTGCATAACTCATGATGTCACCCGTGCGTCGGCGTCCGCGGCAGCCAGCCTCCCCCTACACTATAAAAAGAAATAACAGTTACCGGCGCCTGGTTTCGATCCCACGACCCTGCGGGCGGAACGCAAGGTACATGGTGCTCTACCCACTGCGCCACAAAACCAACACAGAATGAAAGGCTACGAACGCGCCTTATATCCTTGACTCATTCAAACTACGTCAAGAAGCTGCTGATACAACGCATTCACTACCTGTGGGCGGAACGCGAGGTACATGGTGCTCTTCCCACTGCGCCACAAAACCGACACAGAATCAAAGGCTACGAACGCGCCTTATAGCCTTGACTCATTCAAACTACGTCGTCAGCGGCGTGCGTTGGCGACTCAGCGGCGTGCTAGCGGCGTGATAGCTGCGTGGTGTACACGTGATAGCACCAACCCCCCAAACACTGAACGTTAACGCAATGCACCCACCCCCTATGCGACGCATTTACTCGAGTCCCCCTCGCGGGGAGATGGGCCCATTTTTTGCTTCTCGTGCTATTACTGAAGGCATCTCCGCATCATGTCGAAACAGAGACGCCTATTAAGTGTAGTGGAACCGTCTTCGCTGCTTCTGCAGCTCGAAATCGACGCCGCGGAGGACAGCAGCTCAGACATCGACGACTTGCACGTTTACACTACAAAGTTCGGCGAACTGTTCACCGCACCGCTTCCTGGTTACAAAGTGCAGCAATACGTTCGCAACTTTGGCTTGGAGCTAATGCGTCCAATCTGGAGGCCGAAATTTGTTGAAACACCTTGGCCTACATGGCTGTTTGCAGTTGCCGTGTGGCCGGTGCCGCGGCGCCACAGGCGCGTGCTGCTCCAAGATTGGGTACGCGTTTGGTTGGGAAGCGGTGACTCTTGCTCGGATTGGGGGAAGCGACAAATCGGCGTACTCCGACTGGGAGTATCAGAGCGACCACCCTAATACAGCATAAGTGTACAATAAAGACTGAGTTTTACCAGAGTCCTCTATTGAATGACTCTGGTTTTACACCCTGGCGTGGCCAGAGAGGAGGGGAATCAAGGGGTCGAAAACCCTCCCCCACAACCACAGGGTCATCTAGGAGTACGGGCAGATTCTTTGCGAACATAAAGCTACGTGCACACTAGCGCCGAACTTGCCGTGCCGCTGAACTTGCCAGACAGCAGCGTGGCGCCGCGCCGCTGGTGAAGGCCACACCAACTTGCCGTGGTTGTGGTCACGTGGTTAATAAGTAATACGCGGACGAAGGCACACGTTACCAGTGCATCGTCACACCCGCCATCCCTCATTGGTCTTTGCGCTCTGCTGAACGGCAAAAATGGGTCTCGGCTCCACTCGCTGTGCGGCAAGGAAAACGCGGCGTTCTCGACTAAAACAGGTTTCCAGCGGCTGCCGACGTCGGCAAGCGTCGCGCGGAACGGTACGGCGACGCTAGTGAGCACGTACAGTCTTTGACAAAATTTTGTGGGCCAAGCCGGAAACGCGCACGCTGCAAAAAATTCAATGTACAAGCTTACGTCCCGAGCGAGGCTGAAACTTTTTTATGCAGAAAAGCTACAGGAAACACCTCTCTTTCTTACTGTCTTAAAATATTTTGTCCCGTTTAAATGCAAAACCGATTCTATGAATTATTTGTGGTCGAAAAGGCTCAGGATTGGCCCAGAAAATTTTGACAAAGGGTGTACCGTAACGCACGCACCACTTAACGCACGCGCCAGATAACGCTTCCAGGCTCCAGCCCATACCGGTCGGCTTTCTAACTACACCTTCACCATTTTGATATACTAAAAGGTGTTAGGTTTTTTCGGTTTATTTCCTTAGTCACCTATAGAATTTTGCATCTTGTGCAGACGGCATGTTGTAATTGATTCTGCTATTTCTATCTCTGGCGTGTCTCCCATGACCAACTTCCAGCTCATTTCAGAAGCTCTGCCGGCTCGGGCCACAAGTGATCCTAATAATATAATACCAGTTTTAAGTTGACAGTCCGGTGGAAGCCCACGCTCGTTCAACCAGTCATCGCACATCTTTTTTGTACCAGGGATACACTCGGCACAGCTAAAGAGAGAAGGAGAGGCCACCTTTTTATCTTGCTTTCCGCGATCGACGTGTGCCTCTCTCAGCTCTTCGTTTTCATCTTTTCCGCAGCCCTCACGCAACCTCCATTACCTCCCGTCACGATTCGTAAAGAAATGCGTTGCGCCATGGAAACTAGATTCGATGAAGAAACACAAGCCTTGATCGATGACTGGAGGGACAAGAAGTTCATATCTATGTTTGGGCCTTTGACATTAGAAAGATCAGAGCTCTAGTCGACGTGCAGGGAGAGGCAGCTGTTTGAAATTGTTCGCAATGCATGAATGTGCCGCACTTCTTGTGGTCGAACCCCTTCAACCTTTTCAGTTGGCGAGCCTTGGATTAACTTAGATAGGACCTGAAGAAAGGTCCCCGCTTGTTACATTGTTAAACAAGTACACGCTGATTGAAAGAGTAAAAAGAATTGCCACTACCTCGAATTAGGCTTGAAATAAAAAAATGATAGTCTAGGTAAAAGAAATGTTCTTAGCAGGCGTCTTGGCGAACAGACAGAAGGCAGTTTAGGGGGTCAGCCTTACGAGAGGGGACGGGAGGGAGGATAACGAACCTCCTCCCTCTTTCCCCAATATTGAATCCTGGCTACGCCACTGGTTTTAACAATTGCGCAACATTGGAGAGTTTTAGCATAGCGACTAGCAAAGGCTCACGCTACGGCGGCGGGTTACCGGTACCCGACTGCGCACGCGCGCGCGGGGAGGGCGCGGAGGTCGCCCCTCAGCGGCACTAATGCGCGGGCATGGCGAGGGGCGGTCCGCGGAACTAATCCACCCTACCAGAACGAATCCGCAAGTGCCCAGTCGAGTCCTGGAACTCGGCGTCGTACCGTTAGCGGACGCTACCCGCTATGCTAGAACTCTATTAGAGAGTTCTAGCGTAGCGGGTGCCCTCCGCTAACGCTACGGCGGCGGGTAGCGGGGCCCGAATGGGCAGGTGCATTTTCGTTCCGGTTGGGTGTATTTGTTCCGCGGGCCGGCCTTCGCCAAGCCCGCGCATTAGTGCCGCTGAGGGGCGAGCTCCGCGCCCTCCCCGCGCGCGCGTGTGCAGTAGGGCCTCGGTAACCCGCCGCCCTAGAGTGAGCCTCCGGTAGCCGATATATGCGAAAACTCTCTATTATTTCACGGCGTAACTGCATTTTGACACTGGAGATATGCTGACAACACGGTTTTAAGCGTGTGTGTGCGCATGTGTTTATTCTGCGTTATGAGTTCAGCAAGTCCCTCTCTGGTTTAGCCCATGCACTGGAAAGCGGAGTAGGGCTGGGCAATGTGTTGAGGATGATAAACTGCAGCGCCAATCGTCTCATCAGTTGTGGTTTTCGTCGCTAAGTCCACACAAAACATTTTTTTGTGCCCAAAGGCGACTTTCCCCTCAGTCAACGTTAATAGTTCCCTCAGTTCAATTCCAGGAATAGTTTCGTCAACGACCGGTTCCCGACCAGTTATATTGTTGCCCAGTACCGGTCCGCTCGCTTTGCCCGGCACGCTGACAGTGTTGCATGCGGCTTCGCGGGGAGGGGGGGGAGAGGGGCGCTTGCTCTCCCTCTCACGCCCATCAGGGGCGGTGTGTCGAAAGCCTGTTTCTGTGTCTTGTGTTCCTGCGTGAGGCTGCCTGGTATTTTTCTCTTCTGTATGTCTCAATTGCAGGTGCGCAAAAAAGCAACAACGCAGAGCAGCGGAAGGTATTCTGTTTCATCACACTTGTGGCCGGGAAGCAACTGGAGTTGAATTCAAACGAAGGTTATCTAAATATACAACATAACAAGCTTTTTACTATTTGCAGTAAGCATGATAAAGTTAAAATTTATTTCACAGAACCGGTGTAAGGATGAGGTAAAGAAAATTTATAAAGAAAATTGTACTGCAGAGATTGCAAGTTTTATATGTAAATTTTACGTCCATGCCACGTTTGCCCTTCAAATTCAAAGCAGAATATCGAAGCCGAAAACATTAAACTGTGAGAGCTCGTTGGTATCAATGCGGCGAATGAACTCCCATCAGATGATCTGGCAGAACTGTAACGAACTGCAGTAAAAGCCAGAGCTGCCCTGCACGCAATTTATTCTAGTGTCGAATAGCAGGCCTTTTTCTTTTCCAATAGGCAAGCTTTTTACCGGTCAAAAGAGGGCTTGCGACATTTCCCTCGATCACTACTGTCGGACAACAAAAAGAACTAAAGAATTTGGTGGACGATCAGTGAAAGAACACGTCTACCGTACGCGTTTCTTTCTCTCCCCCCATCTTTTTTTCCCCTCATGCAGGAGCGATATTTTTCTTCGGTGCCACCGCAGTTTCACGCTATCTTGTTTTGAGTTAGCCATTTAAATATATTTATGGTGCATCAGCCACTGCAGAAGAAGACAGGAACGCCAGTACCTAGCCTGGTTTAAACGCTTGTGGGCATGTCCTAAATCCTAGCCAAAAGAGTATGACGCTGGGCACGCTCGGACTCTCAGCTGTACACCCTTTGTCGAAATTTTCTAGGCCAATCCTAAGCCTTCTGGAATCAACTGTATCCCCAAGACGTACAAATTTTGGCGAGGGCAAAAACAAAGAAAATCAACAGTTTCCGGTTCACTATCGAAGCATGCCTGAGATAGATAAGCGGCTCACGTGTTCCAGGCAATGCTGAAGCGTTGAAAGGCCCTACCGCTGCAGCCTGGGTAAGCTTCCGGGCGCCCTGGCTTACTAGGACCTTGGGACACCACCGCTACCGCAGAGCAGGCACCTGGCAGGAAGAATTTAGATGATGATGATGATGATGATGCCCTTAAAAGTTCTGGCACGTACCTACAAGGGGGGATTGGCCAGGGCTAAATCGGTTGTTGAAATACATGGGGACCTTAAAATACTAAATTGTTTCCGGAAAGAGGCCGTAAAAGGAAACTTAGTTATGAAGAAAACCCGAATTACCCATTAATTAGCACCCTTCAGCAATTGAAACGACGTGAAGCAGAAAGGAAATTTTGTATGTAGTTAGATATATCCCTTTTTGCAAACCCCAAATTTGATGCGCCAATACATGATATAAGCGGAATCAAAAAAGTCAACCCGAAACGCTCAATTGGGCCCTTCAAAAGCAGTTGTCTAGCTGTTGAGAAACGGCGGCAGCACGAGAAAAAAAATGTTCGATTGTTTCAGGGACCTGGCAACGCACACATAGTTCCGTAGGTGAAAGTCCTGATCTGAACAGATAAAAATTAGGCCTTGGAAAACTGCAGCGCAGCTTTGTGAAGGTCACCGCGCGTTGCCGAGAACCACAAAAATGAACATTACACCCGAACTTTAAATGTTGATAATCTTGAAATGATAAAAGTGAATCTGACGTCAGTGCTTTCTGACGCCCCACGTTCCCAGTGTCGTCTTCGTCTGGCGCCACGTCAGTTCCTCGTGCTATTGTTGCTCGATGATGATGATGATTATTGATAGTGGTATCCCCTTTGTAGCGGGGTAATGACGCGTCATCATACCAAAAAAGAGAACTAAAAAGAAACTAATATACCTATGTTTTACACTCTTCGTTTAATACTAGCGCTGCCCTTAGGGCAGGCACAAAAAAACTCATTAGCTAGAAAATAGTTATTTTTCTGTTACACGTGGTAGCTCTCCTAGCAATACTTCCCTCTCTGCTTTTCGTCCACCAGCATTCTAATCTTCTTTTCGTCCCTTCAACAGCCTTGAATTTAACTTCCTCTGTCCTACCCTTAAATCCTATACGGCTTCTGGAAGCCGTACATTTCCCTCGTGTAGATTTGGATGGATACCCCTCGAAATATAACACTATGTTCCGCATGGTTTCTGTTTCTTTCCCGCAGACCACGCATACTCCATCATTTTATGTATGCTTCCCCACAAAGCTCTTAGTTCGCAAGCAACCTGCTCTAGCCTCAAAAAGCAAAGTACTGCCTTTGGAATTATCATAGAAATGTTCCTTTCTAATGTCTAATTTCTCTGCACTGTACATTTCTAATGAAGTTTTAGCTTCCATTTCTTCTCTCCATTTATTCGTTTCTATCTGCCTTGCCACTTTTTTGGTTACCTTGGCTGTCTTAATTTCTCCACTGTTCTTTCCATATTTCATCGTTAGCCTTACGTCTTGCATTGATGGCTCATACCCACATGGGAGGTTGACCAAGACATGGGGTATCTTTCTGGGGCTAAAACGCCCACCTCATTGCAATATTAAATCATTGTTTAGAATTGAAGTGGGACACAACTACGGAGTTCAATAGACAATTTTCATAATAACCGGACGTGAGCGACAATGTTGGCAACACTGTGCGTCCTCCACCATGTTTGATGATAACATTGGCGCGGCTGTACGTTGTAACACATGAGGCAGCAGAACCGCGGCTATTAAGGTAAAGGTAAATGCGCTGCCAATAATACGTCGGACGCTCCTGATAGAATTAGTTTCCCTATCGTGGGCTGGGAATCCAATCTGTGCACCATACAGACGCTGACAGAGAAGTGCGCGAAAGAATTTTATGCGCGAAGGACTGGCACCGCACGCAGCTTCAAGAGAAGCTACAACTTTCACGTGGAGCAGTATGTTCAGACAGCTTCGCTGAAGACGAACAGCAAGCAACTAAGGTAACGGGGAGTCTGTTTTGTACTACATGCCTACGGTTATGCCTATATAGAATTGAGCGTCCTCCTTATATTGTTAGTGCCCTTGTATGTTTACATTGGTTTATCAGCGCGGCTGTCCACGTAAAACTTGCAAAACGTAGCTGGCAGTAGCGTCATCGTTAACAAGGCCCACTTCCTTCCGTTTTTTTTAAAGCCAAGCTTAAGTGTTCTCACTGATGGCGTCTGTAACGCTAAAACGGGTGAAGTGAAAGAAAAAGACGCTTCCCGCGGCCGGTATCGAAACTGGGTCCATCGCGTTATGCAAAACTCAGTCCAAGCTCAGACGGCAACCAAAGAATCTATCGCGGGAAAGCTTCGGGTTCAACCATCGTGAATATTCTACGACGTGTTACTTCTTCGCGGGTGCCTACTTTCGGTCGCATGTATAATATACAATAATCACACATCAAGCTCGCATCACTTGCAATTCGTGCGCCTACTTCTATACTGGCTTCCGTTAGACGTTTTACAGCAACCTGAAGGGCGGGGATCGAATTTGATCGTAAGCGACGCATTGATATGAAAACAAGCTCACGTGATGATGAATTTGTAGTGATGCTGGATAGTAAAGTTTGATTGGTCAGTTTGGCTATGACATAAGCCTGGGCATGGATTAGTTTACTGTGTACACGGATTAGTGTACTGTGCCATGAATCGTATCTGACTGCCATTTTACGTCCTTGCAGCAAGGGTCTTGTTTCCAGCAATGATTGGAAATAAATTTTATTTACACCAATACACAAATATATGTACTGTACACGTCCCTTGTGTGGTTACGTTGAGGTGTACAAAACAAAGCTGTAGGCACCAGAAAGAATAACAATGGCCACAAGAGGTAAACACGTACCCATTCAAGATTATGTTCTGGCAGGCTGCAACTGCACTTCAACAACAATACACATATAATTCATGTGGAATATGTGTGTACGGTCAGGTGAAGAGGATGAATGAAAGGATCTTTCCATCTGCGCTGCTTTTTTACTGTGCGGCGGCTAAAACCACGGCTGGCTGCATAGATAGTAACCTTCCCATGGCAGCCGACCACAATGGGGGCCAGCAATCTGAAAAATTGCTGGGTAGCTCCATCAGGTGGTGCTAAATAATCTCCAACCTCACCAGCTTCCCTTCGTTCACAGTGTGACTGCTCGCACAAAATGTAGTGGCTGTACCAATAACAACGGACCGTTCTAGTTAGTGTGTATATCACCGGTCAGCACCTAGAATACACTGGCTCGTCCAGACCTGACTCTCACCAATACAAAAGTCAACGTATACAACTAAACAACACAGGAACTATACCTGCCGGCTCGACGACCATTATTAATTTTTGCGCATTCCCGTTCATTCAAACATTCGTAATCTTTATCGACTTTGGCTTTACACGGACAAGCTTTCTTTTGGCGTGGCGGTCATTTGCACACATCCTAAATTTGAGAGGAAACGCTGGAGTTTGTGTAAAGCAGCAGTTCCAAATTGGCCATTTCAAGCAGGGAAATGCCGTCATTCTTGCACGGCAGCCTAACAATTTTTCGTCTGCGGGAACACTAGTTGACGCATACTTCTTGAGGGGCTTCGACTCTTTCACATAAACTGCACCACTCTTGTAGCACCTTCCTCGACGTGGCTCGCCAGCCCTACAAATGGCAAAGCTGGGTATACGACAGGTGACCCCGGTCAGGGCCGACGATGAGAACCGTACATGTAGCTATCTTCGGGATATCTTTTTGAGCAACGGCTATGTACCAAAGGGACGGGAACCAAACAAATAGAAAATGCTTTTGCCACGCATCTGCTGGCCTTGCTCAGCTGTATGCAACAGTAAACTATGGAGTTGACTGAAAGTGCAACGCAAGAAAATTGCACAGGATCTCTTCTAGAGGGATGAGAGCACAACAGCGTTTTTTTGGCTTGGTTTGTCGTCGAGAATTCTTCCAATGCCGACAATTGCCTACAATCCCAACAGCGCACTCGTTGCATGCAACCATGCCATGCCGTATAACGTTTCACTGTATTCCCGGTCATTGTGGTGTCCTAGGAAATGAGAAGGCGGATGAAGCTGCTCGCAGGTGCTGGATATGCGCAATGTGAGGAAGATTTTCTCTACTAAGCGTGATGCCACAACTATGGCGAAGGCGCTCGTTTTAATGGAACGTAACCGTCTCTGGTCCCTTTCAGATAACCACCATGACTTCCTGCGCCGCATAGACCCTGAGCTCAAGGTGAGGCTGCCAGAGGTACTTCCACGCCGATTAGAGACACTATACCACCGACTTCGTCTCAACGCAGCACTTACGAAGTCATACCTTTTTCGGCTTGGTATTACGAAAAACCCTTACTGCGACAACTACGGATCGATGGAAACCATGGAGCATCTGCTATTGAAATGCCCTACATATTTCAACGCAAGGTGCAGCCTTGAGCAGGAACTAGAGCGCCTCATCCCAGGACCAATTACGTCGAAAGCACTCCTTGGTCCATGGTCATCCCCACCAGCTCAAAGCGAAGTACTGTCGGCGTTGTTCGCGTATCTAGACAGTATTGGCGTCATTGCAGTGATTTAGAGTTAAAAAGGAAAAACAGACTTTTCAATCACACTACTGACAAACTGAACGTCACCTTTTCGTTATTTTTCTCTTTCATTTTATTCTCTTTCTTCCTCTTTCTTCTGCCCTGTAATCTATCGGGCCTTTTCTTTCGCCCTTTCCCCTTCCCCCGCCGAGTAGCCTGTCGGTGTCGAAATTCCGGCAAACATCTCGGCTTTCTCCTCTAATAAAGAGCCTTCTCTCTCTCTCCATGCTGCTGCAGCACTGCCTCGACTGAAGCAGAGGGCCAACAAAGACAACAGGAGCAATTTTTTGCATGCACATTTATTTTTGTGATGCACGTCTTATGGAACGTGTTGCAAGGAAATTGGAATTGACCAAGCACCAAATGTTTCTTCCTGCTTTATTTTTTATGGAGCAGTATATGCAACAGTGCGCGCCAAATGCTTCTTTTAGTTAATTTCTTTCTGGTCCACGCCATGAAACAAAAATCCTTGGATGTGCGCACCACTCTGTGACATGGAATGCTAGGAGCGCATTAGGAAATGTTCAGCTGTTGTGGACGCTTCTTGCAGACAATATCCGAATGTCCATTCACTGGACACCGACCGGGTGCAGGCGTTTCGCAACAGAGCAGGCAATATTTTCGCATTTAGAAAGCGATCCACTGAAGCACACTGTAGAGCCCACAGTAGGTGTGTACATTGCGCAGTGTCAATGAGCCAATAATAAGTGCAACTAACTGAGGAAGAGGCGAAATACCATCGACAACAGGCGGAACGAATAGTTCACAACGCTTCAATCGGAATCACAAGTAGCACAAGCTGAGAAAAAATTTGGTATCGGCGAGCATGGGCAGGTCACTATATATAAATCCGGTCGGGGTTAAACTGTTTTTCATAAACCCCCTCTCAAAAATGTTTTAAAAACTTAATCCTCACTCTGCTTCTGTCATTAAAACGGTTGTTGGGGTGTGCATTTCTGATGCAGCCTTTTTTCTTATGAAGGCAAATAAAATTGCCTTCGTGCGCAATGTCTTAGACAACATTAATGCACCAGCTGGTTTAATTAGCCGATAGTCTTCAACTACGGTATGCATCACAGCTTAAGTATGGCTTCGGTGCATTAGCCTACAAATTTTGACTGCTGTACGGAAAAGACTGCAAGCTGCACTAATGGTATGCACTGACACCAGTGGAACCTAAAATTCAGTGGTGAATGATGCAGAGCGCCTCTAAGTACTGTCATATGACGCAAAGAGAGAGAGAATGCCTTTAATGAAAGCTGAAGAGGTCAGTCGCACTAACGGTAGGGCTTGCTACTCCAGACGGGGTGATTACAGTGATGTGACAGCGAAAAATAGAGAGAAAAAGAAAAGGAAAGAAAAAATTTACACCATCTTCCCGCGAGGGGAACCATGGGTAGATGCGACGCATCGTGGGTTTCCGTTGCGTTTTCGTTATGTTAGCTCACGATAGCAGGCCTGTTAGTCTCCATTCAAATCATAGGTGGTCATCGGATGTCATCGGCGGAGCGGCGCGGTGGAACGGCGGCGGAACGGATGAATGGAGCGGCGCAGTTACCGCGTTTATATGTAGCGGAATGAGAGAGAGAGCAGCGCATGCGCATGTGTTTACCCGGGCGCTAACGTGCGCTGACACACAGCTGGCACGGCGACGGGAGCGAGCGCCAGCGAGCGCTAAACGCAGATGGCGCTGCGGTGAGAGAGCGGCGTTAGCACGCAGCTGGCGCGACGAGGAGAATGGGGGAGAGACGTGCGGACTACACCGACTACGGCGGACAAGGCGAATTAAAGAGATGCGTCGCATCTAAAACGGAGGGGAAGTGGGGAAATGCGCACATATACAAAATGTACATGCTCAGAGGGTTCACAGAACCTCTTCTAGCCCTGTTTCCGCACGAAAAGTAAGCAGTGTTTTGTACCCAGCACTGCCTCATCATGATTTCGCCAGGGTTCAAGGAAGTGTGACGCTTCTAGAGGACATCCGCGTAGTAGTCGCACAAGTGCCTTTGATGCTGTTGCCCGCTGACTAGCGTATCGCGAGCAGTGGCTTAACATGTGCCTGATGTGGTCGGTGGTAGAGCACACTGTACACAATGGCGACTCTACCCAGCCCAGCTTAAACAAGAAGCTTCGGGAGTATGACAATATTAAGTCGCAGCCGGTGTAGCACGCCTTCAGTGCGCTTTTTCGGACCCTGTGGATGAGGGAAATCGCACCGAGGGTCTATAGCATGAAGAGGTACATAAGTGCTCAGAGAACTGCTCAGAGAGAAACACGCAAAGAAAAAAGTTTAGCAGTGTCAGTACCTTTTCGCAAAACCTTTCTTTCCGTCCTTTGGCAGGGCATGAGCGACGAGATGTCACTAAATTGCTCCACAAGAATCGCTTTCCTCTTGTTGCTCTGCAAGTGCTAGTCCACAGTGCACAGCTCTAGTCCACAGCTCAAACAGATGAGACACTCTACCCCGCCGACCACGAACAGAAGTTCTTGGTCTCCAGCGACACAACACTAGCGGTACCAATCTGCACCAAGTTTGTTGCTACCTAGCTTTTGGCTCCTTGGGAGTAACAGGCTCTGGTAAAAAAAATGTGCAGTAACAGTTCGACAAAGGATTGCAGGGAAAAAAAATCAATGTATCCTTTTAAAGGATTACAGGGCACACTGCGATTTCACAAATGCATACACACCCACTCCTCAATGGAGGCTCCACGTCAATGAGACATGGGTGACATAAGAATGACCCTTTGGAAGGGTTGTGTTTTCTTCATCTTGCGGGATGGCATGGCCAGCATGACAAGGATGGTGAGACCGAGAGAAAAAATGATGATATGGAAGAGAAACAAACAGTCAGGGGCATTCTACTCTTTCGTAACTGTCACATTACCCACCGCGGTGGCTCAGTGGCTAAGGCGTTGTGCTGCTGATCACGAGGTCGCGGGTTCGATTCCCGGCCGCGGCGGCCGCTTTTCTGATGGAGGCGAAAAGCAAAAACACCCGTGTGTACGAGATTTCGGCGCACATTAAAGATCCCCAGGTGGTCAAAATTAATCCGGAGCCCTCCACTACGGTGCGCCTCATCGCCTGCGTTCCATCGGCGCTAAACCCCGCAATCAATCAATAAAGTAACTGCCACATATAAGCTGCATCACGCTTTCATGACTTTGTTACATTAGTGAGATCCACATATTCTTGTAGTCGTGATCGCGCTCATTGTACCCCACCCTCTCCTTAGTGGGGTGCGGCTCCTCACCCGAGTCAGTGACGGCTATGAGGGTGTGTAAAGATGCAAGTAGTGCGGATAAATTTGAGCCCAAGCTTGCTAGGAGCCCCTCCTTATCGAATTGAATCTTTCATTTTGTTAAACTGTGAAGTCTGCCAATAAAGGGCATTGAACAAAAAAGTGACGTGCAAGAACGAAAGAAAGTGTGTAACAATGTTAGACCACACAGAAAACACAGAGCAGTAGAAACAAAGGACGAGGTGAGGCCGGGACAAGAGCTAACTTTCGACAAATGCTTTATTGAAGCACCAGCGCATATAAACACATCTGGCTCACAATAGGGAAGAAAGAAAGGAAAACATAAAAAGGAACAACGAAAGATGAGACAAAAGCCACCCCGTGCCGCCTACGCCAAGAAATAAATTTCTAGCTTTGATAAAGCCCTACGGCCTGCTGACACATTGATCAGTGGAACATGCTACCTCAGCTGCTTCCACAAGTTCTTTCATCAGTCCAGACTGACCGTAATGCAAAGCAATCATCTCGCCATGCAGGGGATAGCGCGGATATCTTGATACACGCTTTTTACAATTGGCAGCCCGCTGGCCATCACTGGGAACGCTGCTTACTTTATTGTTGTACTCTTAAACGGACATGCAAAGATCTGCTGGTTTGGCTAGTATAGTACCTGCCACATGAGAGTGGAATTTTGTAGACATCATAATGCCCACAGCGTACCAGCTTAGAGAAGACCGGTTTCTCCGCACCCATTACGCAGGTTAATCTGCACAAACCCAAAAAGCTTGTCTGGGCTGTGAACAAGACTTTAACCCCACTAACGGCCACCTGGACGCCCATTGTAAAATGTGTGTATTTGGAAACCTGTGTTATCCCCTGTAAGACCAGACGATTGTTTTGCATTATGACTGCTCTGGGCTGATAAGAAAACTTGTGGGAGCGGCAGAGATAGCATGTTCTGGTGATCAGTGTGTCCGTAGACTGTCCGTGGCTTTATCAAAGCAAAGCCAGAGCTTGATTTTCGGAAGTAGGCAGCACGTGGCGGTTTACGTCTGTTATCTTTTGTTGTTTATTTTTAGGTGTGGAAGACCTTAGGACCTCACAATGTCCGTCCGCGTCCGTGCGAATAGCATTTACAATCGCAAAAAAATCCGAGAGGTACCGGCAGGATTCGACCCTGCGCCTGGTAGACCAGACCGAGTAAGTGTCAGTCGTCTTACCAATTGGTCTACGACCGTGAGTTTGTACCCGAGACTCAAACGGCTTACTCCCTCGCCTGTAACAGTGCGGAGTACATTAGGGCCTCCCAATGTCCGTCCGCGTCCGTCCGTGAGCACACCACCAGCAAGCGAAAATATGTGCGGAAATTACCTAAAAGGGTACAATAACACTCCAAAACACTCGATAACAGGCACAAGCATAACCTAGCAACGAGAAAACGCGCAAAAACACCGGTGTAGTCAGGTTGTGATCAAGTTACAATACACAGTGACTGCATCGAACTACGCTAGATGGCACCGCGGTCCAGCGCGTACATAAGTGGGTTCCGGAAACCACACCCTCTTCCCGCCATGGACAGGAACGAACGTAAGAAGCGTTACGCTGCTGCTCAACGTCTACGAAGACAACGAGCTTCCCCGAATACCAAAGCGCGGCAAGCGATTTCAGCCGTGAGTTGCAGTTTCGTTTAGAGAATAATCATGGTGCAATTCACGGCTCAAATCGAATGACGATCGGGGCGCAAATCAGATGCCACTCGGGGCGCAACTTGAATGTCATTTCGAGTCGCCGTACTCCGCACCTTCGCCATCATCCACGGAGTGGAGATGCTGCCATTTTTATGCTTTCTTTTCTTTTTGTCCTCTTACGAGCAAGATGTATTTATATGCGCTGATGCTGCAATAAAGCATTTGTTGAAACTTTGCACTTGTCCAGACCTCGACCTATTCTCTTTTTTCTGCGCTATGCTTTTCGTGTGAGTATGAATATTCTGAGTTTCTTTTTACGCGATTCTTGTTGTACGCATTGTTTTAAAAACATGTTTTGCTAGGTCTGATAGCCATTATACTGTAATTTTAATTACATTTCATCTCTTGTATCAATATTTTATATTTTGACATACAATAACAAGGAATGCCCTAGAGCCGAAGGAATTAATTCAGACTACCTGGAGCTGTGCACCTATGTCTATGTACACGTGTGTTTTAGGTGTCGCACCAATCGAAATGCGGCTGCTGTGGCCGGGAATCAAACTCGTGTGCTAGAGAAACACCACCGTGTAATAAACACTACAGGTAAACTATTTCGAACCAAAATGCGGACCAAAATGCGGACCAAATGCGGACCAAAAAAAAAAAAAAAATCAGCAATAACAACTTGTGGCCGACACAACCACATGAAGTTGCTAAGAGTCTGGTCATCAAAGGTGGTGGTGTTTCTCGTTTAAAAATGGGAGCTATTATTACACCAATGTGGTGTGAACTGCAGACGGCGTATGCTACACTACGTGCACTTTTAAACCCTTATTTTCTGCGTTCAGTTCATGACGTGCTTGTACAGACTAGATGCTCCGTCTGATTGCCCGCTGCGAAGACACTGAACAAAATATAATAAACACATTTTCTTCAGTGTCAAAGACTGGGCCTGGTCACACACACCGGGGCCCTCCCTAGGGTCAAAAATGAATGACCAGGCCCGGCCGGGGCCTGGGCTTGCGACGATGGGCTCGGGCCGGGCCCGGGTCAGGCTCACTTACAAATGCCAGGGCCCGGGCCGGGCCCGGGCATTTATAAGTGAGCCTGACCCGGGCTTTGGGAAGCCCGAGCCCGGGTCGGGCTCGGGCTTAACAAAGCGGGCTCGGGCCGGGCTCGGGCCTTATAATCAGGCAAGTGCAGTGCTCTACACAGCGCGTCACGAAGGCTGCCTGATACGAAGCCGAGTTCACGTATGTATCATTGGGTTTGGACGGATGCCTATTCAAATTAAAAGCGGGAATTTGTAGGCGGTTGTTCGTATATTCCGACGGAGCGCGCAGTATGTCAGGCACTCCGCAGAAAATGTAATTCCTGCTAGGGCAGTACCCTATCTTCCTAAACGACTTGTTAGCATTTTGGGCCTTTGTGTCTGTTTCTGGGAATCAAATGACCCCTGTCAAGTTGAAGTGAATGAATGACTCGTTCGAAAGAGGAATTAAACCGGAATGCTTCATACTTTGGGCTCCAGTCTATCCCACAAAGGGCATACGCTACTTCCGGCTGTACTTCCGGATCAACCGTACTCAGCTTTGAGGGCGGTAGAGCTTCCAATGAAGCCGCTAATGAAAGCCAGGTTCCGGTACAATCTGTTAATCATCAGCAGTTAAATCTGAATCGTACTCCTGATTCCTTATTATATATACTTAAAACCCGATCTAATGAAGCCACCGATAACCGCGAATTATTTCGTTAAATAAAAAAGTTTGTAAAATCATAACTGTCATTTAATAAGCAGTTTATACTTTAAATTCGATGTTTAAAGGCAGGTGCATCCCGTCAGCTACCAAGGCATCGTAATTGCGGCGTCCGCGGCGCCCGCCTGGTGATAATTTAGCTACACGCTAATCGTCCCTCGTGAAAATAACCATAAAACGCTAGGGTTCTGGGGGAGACGAATTTATTTCGGGACGGAGAGGCTCGTGATTTTCGCCTGCGTGCTCTTCGTTAGCGATGGCCGCACATACTTTTAGAAGCACTCAAGCGTTTCAACGCGCCCTCGGTTCCTTGGAGATCCCTAGAAAAGCGTCTGCGCAAATCAATATCGTCAATCACCTAGCCTGGAGCGGGCACGGAATCGTCAGCACGTCTAAGGTTGTCAGCATCCTCTGACACGTTTTCTGCCCAGGAAACTAGCTGTACGATTTCTTCATCGTTCAAAACCTGCGTACAAACGAAACTAGATGCCTTGTTATTTTTTCTGACGTGGCGCAATAACCTTGGTGACGTTCTGATGAAACAAATTCGCAGTCGCGCTTTTTGATAAGCCTGTTTCTCAAAATATTTCGTTAGATCGGGAATGGCACTTAGTGTATTTCGTTAGTTCGAGTTCTGTAACAACTGCACCTGTTGCCCCCTCTTTTTTTGTTTCTTCCGCTTCAGCTATATCCTACAATTTTTATTGTTTCATTGTGGTAATTTGCACATCCAATTTTGCTTTTCCAATGTTTTAATACCCACCCACCATGTAATGTCCCTTCTGTTAGGGACCCCTGAGGAATACAAATGAATAAATAAATAAATAAATAAATAAATAAATAAATAAATAAATAAATAAATAAATGAATAAATGCATCGACCCGAATATGCACCTACAGGGGAATCCAAATTTGTTTGTTAGCTCGGGAGATACGTAAGATCGGGTGCGTATTTTAAACAATTCCCCTTTTACACTGTGCAGCCACAACTTTTTTTTTTCAGTTGTTTCACATCGTTATACAGATTGGCTTCGACTAAAACATATTTTGCCGTTATTTCCGAAAATAGTCCTCTCTCTTGTTGCGGGATGACAGATCAAGGAAATGAAACCTCAAAAGTTAGTTTGCATCTGGTGGCTGGTTTTTCCCTTAGTTGAGGCTTAATCACTTTCTTGCCTTCGTTGCTTGTCCACGGTGACTTTTCGGAGCTTGTTTACGCCCCTCAGACGGACATTGACTCTGCTTGGAGCAATACCAGTGCAATAGAACAGACACGGAAAACCGTCTGAGCTGGCAGCAGCGAGCGACCAGGTATCGGGTTCTGCCTTCACGCAGGGCTCGTAGCGTCCCGTTGCGTAATGCACACGCAATGAAACGTCCGATGGGTCGTTGGCTATAACATCCGCCTCCCCCCCTCCCGTGGAGTCACGTGCTGTGAGGATGAAAACGGAGGTGCCGCGGCGGAGCCGAGAACTGAAGAGAAGCGATTTTTTACAATTCTCATAGCGCTCTGGGAAGCGTATTGTTTAGTCGTGGGTGTACTACGTGCCCCAAGCGCTGCTGGGTAAGGGGGGGGGGGGGAGGATGATTGAATATACGTCAGCTACGTATGAAATTATTCGCTCGTAATCATCGCAAATACCGTCCTACCCCAAGCTGCAAGTAACGGCAATCACTATACTTAAAAAGGGTTGCTAAAGTTTCTGCCCAATTAACACGTTAGTGCCAAAATATATAATTTCACTGGAGATGTGAAAGACCTGTTCGTCTTGAACAGATCGTGATGGACAAACAGGGCACCGCTATAAGCTGTCACATCCCTGGAAGCTCAGCTAAATGAGGTAAATCTTCCCATCGCCGAGCATGAAGCTTACGTCGAATGTCACGACATGGGGCTCATATCAACTTTTAAATGCAAAGCACGAAATTATTTGCACAGCCGTACTCTAGCAATCAAAGTGGCTCAATGTGTAGGCGTCATATCCCCGGAAGCTCAGCTAAATGAGGTAAATCTTCCCATCGCCGAGCATGAAGCTTACGTCGAATGTCACGACAAGGGGCTCATATGAACTTTTCAATGCAAAGAACGAAATTATTTGCACAGCCGTACTCTAGCAATCAAAGTGGTTCAATGTGTAGGCGTTATTCCACTCTGCCCTATTAGGCGGGTCCGATCCTGACGAATGTTTTGGTGATGGAGGCGAAAAATGGAAATACCAATGTGTAGAAATTTCGGTGCAAGCAAAGATCCGCAGGTGGTCGAAATTAATCCGAAGCCCATCACTGCGGCGCGCCTCATAGCCTAGGTGTAGCTCCGGCGCGTAAAGCGCGCGAAATTTGAATTTTCTGAACAATTTACAATGGGAGGGGTAAGACAGAAAAAAAAACGATAATCGTCGTTTACAGAATAATAATGCGAGCAATTTACAGTGCAAGAAGGAGGAGTTCGATATGTCAATATAAACCATGTTGCCACTGGTATGAACAGCGCACGTTACGAAACAATAGCACTGAACCACAGGAGAAGCCAGAACTGAACAAGGTTCTTCGTTGTAATTCAAGTCGCTTTTGGTGTTGCCGAATGCAAAACATGAGGGCAGGAAGGCGCTGCTTATGATTTAAGGAATGACGCCGAGAGGTTCGCTATATTGGGTGCCGCCATTGCGCCCCGGACCCGTGGTGACTGCTGCGCCGGCAAGTGCGGCAAGGGAGTGAGGGCGAAGATCGGCTCGGGGCGTGCACAAGTCTTCTGTCCTCTCAAAATAATGTTCAACCTTTCCTGTTCCGTCTTTTTTAATGCGTAGCATTTTTTGCCGAGTACCCCGACAGCCGGGACGTTGTAACGCCCTGAATTTCCAGAAAAATGCAGATTTGGCGGAAGTTCCACTCTTAATCGTTGTAATAGCGTAAATGGAGATGCTTGGTTCTGACAAAATTTTGAAAAAACAGAAAAATTAAAAAATAGAAAAAAAAATCCCGCCATCTCCACGAAGTGAATGATGATGAGGGGGGCGAAGCTAAAATGCTTATCGGTAAAACCGTGAAACATTCGCCCGCACATCATATAAAGACTCGATACGTCAAGCTTACCCCCGTTCCGTTGACAAGCCCGTCGACGACGTCGATGTTTGCGGTGATTATGTAGGGCTTGTTTGGGACGATGAAAATCTCTCTCCATGGGTAAGTTGGCGAATTCGGTGTGTGACATTTTAGCCACCTTGGCTGTCGACTTCTGCAGACCGTCTTGTGTCGCGTACCCCCGGTACGTGTCTTGAGCTCGCAGGCGACGAACGACAACCTGTTCTTCCTCTTCTCCTTGTTGGGTAGCAACGAAAGCGTTGAACGTTTTGTCCTCTTCGGCCAATCTTTGGTTGGCCAATCCCTAGGGGGATCCTGCAACAATCATCATTAATGTGCCGTGCCGTATACAGCAGCAACAAGGGACGGGACAGGGCCCGAGCAAGAGGAGCTTCGCACCTAAGAATAAAATTCTAACGAAAGTGATCGGGCAAAACCAAACAGTACCGGGCCATCTCCATTGACGTGAAAACTGGGTAGGGGCGAAGCATGTAGTGTAGGTTTAAGTGTATTCTTGGCACCTTGGCGTTTTCGCCCCCGGAAATGAAACAGTGGGGGGTAAGAGCTTTGCTGTAGGTCTCGCGTCTTTGAAGCATGAAGCGTTCTAGCGCTAGGCGTTGGAGAGAGAGAGAGAGAGAGAGAGAGAGAGAGAGAGAGAGAGAGAGAGAGAGAGAGAGAGAGAGAGAGAGAGGATAAACATCTTTAATTTGGAGCTTAATGGTGCTGGATGGTGAGAGCATCACCGGTGGGGGGCGTCCGCTAGTCCGGGATGCCCTTGTCCTTGCTGGCTGCTCGTGCCCTCTCTATCAGCATGCGCTGGGTCGAGAGGTCCGAGCTGGACAGCCGGTCCACCCACTGCTCGTACGTGGGACGGGGATTGGGTGTGAGGGATGGGGATTGTTGGCACTTCCAGACCAGATGGTACAGGGTGCCTGGTTGGGGACAAAAGTTGCAGGTACTATAATACTGGGTGGGGTAGATATGGTGGAGGAGGGTACAGTGCGGGGCGGGTAGGAGTTGGTCTGTAGCCGGCGGACTGTGGTCGCTTCGGCTCTGGAAAGGTGGGAGTTGGGTGGAGGGAACTGCTGGCGCTCGTGTCTGAAGTGACCGAGAATGTCCGCGTAGCCATTCAGAGTGTGGGGGGCCTTCTCCGTGTCTTGGCTCTCTTCGGAAACGGCCCGGAGGGTGTGTACGCGGGCAGCGGCGTGTGCCGCCTCATTTCCGTCGAGAGACTCGTGTCCAGGGGCCCAAACGATATGAATGTCGGGTAGCTGCGGGATGGCATTCAGGATCTTGAGGGCGAAGGGTGATATGCGGCCGAGCTGGTAGTTGCGGCATGCTACTTGCGAGTCCGTAATGACTGTAACGTATTCGCTATGTGTTGTGGCTGCTAGGGCGATGGCGATTTCCTCAGCGGCGTTTGTAGAGGTGGTGGATATTGTGGCGGCTGTGACCTCGGTTCCCTGGTGGTCTATAACCGTGACTGCGTAAGCGGGTTTGCGGGTGTAGCGGGCAGCGTCCGTGTAGCGTGTAGTAGGGTTCCCGGCGTGCTTCTTCGTAACTGCATCGACCCGTGCTTTGCGGCGTGCTTTGTTGTAAAGGGGGTGCATATTTCGCGGCACGGGAGCTACACGAATGTGTTGACGGATGTGGAGGGGGACACGTTGGGGTGGTCTTCTTTGGGCGGTACCGGGTATCCAAGGCGTGTAAGGGTGTCTCTTCCGGTAGGTGTCAGCTTGAGACGGGTGATTTGGGAACAGCGATGAGCCTCGTGCAATTCTTCCAAAGTGTTGTGTACCCCTAGTTGGAGCAACTTGCGCGTGGATGTTGAGGGGGGTAGGCCAAGGGCGAGTTTGTAGGCTTGGCGGATAAAAGTGTTGAGTTTTTCTTTTTCGACGGATTTGAGAGCCAGGTATGGTGTGCCGTAATTCAGACGACTGATCAATATTGCTTGAGTTATTCTCAGAGGTTCCTTCTCCTGAAGGCCGTAGCGGCGGTGGGCGATGCGTCGTACGAGGTGCGTTAGTTGTGTGAGGGTGCGTTTTAATGCAGGTAACGTTTGAGAGCCGCTTCCATTTTTGGGTATGTTGAGACCGAGTATGCGAGGGTGGGGAACCGTAGGTACTGCGAGGTTGTTGATCGTTAATTCCGGATCGGGGATTGGGTCCGTTCGTTTTTTGTAAGTGCGGGCACAGAGCGTGAGGAGGGCGGACTTCTCTGGGGCGCATTCCAGTCCACGAGCTCGGAGGTATGTTTGAGTGACGTGTATTGCTTCCTGGAGTGCGTCTTGTTGGGCGCCGGTGCAGCCGGTGGGAACCCACAAGGTGAGGTCGTCAGCATAAAGTGCATGGCGTAAATTCGGGATTGCTGCGAGGAGCGGCGGCAAATCTTTCATAGCTAAGTTGAATAGCAATGGTGAAACGACGGATCCTTGTGGGGTTCCCTTGGGCGCCATTGCAAATGGGTCGGAACGGAGATGCCCAATGCCTATCGTTGCCGTGCGGTTGGTCAGAAAGCAAGCGATGTAGGAAAATGTACGTTCGCCGCAGTTGGTAGAGGCAAGACCTTGCAAGATAGCATGATGCATTACGTTATCAAATACCCCTTTGATATCTAGGGCTAGGATTGATTTTTTGCTCCGATTGTTCAGGGTGTCTAGAACGTCGTCTTTAATTTGAAGTAGGATGTCCTGGGCCGATAAGTGGGGGCGGAAGCCGTACATTGTATGTGGGAAGTACCCGTTCTCTTCGATGTGGGGTGATAGTCTGTTGTGCACCATGTGCTCAAACAGTTTTCCGACACATGAAGTGAGAGAGATGGGACGGTGGTTCTTTGTAATAAGTGGTTTGTTGGGCTTGGGTATGAGGGTGATTTCGGCGTGCTTCCACTGTGGGGGGAGGGTTCCAGCCTGCCAATAGGAGTTGATAAAGTCCAAAAGCTTTTCAAGGGCAATGTAATCAAGGTTGCGGAGGAGCTTGTTAGGAATCCGGTCTTTTCCTGGGGCTGTGTTGCGGGTTAGATGGTGAACGGCTGCTTCGATTTCCGCCTTAGTAAAAGGTGCGTCCATATCTGGATTGGATTTTCCCGTGTATGACGGAAGTGTCAGAGTAGTAGCGGTAATGGGTGCTTGAAGCGGTTGCTGAAGCTCTCGCAATAAATCGGATTCTGTACCCTGGTAATTATGTATCAGGCGCTTCAGATGGTGTTGGGTGGTGGATTTGGATTCCTTGCTGCCTAATAAAGATCGGAGTAAGTGCCAGGTGCGGCGTGTGCCGAGCGTGCCTTGAAGTTGGTTGCAGAACTCAGCCCAGTTTTGTTGGCTAAGTTGTTTAGCGTACGCATCTGCCTCTGCTGTGATTTGAGCGATGCGGATGCGAAGTTTCTTATTTGTTCTGTTCCTTTTCCACCTTCGAAGCAGGCCTTGTCGGGCATCCCAAAGATGGAGCAGGTGTGCGTCAGTGGCTGGGGTTTCTTCGGTTAGAGAAATTTCATTTGTGTGCTTCTTGGCCGTGTCAAGTAACCGTTGGACCCAGTCATCTAGATTAGTGATGGAGTCCGCAGGGGTGTCGTCTCGAAAGTCTTTCCAATTAGTGAGTCTGGCGGTGCCGATGCGTTGATTAGCGGGTCTTGCGTGCGCAATTTCCAGTTTTATAATATGGTGATCGCTGCCGAGTGTTTCGTCAAGTCGCGTCCACGTGGCGCTCTTGATATTATATGTGAAGGTGAGGTCAGGGGTGGTGTCTCGGGAGATGCTGTTGCAAAACGAGTGTCCCAGTGTGTTCTTTTTGTTGAAGTTTTTGTCCACGGAGATGAAACGTTTCAGCGCGAGGCGTTAGATAACGGGTATCTCGGTGTGTTCGTTTAAAAGTTTGAAAAGCCAAATAATGAACTATGGAAAAATTAAAATTTTACGAAAAGGATCTGACAAAATTAAAAAGTATGCACCTCATACATCTCCCCCAAACCGAAGAATAACCGGAAAAAGCCCACAAAAGAACGCTGTAAATGCAAATAAAAATAGCTTAAACTGTCAAACTCAGCAGTATGCATTGGATCTTCGTAAAAATACATAATTAGCGAAGCAAAGGAACTTCATCGCTGTAGTGGTACAAATTTACATCTTTGGCAAAAAGAAACAACACCAAAGTTGAAAGGAATAAAGCAGTACGCCATTCGCTACTCATAGCCATATTTGGCGTCAGAGAACACACAAACTAGACACGCGGCATCAGAATGTTCCGCATTAGTAAAGAATTATCTGAATTTCCGCAGATTTCTTTTCTACGTTACGATTACACAGAAACCTGGGATCATCGCCCTAATTGGTCATTATGGACGCTTCGCGTTTGGTAGGCGTAGCGTTCAGCATCACGCCGCGTCAACCAGCGTGAAACTATCTGTACGGGAAGCTGCAAGCACCGGTTGGCAACGTTAGAGATCAAAACGCAACAATAGGCCTAACGTCAGGCCACTTTATCGACGCGGAGTGAAGAGGACATTATGCGGAAAAGCACATTGCTAATTGCCTAATGACTACTACCGCAATTGCTGAGCTCAAATCAGGCGTCAGTACGTGTCTCGAAGACATGTTTCTGATTCGAAGGCCACAAAGCATTCAGTGGGTCCACCCTTAGTAAGTTAGAGCGCCCAAGCCGTGCTGGCTTTGGGGACCCGTGCTCGTACCGCATTCCGCAGGCCACTCTTTTTCATGACCAAGTTTACTCAATATTCTTTGAAACACAGTTCTTTAATTTTGTTCTCTCTGCCACACAGGCAATTTCGTAACAGGTAATCTCTAAGTTGAGGCGCCGGCTACGCCAGATTTTTGACCTACCAAAACAAACGAAGCTTGAACATTATTTCTCAGAGTGAAAGGATTGAACCGTGTGGCTCCGTGCCCTGGTCACTATTTTGCGGCCGCCCAAGAAAAAAATAGAGTTCGAAGTTTACACTATTCAGTGAATATGGGCAGCGATCTATACTTTTTATGACCCCCCGATCAGTGGGTTAATGGTGCAATGGTGCGCATCTCTATATATATATATATATATATATATATATATATATATATATATATATATATATATATATATATATATATATATATATTATGAATCCTGTAGGAGGCTTCAGAGCTTCGAACGGGCAAGAACTTCGTCCGTAAGGTGTTTATGGTAGCGCGCTATGGCAAGTGGCGGTAAGAGGGTGGTATGTTTGGACGATCGCGTCCGGGCAGGTGCCTCATGTTCTTGGGATATCACGTTCACGCCAGGTGGCAATACCGCCCCTCGTCGTGTGAACGGAAGCGCGGCTGCACCATCCGAAGCACCATATATATATACCGGCAGGCAAGCGTGCTCGCGGGCGCCCCCGTTGGCAGAAAGCTCATTGTTCTCAGGTAGGTAGCTCGAGAGTCGTGTTCCCCACGCGAGACGAACGTCAGACAACTCAGTTCGCGGCAAAATGCGGCAGGTTTTACTCCTCGCCGTATTGTCGCTGTGCTTGCCGCCCTTCGGCCGAGCTCTGGAGATCAACAAGCGCACTGGCGGCTATGAGGACATCGTGGTCGCCATTCATCCCGCCGTGAGCTACGATGAGCGCATAATCGAAAACATTAAGGTGAGCTACTTTGCTTCTCGCGACCACATGAAGATCTTGCAATAATTCCACGTCTGACAAAAATGTAGTAGGGCTGCAAAAAAAAAAAAAAAACTTGGTCTCAGAGAATAGACGTCCTAGCCTTTCAAAACGACCGAGGCAAGGATGTTGGTCATTACTCTTTGCAGCGTTCGGTCATCGCGTGTGTCCGAAGGGTCCAGAGGACAGTAGATTGTCTGCGTAGTTTCGAGCGCGTTCATCCGCTCAGTTTGTTGAGCGCTAAGGCCCTTGCATTTGTCATTGCCAGTACTTCCCCCTTCTGGCATTGTTTTCGTTCATTCTATCCCTCGAGATATAGAAACTTATACACCCATAACTGCTTTCTCCTCTCTTTACTTTCTTGAGTGCTCTCTCCTGCCTGCGCTGCTAACCCCTTCAAAAAACTCTACATCCTTTTTACGTTCGGTCTCAGTATCGCCAATGAGCGTGCCACTTGCCCGCATAACCAAAGAAGCATGGCTCAAGCTTTATGTTCAGGGTATTCTCGTTTGCATGATGATGGGAGCCGAAAAAGAGTTGTCCGTGCTACATTAAAGACGCGGTATCTCAGTCAAAGGGGCTTAAAGCGCACTGAGAAAAGGATAGAAAGGAGGAAGACGGGACACGGAGTTATGTCTCGTCTTCTTTTCTTGTGTCCATGTCTTGGTGCGCTGTAAGCTTCTTTCAAGCTGTTGGCCGTCCTTTTGTATATCCATGCAGGCCCTGTTCTCTTCCGCCTCGTCCTTCCTGCATCGAGCCACGCGGGGCTTGGTGCACTTCGGCAGCGTGACCATCGCCGTGCCGGAAACATGGCCCCAGAGGCCTCAGGCAACGGCCACGACGGCCAGCCTGTTCCCCGTGGCCGACGTACGCGTGGCGGCGGAGAACCCGCAGTACGGAGACACACCCTACACGCTGCAGCCACGTGGCTGTGGCGAGCGCGGGGAGTACATCCACCTGACGCCGCGGTTCCTGGTCGAGCTGAACGGTTCCATGGCTGAGATCTACGGGAGTCCAGGTGAGATGTCTCAGATGCAGCAAGCGGCAGAGACTGAAGATGTGGTCAGACGTGCTGTTCACTGTTCTCGTCTGCATGTGAGTCCCCACGGAGAAGTGGGATGTTCTAAATCCGTTCTTCGGGGAATGTGAGGTACGGGGTTAACGTGGAGTTGACCCTCAAGGCAAAAAATCTCATTATGGCCGGTTTCTGTGTCTATCTTCCACTACATGTGTTTTTTCGAGTCAGCTGATTCAACGATACCGAACTTTCTCGACTGGAGGCGCGAGTGGAAAAAGGCCCTTTAGAATAGGGGAGTTAATATTTCGTCCTTTTTACGCATACGCTCGCTCGCTTACGCATTTACTCACTCAATCATACGTACTCACTCTCTCACTCACTCTCTCACCCAATCTCCCACTCGCACTCACTCACTCACTCACACGCATTCACTCACTCAATCCCTCATCCAATCACTCACTCATTTACTCACTCCCTCACTCACCCGCTCAGTTACGAAGTCACCCAATCATGTAGTGTCTCACTCACTCACTCACTCACTCACTCACTCACTCACTCACTCACTCACTCACTCACTCACTCACTCACTCACTCACTCACTCACTCACTAACTAGCTCACTCGCTCCCTCCTCTGCTCCTCCTCACTCTCTCACCAACACACTCTCATCCACTGAGTCACTCACTCTCACTCATTCATTCACTCCCTCACTTAATCATTCACTCGCTCACTTACTCGCTCACCCACTCTCTCACTCACTCTTTCAATAACTCACTCACTCACTCACTCACTCACTCACTCACTCACTCACTCACTCACTCACTCACTCACTCACACTAACTCACTCGCTCACTGACTCACTCTCTCACTGACAGTATCTTTCACACTCACTCACTCCATCACTCACTCACACGCTGCCTCACTCACTCACTCAGACACACTCACTCTCAGTCACTTATTCACACTAACTCACTCACTTAATCACTCACTTACTCGCTCGTTCACTTATTCACACTGACTCCCTGACTCACTCACTCTGTCACTTACTAAATTCCTCACTCCCTCTGTCACTCGCTCGCTCACGTGCTTACGCTCACCCCTTCATGCATTCGCTTTCTCACTCACTCACTCACTCACTCACTCACTCACTCACTCACTCACTCACTCACTCACTCACTCACTCACTCACTCACTCACTCACTCACTCATTCACTAACATTCACTCGCTCACTCATTTACTCACGCTCACTCACTCACTCACTCACTTGCTCCCTCACTTCCTCCTTCTCTCACTCATTCACTCGCTCACTCACTCATTCACTCGCGTGCTTGCTTGCGTGTAAGCTTGGGAGAGTTGGGTAGGCTCGACAGTAAATGAAAACAGCTGAAAAGACAAGGATGATGTTGTGGCATCACTACAGCGTGCTATTAAGGCAGTCAGCATTGACTGACACGGTGCCTTGCAACGCGTCTTTGCAGCGTACCAGCTGGTACACGAATGGGCCCACTTCCGGTACGGTGTGTTCGACGAATACGGTGACCCGGAGAGCGATCTCTACCCGAGCCTCTACTGCGAGTCAGGCATGGTGAGGCACTGTGGTTATTCGTTCTCACGTACTTCTTCGCGCACCCTTTATTAACTTTAACTCTGGATGTCTCGTCGAATGAATAGTTCGATCGTCAGTTTTTAAAAGCGCGGTTTAAGAGCTTAAGTGTGTGTCATGGTTTTATACACTGCATTCTCAGCTTTAACGCACCGACGCTACACAGGAGATGAGGCGCGCAGTAGTAGAGGGCTCCCGGTTAATTGCGACCGTTCGGGGATCTCCAACGAATCCAAATATCGAACACACGGGCCTTTTTGCTTTTCGCTTCCATCAGAAAAGCTGCCGCCGAGACCGGATCTAATGAAGCTGATGATAAGTGAACCGCTACTAATTTACCCTGATTTATTAAACCGACGCAGTAATCTGGAATATTTGGGGTGCTGCGAATTAAGCGACCGGCAACCGTTGCAAAATGGTGACGACAGTAGGCGCTTTCATACGCAAGGATATCATACGCGATTCATTGGATATCTAGATGCCTTACTTTTGTACAGGGTAGTTCACTTGCGCAGTGCTGTCGATGCTTGCTCATTTCGGTTCTGCGTCAATTTAATGGCAGCGTTTGGAGTAATTCGTGCAAATGGGCGAAGAAACAAACGCATAAATAAAGACGTTAAGGTGATGGACAGTAAAGAAGTCGTTGATAAGTACTATCATGCTTTGGTCTCTAAAGTAGTTATACAGACTTTACTGCCCCGACAAATTTTTGTTGCCCATTTTTTATCTGGTCTTTCTTTTCTGCAATCTGCAAACTCTTGCGCGACCTGATGATTCCTCTCTTCTTTGCTGACTAGATCGCCTAATGTCATGAAGCCTCTAGGATTGTATACTACCCAAAGCTCTCTCGATCCCATGCATGTGCTTATCTGGATCCCGGATACCAGTGCCTTTGCACTGTTCTTCCAATACATCGAAGTTATCTGATGGATGCAGGCAATGTATTGCACAGAAGTTTGAGAAAAGCAATAAAACAAAACAAAATCCCCCGTTTCTCCCCTATCTCCGTAAAAGCGTTGTAGTTAATTGCAAATTGTTTAGCCGTTCAGAGGCCCGACATTTTGCGCGGAACAATTTCGTACCAATTGCAGACCTCATTCGCGGCACCTGAATGTCTCAGTTTTAATCCCTGTATCGTTTGTCGGATACGTCAAACCAAGAAGGGGTTAGTTTAATTGGAGACGTTGAGGAGGACGCAAGATCATCCAGTGTGGTAAGCCTTCGTGCGTTCAGCTGTCTAGCTAAAGCACGGACAAAGCAATCTAGTCAAAAGCAATCTTTGTACGCAAAAGAAGGCTGCGAAGGAACTCATTTAGTTAAGTATAGTTCAGTTGTTCTGTGTATTCTTCAACAAAACAAGATACAAGGTGAAAATACGCGACCGAAAAAAAAAAACTGCATTATAGCAGTTTGACACGGTTCCGGCCACCGTGAACTATAGCAGGAAAGAGGCGCGAACACCGAATCAAAAAAATAATGGCTGGTATATATACAACACTTTTTTACGCTACAAGAGGCAACAAAAAGTACCTCGAAAAGGAGATCAAAAAACAGAATAGCTTAGACTTCATACTAAAAAGCTAATGGAAACAGTATTTTTTCACTTTTAGGAATACAAATAATATAAAAGCAGGTAAAAGCAGCGTGATTTTTCACCAATGCCCCACTTTCATATGTTAAAACCGGAATAATGAACATAAAATGAAAGCCGGCAACTAGGTAGAGTTTCAAGACATGGTAGGCATGGCTACATCCCAACTAATAGATGCAATTCGCGCACGTGTGAGAACGAATGAAAGTGGTACGAATAGTATTTTCTGCGTTCAGGGACACGTTTTCGCCGGGAACTTCAACGGAAAAAAATAATCCTTCACAAAATTAGTTACAACGTTCACTTGTCACTTACGAATACAAGATCAATGCATTGCATACAAAGCTGACGCAATGAGTTGGGCTAAGTGTGGCATACGCCCATATCCTGTGCGTGAGAATGGTACCTACGAAGAAATTCGACATCGACAGAAGTATGGCGAAACGTTTTTTTTTGTAGTGTAGAAAATTCCACCCTGTACTGCATTTTTATAAGATCGAGTTAGTGCATGATTACATACTTGAAATGCTCGGTCTCTCTTTCCTTTTTTTCTTTAATAAGTCATCCCTGTGAGCATTACAACGAACATTTTAAATTGCCGGGCTGCTATTGGTTGCAAAACCGCGTGTTTGTTTATTTTATTTGCTGTTGTGTTTACCTATATGATCGCAAAGTAACTGAGTTAGAAATGGAATAGAATTATATAATAATCGTTTAATTTAAAGAGGGGGAAAGTACCGATACCTGCTTATAATCCAACAGTTTTGGGAGAGTTTGAGCATATTGAGTCGACATGATCGTTGCAGGACATAAGTTCGGAAAATATTAAGTGTAGGGTTTTTACGAACCTTTTAAGATTTTCTGTATATGGTGCCATAATAGTAGTGCTTGGTACTCTTACGATGTATTTCAATCCCGATATAACATGCACTTTGTTTTGGATTCAATAAGCAAAGGCTGTTCATTTATGTCCCAGTTTTTAGCTCCTAACAAAGTCTATTTACCTGTTTTTTTTATGTAGTTCAAATGTTTCCCAAGAACAAACTCTGCGCAGTTATGAGCATAAATGACAAAATCGCATTTACTATTGATGTTGACAATGTCTTTTAAGCGATACGAAGAAAGAATGGGACCTACAACACTGCCTTGCGGCACTCCTGTGACAACGTATCTAACATAAAATATGCACTCGTTTTTTTTAATTGTTTACGTGACACTAAAGTACGACTGTAAAAGAGGTAGTGTATTTCTTGGAAAGCCGTATTTATTTTGAACTAGAGAGCAGTAGATTGTGATTAACGCTATCTAAGGCTTTGCTAAAATGTAGGTATATTCATATGGTCATAATTTCTTTCTCATTGCTATCATATATATTTATGCATTTTTGTATCAATGTGTAAGGCAGATCAGGGGGAATGATGTTTTCTGAAGCCGCTTCGACTCTGGAACTAAACTGGTTTTGCGCGAAAAACGGTCCAGTATAGGGTGCATTAGTTTTAATTGCGAATGCACTTCTTAAGCGAGCCTGAATCGTCCGCCGCCGTCGTCCGCATAGCAACAGCTGCGGGTGCGCGCGCTCCTCGTCTTCCTCCTCGTCTTCCCTAGCAACGGGGGGAGATGGGCGCGCGCTACTCTCCTCCTCCTCTCTCCGCTCAGTGACTGCGGGTGTTGGGCGCCTCCTCTCCACTTCGGGCGGGAGAGCTCTCGCACGCGTAGCGGGCGTTTCGCATTCCGACGCGTGAGGGCGCTCGTGTAGCCCTCGCCGTAACGGCGGGCGCTACTCTCCTCCTCCTCTCTCCGCTCAGTGACTGCGGGTGTTGGGCGCCTCCTCTCCACTCCAAGATCACGATATCCACCGTAATCGCGCAATCAACAACCGTGCATTCGCACTTACACACTCTCCCCCTCGGGGAAGTGCGAGGGAATTTTTTTCAAGATGTTTCGAGAATATGGATGATATCGATAACGGGCGGTAGTCGCGGTAGACATTTTTTTGTCCCCTACTTTGTGAATCAATGTTACCCTTGCTATCTGCATGCTTCTGGGAAGTACACTCGTTGACAAAGCTAAATTATAGATATGGGTTAACACAGGCGCAATAAGGTGTAATACGTGCTTTATCGGTGCGGTATCGAGGCCATCAGCGTTTCTTCTACGACTGTTTTTCAGTCCGGGGAAGATTGCGACAACCTCTGATACAGAGGTTGGTGTTAAGAACAACGTGTGCGATTACTTTAGGTGCTGCCGACTACGTGAGTGCGCGAGCTTCTGTTCGCGTCGTCCGCAAGCTTTGCAAAGTAATCATTCATTCGATCTACTAGTTCTTTCCCTATCCAAACTTTGCCATAAAGAATAGCGGGTTGCACTTGAGTAGTGTATGTTTTCCTGTATAAAACGTTGTTTATTTTTTTGCACACGGTTTCACCATTGCGATGTACGTCAGAATAGAAGACGGTTGTAGGTGGTAAAAAACATTTTATTGCGCAGCCAAGGGAGCTGGAAAGGGACGTGGTCAGCCTCCTACGTCCAGGAGGCCGCGAGCCTGCGCCGAATCCAGGGAAGACGGGAAAGAAATAATACTTGTTGGTTGATATTTTTTTTTGTTTAAATTATTTCAGAAATTTATGTACTAGTTACAATCGCTTTGATCCCAAGTGCAAAGAAAAAGTTTGAAAAGTTTGTTTTTCTGTCCGTATGCCACTAAGAATATGTTTGGTAATCCGCGGTTTACGTGATGTATTGCTCGGCTGAAAGTCCCTTACTGGTAATGGCTCAAAATATCGGGTTTTAAACATTTCTATCAATTCTTCACATGAAATATCAGCGTCATCACGAGCGTCCTTTGGCCAGTCTACGACCTGTACCTTTTCTCTAAAAGCGTGTGCTGTTTCCTTATATAAGACGACATGTAGTTTCACAAAACATGTTAAACTGGAGATGAGAGTGTCTATAAAAGGAAATATCGTCATGTGATCGCTGATACCGCAGCTTAAAACCCCAGACATGCTATGGTGCATGGAAATGTTTATTGCAAACATGTGACGCAACGATGACGTTGTAGCAGTGATAGACGATTTAGAAGTAATTGCATTGTGAAAGCCATTATGTTAAAGTATTCCTAAAAATTTCGTTTTACGCGCTGATTGATTTAACATATCTGTTGAAATTCCGCCATAACTAAAGTGCACCCAATTTCACTGGCGCACGACAAAACTGTCAAAGCAATCTAGAAATGCTGCGAATTAAGTCACAGGACTAGCGTTCGTCGTGTGATTTTCTTGCTCTAGTGGTCTGTCTTTTGTGCTAGTAAAATGTACCCACTATAGAAATGCAGGCATAAGTTTTTCAGGGGTCGACAAATGACAGCGAAAACATTTTCGCTTCGCTTAGTGCACAGTACTTCGTAGTCATCAGTTATATTGCTGAAAGGTTCCAGCAGTTCGCCGCTGGAGATGGCCTGCAGCACAGAGACACCGCCCCCTCTACTGTATACCGCGGTTCAAATAGAAATGTATATCGCCTTGTACACCACATTGTACATCGAATTCGGAGTTTCGGCCGTCCTGCAATATGGAATACACATTGTCAATTGATTCCTTTTGGGGTAGTTACGTATTACAAACTAGAATCCCATCGCTGGTTCCGCTTAGGAGCTTGGAACTTCGTATAATGGAAATTGAATAACAATGGGGCGCTTATCGTGCTACAAAATAGTTTTAAAGCGAAGAACCCTATTCCCATTGATGCCGTTCGATGTAGCGCCAGAAGACACTGCAGGAAAGCCAACATTACTCAGTGGGTTTCACAAAACGACGACGACGACGACGATGATGATGATGGTAAGCGAAGGCACAATAAGCGCCTCAAGAAATAAATGGTTCTCGTGGCCGGAGTCGAACCTGGGTTCCGCATCTTATGAAGCCGACGTTTATGCGCTGGCGCGATTCCTACACGGTCGAAACAGCTGCGCGCGCTTCGTTGAAACTCTATATGTTGTATTCACTGGCGAGGCACGCATGCAGGCAACCCTGTGAGTGCACCGTCACTGGTTACGTAGGGCTCTGCGGGATGGCGGTACTTGTCCGTGCTAATCTCATGACGTGTGTTGGACGTTCCAAACTCGACCCCACCAAACGCAAAGTAATGCCTTGTATGCAATGTGAATGTGATTAAGAACATCTCTGTTGACACCACCATTGAGAATCGGGTTGAAACGGAGCAGACGACGCACGCTAGTGTTTTTTTTTCTGCGGCGAGCGGTCGCAGTGGCGCAAGCCGTGACATATCCGTGGCGCTTGGGCCATGGCCGTTTCCAGCGTTGCCAAGCAAAGAAATTTACAACTAAACTTTTCAATGTGAATACCACCTATAAATCAAGTTATTTAACTAGTTCTCTTTAATCCCATAATTTAAACCTTCTCGCCATAGAGATCGAAAATTTGGTGCCAAAACCGCGACGACAAAGCCTTAAAACCGTTCTCTGGTTTTGTCCAAGAGCAGTAGAACACAGAAATAAAAATGCACAGAAAATATCAAGTTCACAAAGAAGCAACCTAAATAATTGGTTCTTGCTCTGATAGAGCGATACTAGTAAGGCGGGATATATTTCATGATCTTCTAATTTCACATTCGACAAGTTGAAAGGGGTGTGGTCACGGGCTACGAAGAATTTGTTTGGCTTGAGGAATAAAGTTGACGTGCACATCGCCTGCCAGCGCGGAGGACTATTTTTGGAGCACGTTGTAGCCCTGGGACCCTGAGAACGGAAAGCACCGTTTACTGCCGCTCCGAGACTGCGCGAGTGTTTACACCAGCCCCCTCTCATCCAGTGGCCGTAATACAAGTATGTGGTTCGTGTTTCCGACTCGCCTGGATAGGCGCCGGAGTAGAGTCGCTCCGCGTCACAAAACGTTTGCAGTAGGCTCTGACTCTGAATTGATGTCGATGCATGCCATCACAATTTTAAGTTACCCTAAACCAGTTTTATTTCTAATGCGAGTCCTTAATCTGATGGAGAGAGAGAGAAAAAAGGTAAAGGAAAGGCAGGAATGTCAACCAGGCTACGGCCTAGTATACCACGCTACACGTGGCAAACAGGAACAATAAGGAAAAAGAGGAAAACAACAAAAGAAGGGGAAGCGTATATGCCTTTCCTAGTCAGTACAGCCAACCGTCACCTGAGCTTGCTTATGCGGGTTATATCACAGCATAAACGTACCTAAAGCATACAAAACCATCCTAACTGCAAAAAAAACTGCCAAAACGGACCTGCAATGGTTGAAAACCACGGTGTTGAAAAATATGCAACAGAAATAGCCGAAACCGACCTACAAGGGGGAAACCCGCAAAACCGTACACGATGCTGTAGCTTAAACTGACCAAAAGTCAACGGCAATGCCCGAAATCTCATTTACAATGCATAAAAATGTCATAAATAGATTATATGCGTGATAACAAATGTTAATATTCAAATATGACAAACCCTTGAAAATGAAAAAAAAGAGGAAACGGGATTCGAACCCGGGTTAGGATGTTCGCTTCACAGAGGTGGAACTACTACACTATGAGACCAAGCGGTTCCGGGCGATTAAATTCAGGGGAACATGCACGTGAACTTAGTTTCAAACATGCCCCTAGATGGCGCCATGCGTCGCATGGCTGTGCTGACTAGGAAACGCCTATACCTGAAGGGGGGGAAAGGTACGGACAGAGCGTAAAGTGGTGGGCCCAGCGGCAGGTCACTATTGACATAAAGTTCACTGAGGTCATATAGGTGTGCAAGTTCGTAGTTTTTAGAAAACGCAGGAGAGCTTTTGTCGCCTTGTGCGTAGATGATGAAGGCCAGTGGCCCAGGATTTTCTCCTCAGAGAACGGGCGCCGAGAGTCCAGCTTCCGTAGAATTGAAGAGAGGTGGCTTTTTTCCGATGAAAAACGTGGACACTCGTATAGGACATGTCGTATGGTCTCTGGTGTGCCACAGACTTCGCACGCCTCACTGGCTGCCATTCCAATCAAATAGGAGTAAGAATTTCTGAATGGGACTCCAACCCAGAGTATTTACCAAAAATAGTAGAGATATAGGAATTATTACAGCTATCGTACTCTACAAAAAAGCTATCGCGCCCGATGTTGCTGTGCATGCTGCGATATCAATTCTCGAGAAACCACGATTGAATGGCTCTAACCAGGGTTGTGTGATGTACGAGCGGAAATGCTTGCTAGTTAAAATAGAAGGGGCCAGGCAATAGTTTAAATTAACCTTAGATCTACTCGCTCTGTTGTCTTTAAACGCGGAAATGTTGGTTCGAAACGTTAATTTGTAAACCTGAAAGAACTGTTCCATTCCACAATGTGCGCACGCAGGTCCGAGCAACCTCTTGTTCGGACCGAGCCGAGTTCACGGCGTACACCGACTCTGGAGAACCATGTCGCATCTACAAGGGCTGCCGGGCCTCTTCGAAGTGCAAGGTTTGGTTCTCGCCCGAATCTGAGGACCCTTTGAAGTCATCGATCATGTTCATGCCTTACATGAAGGGCGTAAGTCTGCACACTCTACAATAGGTGTTGTACAGTGTGTCAATAGTCATTTATGCGTCATCGCGCGAGAATGCTCGAGGAGTGGAATCTTTTGTGCGACGCAAACGCATCTCCCAGTAAGATTTAGTGGCAACGAACATGCATTTTCAGTATGTCCTGTTCCTTCAAGCAACACTGAGGTGATATTATGGAAAAACTGACTACAGCGAAAAAGTCATGGAATCCACCATACCATTATGCGAAGGGCAGATCTTTAAGTTGGTAGGCATGGGGAGGCAGCGGAAAGAAACACTCTGCGGCATTTCCGGCAGTCACACCGTGTTATCACCTCAGTAATGTCACTCTGGTTTGTCCTTTTTTATGCTCACACCGTTAAATATTGCTTTTCACCCACCATATGTGCACAATCGGCTGTTTATTGACCCACATGTTCCGCGGGTTATATCTTCAATGGGGGGGCTCTAAATGAGAAGTTCGTTAGATTGAAACATTGTATTTCCAAACAAACCTCGTAACCCTCTGAAAGTAAAAACAGTTGACACTAGTGCCGGAAAGATGTCTGTAGGTAAAAATAGATAAAACGTGGTTACAATTCTTAATCGACAATCTCATCCTCAGGTGACGGACTTCTGCGACGACGTTGACATGAAGCACAACGCATTCGCCCCAACCAAGCACAACCACCTGTGTAGGCGCAGGTCGACCTGGGATGTGATCAGGAGCAACGAGGATTTCACAATGTCTGTCACGTTTTTCGTGTTTTGGTTAAATGGATGTCAGAGGCCATTACTGCTGTAGAACACCGCATGAACGGGCTCGAAGTAGTGATGACAGTATCATACAGCGAAGAAAATTTTATCTCCTCTGGTGCAGGCTTTATACAGCGATTGCACTAAAAATTAGCACAAATTTTTCTGATGTCGGTATCGCTCTTGCAGTACCTATTGCGGAACAACACGAAAATTTTACAAACAAGTCGCACCTCCCGAAAGTTTTTTAAAGTTGTTGAGAGGTGGATCTTATTGTTAGTGAGAACCACAATGAGATGTCAAGCATACTGAAAAATGGAATAATATGGTAACATCGTCACATTTTCGGAAGACGCTTGCAACACGGGATGAAATCCGTACAGCAACAACAATACACAAATTGGGAACTATTTGTGAGTGCACATTGAAACAATAGTTGTAAAGATGAGTATTAGACGGAGTTATGTTTGAAGCGCCATAACCTGTAGCAGGGTATAGACTGTTTGTGCCTTGAATCTTTGCGCAGGCTTCCCAAGGCCGACTTGGGGAAAGACGTGAAGGTGAACTTCAAGGAAGTCCAAAAAAGGAAGGATACTCTCGGCAGAGTAATCTTCGCGTTGGACGTCTCATCGAGTATGATCGTGAGTTACATAGACGGCAGAATGTTTTTTTCTTGAAGTCGTATGGTCTTTTTTTTAAATGCAGAGCATTTCAGTAACTCACGATGTCGCCCGCGTTGACGTCCGTAGTCCGCACCGCACCCCTCCCTACTATATAAAAAAAAAAGAAATACTATCCGGCCCCAGGTTTCGATCCCTCGACCCTGCGGGCGGAACGCAATGTACATGGTGTTCTAACCACTGCGCCCCAAAGCCGACACAGAATGGGACGCTATGAACGCGCCTTATATCGTTGACTCATTCAAATTACTGCTGACGAGCGCTCTCTCGTCAGCAGTTGCCACAAGTGCAACAACATTAACGTAACGCAAACTACTTAACGTCGTGCACCCCCGGAAATGCTCTGCATTTGATCGTGCCCCTCGCGAGGGGGATGTTTTCACTGCGTCTTCCTACTGGCCAGTACACTCGTCGCCATCTGTCGGATGTTGTGCGAACCCTCTGCGGCTGATGGCGCGCGATTTGAAGCGACATTTGCATATGATCAAACTGAAAGGCTCTCCAAGAAAAACAAATACCAGGGCCAGAGGTTTTTTTTTTAATTTAAAATGCAGATCCTGCGGCTATACCTCTGACCAAAGGATTCGAGACCAACGAACACGAATGAGTTTCGAGCTAATTTGACTTCGAAGTCGAGCCAGTCGTATTGAAATGCTAGCTTTAGAAATTAGACTGACCATCCAACTACCATCCAGAACCATAAAAGAGAATGGCCTATGCACGGTGCCATGCACAAGTGCTTGATTATTGGTTTAGGTCTGTCTCATTTGCGACATCCTAAGAAAAGTTATTAGGAGGCAGCGAGCCATAGTGAGATGGACGAGAGCGGAAGAGCTGGGGGACATAAAAACAGAATAAAAACCCAGGAAATCGCTTCTACAAAAGACTAGCATTTGGAGTTTTTGGCTTATAGTTAATTACCTGTAAGCAAGAAGACTCTTCAGAGGGGGAAACAAAATATTTGTTCAGAGACAGGTCCCCTTAGGTTTCGTTTCACAAGGATAAACTGTAAGAGCAGTTAAATTATAAGCAGAAGACGAGCGCGAACTATGGGAAGGAAAATTCTGTTTGAGAGTCAGCCTTGCGGTCAGTTTTCGTCGGCTCAAAAAAATGATTCTGGTGTGGTTCTGCTCAAACGCAGACGACTGTTCTTGAACGAAAGTTACTTCAATTTTATTTCACACTGAAACCTTGCGGAATTTATGGTTCTGGAAGGATCGTGGCGGTGTGGTGAAATTCAAGCGGACGAATGCAGACAAAAAGTTTGGGGGAGTTTAAGTGGGACCGAACTACGGAAGAGATAATGAAAAGCACTAACTCCAGTCTCCGCTCATCATCTGAGAGTACTGGTAAAGAACTGGCGGCGGTGTGAGCTTAAGTTTTCCTAGCATCACGTCGCCGGGACTACGGAGTTGTGGAAAGAACAAGGAGCAATACCAAGGGGGTTTGGCCACTCAGTGAGGCGCGAAAACATGGTCGCCAGCAAGAGGAACTGTTGTAGTGCGAGGAGAGAAGTCGCTTGTAGTAGGGCTTTTCATGAAGGAGTACTGACACGAAATTTTCATGTTACATTTTTTCGCTCTTATGGGTGCCTACCAGCCAAGTATTCATAGAAGGCGGTCGGTCGCAGCGTAAATAATTATTTAAAGCCTCGTTCATTTGTTTCAGTTTTGGTTTCGACAAAACGAAGACCGAGGTGGCCGCCATGACATTACGGTGCTCGTGACGTCACCGTTCTTCTCGCACCACTCACGGTCTGTGCGCGCGCTCGCGCGCGCACGTCTTTACGGTCTCCACGCGCCGGGTAGCATGACGTCAGTCCCAAAGCCGTGGCGTATAACCCACGCCAATGCAGCGCGCGCCAGCCGCAGAAAGCGCGTCTGCCACGTCGAGGGGCCCCCCACGTCGGCGGTTTGGGGCCAGTAGAAGCCGAAGGCGTCATGATAATGCCGATTGCGGAAGGGTGTCCGTTCTGAGCTTTCTCGAGCGCGCAAAAATTAAAATCGATTTAAAATATCTTACGCTGGACGCTTACTGTTGAAACTTCCTAAGAGGTATCTTCATATACAAAGGAAACGTTTCACAGAGGTATCTCAGCTTTGAAATTTCGTGTCAGTACTCCGTTGAGGAGACCCGAGAGCAAAATCTCCCAAGACAGAAATAGTAAATAGTAGAACGAAGCACTGGGCATTCAAATTTTCAGAGTTTATTTCTCTAGGAACAATTGAATGAGTTATACAATGTAAGTATACAAAAGGTATACAAGTATACACATTGGCCTATACAAGTAAGTGTACAATTATACATTTATCCCAACTATAAGGTATTCCGAAAACGGGCAAAGGTGTACGCAGAAGAAGACTGATACCAGCTAACCTGCTTATTAGTGGGCTGAAAAAGAGAGAGATAACCGGCTAAGCCATGACGTTTAAGCCTCGGAACAGAACGACATGTTTCACACTTATAGCATTTTTGTAGGAGCTGTACATTCCTTATCGCGCTGTCACTAGTTAGCCTGCTTCCTAACATGGTATAGAGTGACTGCCGTGGACTTGAAGGGAAGTCTCCAACCGCGTGGGAGAACGAGTGGTTGATTGTTTGGGACTTTTAAAGACGATGGTCATCGTTGGGCTACTTGAACAAGAAAATTTGGTCTGTCTGTCTTGAAAGGATAAATTTATTATAAAAAAATCCTGGTATCAATGATACAACGTAACAACCAGAAACAATTAAACAAGTGCAGCGCCAGTTGCTACAAAACTAATAGAGCGCAAAAGCTGCCAGTTACAGACACTTACAGAAACACATAAACAGTTTCAAGTTGATTGTAGACAAAAGATTAACATACAAACAATTTAGAGTTGCTTACAACCGAAAGATTAACATGCGAGGAAAACAATTATACAAAAACATTCGCTTCAAGAATGCAGCAATATACTAAACAGGGTTGGTTTTATGTCACAACGGGTACTGTACCGCACTAACACTCAATTCTAACACCAAAATCAATTGTTACAACGAAAATCCCTAAGTACACAAGTCTGGAAAACTGGCATGAATAATAACCCTTTTGTTCGAAACCTCAATAAACCGGGTAGACCAATGTCGCAGAAACTCTTCCTCACCCAAAAGGGTCAACTCGCCTTCCAAAAAGGTCACGAGGTGTTGTCTAGAAGGAAAGCAAGGCCCACTGCATACGTAGCCTGCGATTCTGTGCTACGGCCCTGCAGCGATTACGCCATAGTATATAATCGCCAATCACTACGAATAGTTTGCCAAGGGGAGTGCCAGGGCACTGTTCTCTCAGTTGATACCGTGCAAGCCCCAAACTTGGAGCGGCACGGTGTATGATGCGCCAAAAGCAACACGCAACAGTGCAGCTTGAGAACGTGTGAGCCGTGGATTCTGGTTGACCGCAGTTGGGACAGGAAAAGTTCTGTGTTACTCCCCAGCGAAATAATCTATCTTTTGTGGGAAGAATTCGCCACGCTGTTTGCCACTGGATGGTTTTGGCGTCCTCTGGCAGCCTACCTGAAGTCAGCCGTAACCAGGGGAAATCTGGTGGATCCACACGTCTTCCCGATCTCGCAGTAACTATTTTTTCACACAGCCTGGCAGGTTGTTCATTCACAAAATCGACATCAGCATCCAGTGCACGAATTTCCTTAGCTAAAGTAATGACGGCCTTGAACAGTCTTGGCGGGAAAGCTGCACTGGGGTGCAGGTTTCTGGTCATAGTTGGACAAAGAACCCGTCTAGAAGGACCGAGAAAGTATAGGATCAAAGGTCTGCCCTGAGCTTCTACGTCACTGAGAAGTGAAGAGACGACTCTAAGGGCCAACAACTGGCTCATGAGGTCGATGCAAGGGAGACCATAACCCCCAGAGCGGCGTGGGAGGCGCAGGGCATCTCTCGCTAAACGCTCCGTGCTTCCATCCCCAAAGAAAGAAAAAATGTCGCGGGACACTTTGTGCGTAACAGGGTTGGGAGTCAGCATAATCCTGGAGACAAAAAAGAATTTAGCAAACTCGATTCAGCTACCCGGCCAAAGTGAAACAGATGATGCACAATAGGTTTATATTCCCCCAGCCAAATCTAAACGTCTAAGTCCGGTGGCAATGTTCATACCTGTCAACATTGTTGAACAAGATCAAAAGATTACGCAAATATGAGGAAGTAAATCAATACATTAGGGATAGTTGCAGGGTTCCTTTATAACAGATCCATGGATGCTTGATTTTCGCAAAAGAAATACTGCATCCACCGCATAAAAAAATTCACGCCATCGCCTGTTGTCTGCAGGGCCACTATAGCTTCTTGCGGTATTTTAAGAAATCAAACGAAAACAGTTACGAAAGGTTCTACTAGATAAGTTCCACGATCCGCTTGGAACGCACAAGGAGTAGGGAACCGTGGTTTTGTAAGCGTTGAAGTAGGGCGCCCATATTCACGCGCGTCTGCGCCGTACGGCAGTGCTGGCATCGAGGCACCAGGCCTGGAACAATACAAGGCGGTAAATTTAAATGGACTTGAGCAAACCTTTAGCGTGTTTACCTTGGGAGGAGTGCGACGGGAGAGGGGCAGCATGAGAGGTGAGCGGGAAAGCGAAGGGAGGAATTTACTTGGCAAATGTTGACGAAAGACTATCGTCTTTCGCGTCGACATTTGCAACGAAAGGAGCAGATACGCGGCCATTTTTTTGCAGCGGAACTTTCTTACTGTATTTTTCGCCACAATTCAGCGGGGGGGTGTCGTGTATCTCCATTTGTTTACACAAAATTTACTAGAAATAGAGCACGGGGTGACTGCAAAGAAATAGACACGGTGATCAGTGCGGAACATTTCGTTGGCATCATCGTTTTTTAGGTTACGCGGCGCTTAGAAAACACTCGTTCTTTCGAAACTTGATTACGGGAACAACATCTGCGACCCCCACCAATCCAGCCTTTGTTACGCCCTAAATCGGTTAAGAACCGTGCAGCCAGGTTCATCCTTCCCAACTATTCGTTTAAGTGCTGCGGCACTAAAACTTCAGCTCCCCACCCTCACCGTCCGTCGAATGATAGCGGGCTCGTCTCTTTATCACGTGTTGGTTTATTCTTCGCCCCAAATAATCACTTATTCATACCTGTTCCCCGAGCCTCACGCAATAGTCACCGTACCGCTGTTTACACGCCTGGAGCGCATGCAACTTTCCAGCGTTCAGTTTTTTGTCCTTACAGCGCATGACTGGAATAATTTTCCTGCCAGAATTTCTATTAGAATTGTAGAATATTAGAATTGGCATAGGAATATTGTGTCCTGCTAAGTAGCCGACATTGTTGACTCTGTTACGTCGTATTTTGCCTGCCATTGTGCGGCCCCCCTAACGGGCCCTTGATGCACAATAAATAAATAAATAAATTGTAGCAAGTATGTATGTAGCGCAAATGTACCAGCAATTGTGACCAGCATAAGTCATAACGGGCAATTCCCCGTATGTGGGTATGCGTCGGATGACGACGAAGAAGAGGACGCTCTCGTTAAAGCTCAGCCTCGCGATAAGCTGGTCGTAGAAAAAGTGCGACGTGTTTCCAGCGGTAGGGCGGTTCCGTTCTGCTTCGACTCCTCGCTGTGTCTTCTGAGGCTGTTACGTCTGCACATCGGTACCGTGAGTGGGTGTTTTGGCCAGGGCTAAAGTTATTAAAGTTGGGCCAAATTGTTGCAAACCTGTAGCGGTGGGGGATATTAGGGCTATGGCCCTAGGGTCCCCGGGGTCCAGCATGGCGTCGTGGTCCGCCAGCTTGGCTGCAAGCAGCGTACCCTTAGAGGCATTCAAGCGGCACGGCGTAGGGAGCATTCCGGTAGCACTTGTCCCCGCCGGGGACGGTGTGATTCGAGCAAAAAATTCAAAACTCCTTCAAGAGCAGTTGAAACTAGTGAGCCAACATTACATGGCCATCTCGGAAGTAAGGCAATACGGCAGGGAAGGCCTTTTGTGCCGATCTAAAGACCTAGATTGTGTCGCGGACCTGCTGCGGTGCACATCGTTTGCCTCGGTTCCCGTGAACGCCTTCATTCCGGCGCACCTCGCTTGTGTGAAAGGCATTGTTCGGGACGTTGATCCCACCCAGTCTCCCGAAGAAGTACTAGATGAGTTCAAAATGGCAGGTGTGACGGCAGTCTACCGTTGTAGCAGAGTGGAGAATGGACGGCGGATCCCAACCGCGTCTGTTATCGTGACTTTTGCAGGACTAAAATGTCCCTCTGAGGTGATGGCATGGCCGCTGGGGCATAGGGTAGACCCTTTGGAGCCTAGGCCACTGCAGTGCCGGAAGTGTTGGAGATTTGGCCACACATTTCGGGGATGCAAGTCCAATCTTAGGTGCAAAAAAGTGTGGAGACAGTCATGATGCGCAATCCTGTCGATCAGACATCGAACTCTGCTGTCTCTGTAAGGGAGCCCACGAAGCGACGTATTCCAACTGCCCGGCCAGGTCTCATGAATGTTCCCTCTTAGAGATAATGGGAAAAAACCACTGCTCTAGGTTTGAGGCTTCGGCTCTGTTGAAAAGTCGTACCCAGGGTTATGCGGCAGCAATTCACAAAACAAGTTCCGCTGCTGATGCCGCGTTTCCAGTGACCATTACTCCAGTATTTGAAAACTCCATCACGCAGGTAATGCAGCAAGTGGTCGCTCCGCTTACTGAGACTCTTGTCACGCTGACGCATGTCACAAACCTTTTGGCGGCAAAGTTAGGTTGCTCAATACCGGATGTTCCCACTAACCACCAGGTCACATGTTCTACTTCTGAACCTCAGCTTGTAACACACTCTGAAACAGATGATGCCCAGGCTATTGCAGGCTGCTCCTCACGGCATACAGCAGAATCAGTTCCAGACTGGGGTAGCGATGAGACAGTCGGTCCGAAGGGAGTTCCGGTTGTTAGTAATGACGAGGTTGGAAAAGCCGCCCCGGCTGTAGACATCGACGACTCCTACGTCATGGAAGTGAATGACGTTTCCACAAATAAAATTATCCCCACAAAACAGAAGAGGCGTATCTCCCCTATAGATGAAGCTAAGGCTGCACGCGGAAAACCAGCAAGCAAAAAGGCGTCCCCTACGTCTTCAACTAATGGCACTGATATACTGGGGGGCCATTGTTGCGTCCACAGTACACGAGGCAGTATAGCATCTCTGAAGATTGTACAGTGGAACTGCCGCTCCGTGAATTCTTTTGTTGATCTCAAGTGTCTAGTTGCAAATTACTGTCCTGATGTTGTCCTCCTTCAAGAGTCATGGCTTTCTAACGACAATTTTTTTGCTTTGGGAAATTATCGGGCCTTTAGATTAGACCGCAATAATAGAGGGGGCGGGTTACTAACCTTAGTTTCTTCAAAACTTTGTCATAGAGCATTTTCGTCGTTGGAACTGATGTCACCCAGTGGCGAAATTCTCGCGGTAGATTTGCTTCTTCCTGGGAGTCCTCCGATCTCCATCGTCAATGTTTATTTTCCGGTAGGCTTCCGTAGAGTAGAGAAACTGGACAGGTTTATAGCCAGTAAATCGACAATTATTGTTGCCGGTGACTTCAATGCTCACCACGTTTCTTGGGGATACAGAACGGACTCTCGTGGTCTAGAGCTCTGGCACTGGCTTCAGGGGAATGACCTTTCCTGTCATAATTCCCGGGCTGTTACATTTTTGCGTGGTGGATCTCGATCGGCCTTGGACTTGACCTTCTCCTCAGGCAATGTACAAGTCGCGTCCTGGGGTACATTACCCTGCGGCTCAAGCAGTGATCATTTTCCTATTGAGTTTACGGTAGGTGTCCCTCTAACTAGAATTGAGGTCAGAAAGCAAAAATTTATTAACGCGCGAGTTTACCAAGGGGCACTGCGGGATTGCTTTACATCAATGCAGACCACTGAGTCCATTGTAGATGCTCAGTGAACGATGGAGTCTTTGCAGGCAGCAGCAAAAAACGCTGAGTTCACAGTCAATTGTACCGCACAGCAAAAGGTCTTTAACTGGTGGAACTCTGATTGCAGCCGAGATTATCGCCGTAGAAAAGCAGCTCTGAGGACTCTTTTGCACAATCTCTGTCCTGTAAATTGGATAAACTATAAGTACATGGCAGCAGTGTTCAAACGTACAGTTGCGAAAGCTAAAATGGATTACATTATAAATCTCAATGACTCTCTTCGAATCCGAAAAATAAAGCAGCGCTCTATAAGTTCATGGCAAGCAATCGGGCGGTTTCTATCAAGAAGTTACAGTCATCATAGTTCTTGACTTCTGCTGAAGAGGCCCGGATTCTTGAGCGTTCTGCTAGAGGTCTTGCGGTTCGCTTTTCTTCTCGTTGTAATAACTTCCGTCTTATCGGTCCTCCAGAAACGGATGATTTTATGCCAGTCTCATCTTGTGGTCTGACGGAGGCCTTGTCCATCACACGTTCTGCGGCGCCGGGGCTTGATGGCGTGACTGTTGGTGCTATTAAATTTTTGGCTGAGGAATTCCAACCGGTTCTATTGAATGTGATAAATTCATCCCTCAGGTTTTGTTGGATTCCACTCAACTGGAAGGTGTCCAAGATAATTTTGCTCCAAAAAAAGCCAGGTCAGGGTTTCGATTTAGACAACTTAAGGCCGATTGCTCTGACCTCCAACATGATAAAATTAATAGAGCGAATACTTTTTAAACGGATGACTTCTTTCATGCAGGACAGGCAAGTACTCAGTCCTGCTCAGATTGGCTTTAGGCGGGGATGTTCTATTTGGAACGCTCATGTGGACTTAGAGGCGAGGATCCGCTTAGCACAAAAAGGGAAACTGGTGTCGGCACTAGTTACCTTAGATGCAGCTAAAGCTTATGACAGTGTCGAGCATGGTATCTTACTTGACAAACTAGCGCGTATAAACTTGCCTACATATCTTTTTGCTTGGATTAGGGAGTTTTTGGCTGATCGGGAATTCTTTTGTACAAACGGAAGGCTATCTTCAGGAAGTTTTCCTCAAACTAGAGGAGTGCGTCAAGGATCGGTTTTATCGCCTTTACTTTTTAACATCCTTATGAGTGACATTCCTATATTCCCAGATGTAAGAACCTACGTTTATGCGGATGATATAGCGTTTTTTGCGGCCGCAGTCGACATTCATTCGCTATATGACCGTTTGCAGGCCTATTTATCTGTCTTGGAGACATGGCTTGACAGCATTTATTTAACGTTAAATGTGTCGAAGAGTGCTTTACTTGTCTTCCCGGTTGCAGGAACAATTTCAATTTCTCTCGCTTACAAAAATCAAGTCATTCCGCAGGTGGATTCGCTGAAATATCTTGGTGTTACATACACGTCTGCTCTTGATTGGAAGGCACATATTAACACATCGGTCACAAAAGCGGAGAGAGCATTTGGTCGCATGAAAAGACTATGTGGGAAACGAGCAGGAATGCGCCGGGACACACTTTTGCTGTTGTACCGAGCCTACGTCCGGCCAGTCATGGAGTTTGGGTGCGTCTTATTTTGCAGTTGTCCTATCTACAAACTGCGTCCGTTATACCCGTTGGAGAGGCGCATTCTTCGATTTTGTCTTGGCCTTCCCCGGTTCGTTTCGAACCGAGTTCTGTACTTAGAGGCACGCGTTCCTGAACTTAGGGTCCGTTTTCTCTTGCTGACGGTGCAAACTTACCTCCGCATGTACGAAGCCCCCTCTGGGGCTGCCAAGCCTGTATTTATTTGTGAGCCGAGTATATTTTTTACATCTCCGTGGCCTAAACGTATCTCCCCCAAGTGCTATTCGTTCAATCATGCCTGGATTGTATTTCTGTTAAGCTATATGAGGTCATTCCGGTATCCACAATCGAGCTAGAAACTGAGTTTTACTTTCAAAACCCCTTCCCTTCCGCTGCAAAACTTCTACCACGCTCGCTATTAGCCGCTATTTTAAATGAATATTTATCCAATTATCCTTCTTCTTCTGTGATTTATACTGATGCATCTCAAAATGGCGAGAAAGCTGGAATTGGTATTTTTTCACAATCTTTAGACTGGAGTTATTCGCTGCGAATCCCGGATTACACACCCATTTTTATGGCCGAATTTTTAGCAATAGCTCTAGCTCTATGCAAAGTACCGCAGCATGTTTCAAAAATCATCATATTATCTGATTCGATGGCAGTTGTATCGGCGTTAACTTCCTCTTCGGACTCTCCATTGTACCGCACACTATTATTTTTTGTTCCCAGGCACGTGAAGGAGGTACGCTTGTCTTGGGTCCCTGGCCATACGGACATCAGGGGCAACGAGCAAGCGGACCATTTAGCTAATCTCGCCGTCACAGCTCCCATTAAATTCGGAATTCCTAATCTGGCTCTATTTGCATCTGCGAGACTAAGACGATATTGGCATTTAGACGCCACCCGTTCCGATTCACTCTTATCATTTGAAGAGTTCCAACATTTAAAGTACGGGTGGAATGTTCATTTTTGTGGCTCTCGGCAATGCGAGGTGACCTTCACCGAGCTGCGCTGCAGAGTACCGAGGCTTAATTTCTATCTGTTCAGATCAGAACTTTCACCTACAGAACTATGTGTGCGGTGCCAGGTCCCCGAAACAATCGACCATTTTTTCCTCGACTGTCGCCGTTTCTCAACAGCTAGACAACTGTTTTTGAAGGAGCCGATTGAGAGGTTGGGGTTGACTTTATCGATAACACTTATATTATCTATTGGCGCATCAAAGCTGGGGTTTGGAAGAAGGGATATATATAATTGCATTCAAAATTTTCTTTCTGCCTCAGGTCGTTTGAATTGCTAAGCGGTGCTGATTAATGGGTAATTCGGGTTTCATTAACAACTAAGTTTCCTTTTACAGCCTCTTTTCGGAAATAAGTATATTGAAGTCCCCACGTTTTTAACCGATTTAGCCCTGGCCAATCCCCCCTTGTGGGTACGTGCCAACAATTTGAGGACATCATCATCATCATCATCATCGTCTCGGCTCGCCCCTGCCGCGCTGACGCCTCGTTCACGAATAAACGGGCCCATCCTTCTACAGGAACGTCGAGTATCTCCTTTACAATTTTTGGTGGAGGTTGCGGTCCTGCTCGGGTCCCCATTTGTCTACCCTGGAGCTGCGCAGTCGGACACTTCCCTCGACGATGTCTCACGGTAACCACCACGAGTCCACACCTCCTGTGGCACCGATCATCTGCCCTGGAACGGTCCGTCAACGGGATCCCCCCTTCTTCAACGGCGCTGATGACCAGGACGCTGAGGACTGGCTCGCCACCTTTGAACGTGTGAGCACCCATAACAACTGGGACGATAAGCATAAGCAAAACAGTCAGTCTCTCTTTTACCGGTGTTGCAGAGACGTGGTATAAGAACCACGGGTCTGATCTTCGCACATGGTCAGACTTCAAGACCGAATTCACCAAAGTGTTCGGGCGCCCAGCACTTCGAAAACTGCGCGCTGAACAGCGTTTGCGCGAACGCGCTCAGCGCACGAATGAAAGCTTTACCTCTTATATCGAGGACATCCTTGACGTATGTAACAGGGCAAACGACGCTATGACCGAACAGGGAAAGATCAAGCATATCCTTAAAGGCATCGAAGACGACGCCTTCCAGATGCTGATCGCGAAAAACCCTCGCACTGTCGCTGAAATCATCAATGCTTGCCAAGACTTCGATGAACTCCGCAGAGAGAGGGCTCTCACTCGCAAACCCGCGGAGCAAGACCACTCGCTTTGCAGCTTAGCCTCTGACGATAAGGGTGTCCTCTTCGCCCAGATTCAGCAGTTTGTTCGCGAAGAAGTGGCTCGTCAGCTTTCTCTCGTTGGCGACGTAGTGAAGATGCCTCAGCCCAATTTAGCCCCAACCCTCAAGAGCGTGATACAACAACAAGTCGCTGACGCACTTCCATGCACCCGGCAGCCCAATCTCGCGATAGCCCCAGTGGCTTACGCCGACATCACGCCGCAAACGCCGATGACCGCTCCTTTGGCTTTCGCCGATGCAGTACAACATATGCCTCTAACCTATGCCGAGACCGCGGCGCGACCTTTTACTGGAACCGTACCGGGACCCTACCTTGCGACTGCTGCAAGCACTGGGAGTCATGCCACTGCCGGAGTTCAACGCATTCGCCCTATGCCTGTCGTGCCGCGTCCGGCGTCCCCATTCGCAAACCCTTGGCGCACGTCCGATAATCGCCCTATCTGTTATTCGTGTGGGATTGCGGGACATGTGGCACGCTACTGTCGCCGTGGCATGACGGGTACGCGCAACTCGTCGTGGTCCTTTCCTTATGCGCCCTCACCACCCATGACGCACGCCCCAGCCCAGTTTTCGACGACACCCATCTCGTCCGATGACCGTGACGTCGCCAGCCGTCGCTCGCAGTCTCCACGACGCCGCTCAATCTCTCCGATGCGGCGTCGCCCTACGACTAGTCAGACGGAAAACTAGACGCCGCAGTTCCGGAGGCAAAAACTGCGTCACCGTCGAAATGCCAAAGTCCTCCTTCTTCGCCGCCTAATTTAACCAATTTGTTTGTTGATGGTGTTTTTACCCTGGCGCTCATTGATACTGGAGCTGCGGTTTCTGTTATTGACGATAAATTTTGCCGATCGTTGCGTAAGGTGACGACGCCTATACATGGTGTTACTCTGCGCACCGCTAATGCGCAACCTGTGGAACCGCTGGCCGCATGCACTGCCCGGATTACAATTCAAGGGGTCGTCTACATCATCGAACTCATCGTCCTGCCGTCCTGCTCTCACAATCTCATTATCGGATGGGACTTCTTGTCACGACATCACGCCATCATTGACTGCGCGCGCGCTGAAGTAGAGCTGTTTCCGGTACTTGAAGACGATTGTGAGAAAGCCGCGGCAAAGTTGCTTGTTGCTGACGACACCGACATCCCACCGGATTCAACTGTGCTTGTGCCATTGTCATGCAGCAGTGTTTCGCACGCCACAGTCATATTCGCTCCTTCTGGTCTCTTGTCGCTTCGCAAATCCTTTCCACTGCCGTTCGCTGTCCTCGACCTCAAATCCGGTTCCTGTTCTGTGCCTTTCTCAAACCCAAATCCGTACCCCATCAAACTCTTTCGCAGTGAATGCGTTGGCCTTGTAGAGAAAGTTGAGCCTTCCGTTCTTATCGACGTAGCTGAAGACGTTTCTCCCGTTCATATCACCGCGCTTAGCTCCGGTTGCTTACGTGATATCCAACGTGATGCGACTATGTTTCTCAACGCCATTGACGACGCCCTTACTTCGACCCAACGCGACCAACTATTGACCGTTCTACGACGCTTCAGTTCATCATTCGACTGTCATGGCACTCCTTTGGGCCGCACGTCAACTGTTTCGCATCAGATCGACACTGGCACCCACGCACCATTGCGACAGCGGCCGTATCGTGTGTCCTCCACCGAGCGTCGTGTTATTGAGGAACACGTGGAGGACATGCTAAAACGCGACGTCATTCGACCATCGATGAGTCCTTGGGCTTCTCCTGTGGTCCTTGTCAAGAAAAAAGATGGATCCATTCGGTTCTGCGTGGATTATAGACGTCTCAACAAAATAACTCGTAAGGACGTTTACCCGCTGCCCCGAATTGATGACGCCCTGGACAGCTTGCAAGGGGCCGAGTACTTCTCATCATTGGATTTGAGGTCCGGCTACTGGCAAGTCCCCATGGCCAACGCCGATCGCTCTAAAACGGCATTTGTAACGCCAGATGGGCTCTACGAGTTCAATGTCATGCCATTCGGACTGTGTAATGCGCCTGCGACATTCGAACGAATGATGGACAACGTATTGCGCGGTCTCAAATGGAAAACATGCCTTTGCTACTTAGATGACATCGTCGTGTTTTCACCAGATTTTACGACCCATCTAACGCGCCTGAAACAAGTACTGAAATGCCTGACTTCCGCCGGTTTGCAGCTGAACCTTAAAAAGTGCCGCTTCGCTTCTCGGAAACTCACCATTTTGGGCCATGTAGTTTCGAAAGATGGCGTCCTCCCGGATCCAGCGAAACTCCGTGCCATGGCAAAGTTCCCAAAGCCGACTACGATGAAGGCCCTGCGAAGCTTTATCGGCCTCTGTTCTTATTTCCGGCGCTTTGTACGGAACTTTGCCTCCATCATTGCGCCCCTCACGCAACTTCTCGGTGGAAGTGGGGAAATTTCTGATTGGTCCGCTGACTGTGAAGACGCTTTTCTGAGGCTACGCCGTGTCCTTACGTCGCCACCCATACTCCGACATTTCGATCCGCGCGCACCAACTGAACTCCACACCGATGCCAGTGGTGTGGGATTGGGTGCAGTCCTCGCCCAACGACAGGACGGCTATGAGGAATACGTAGTCAGTTATGCGAGTCGTACATTGACGAAGGCGGAAGCGAACTACTCTGTGACAGAGAAGGAACGTTTGGCTATCGTTTGGGCCATCAGAAAGTTTCGCCCCTACCTGTACGGACGTCCTTTCGCCGTCGTGACGGATCATCATGCTCTTTGTTGGTTGTCTTCACTAAAGGATCCCTCCGGTCGCCTCGCTCGCTGGGCCCTCCGCCTACAAGAGTATGATATCCGTGTTGTGTACAGGTCAGGACGCAAACATAACGACGCTGACGCCCTTTCTCGCTCGCCGCTTCCATCGGACGTCGCGAGCTTGTCGACGGCGGATAACACCCTGGCGCCTCTCGCCATAGCGGACATGGCTGGTGAGCAGCGTAAGGACCCGTGGATCACCTCGATTCTCGAATATCTCTCATGCCCGCCGGCAAACGCTGCTCCAAGATCACTGCGCCGACAAGCTGCTCACTGCACCGTTCGTGACGAACCAATGTACCGCCGCAACTATCACGACGACGGTCGAAGATGGCTGTTAGTGATTCCTCGCCACCTACGCAAGGAAATTTGCTCTTCCTTTCACGATGACGCGCAGTGTGCTCACGCTGGAGTCCTGAAAACATACGAGCGCCTTCGACTTCGCTACTACTGGCGTGGGATGTATACCTTTGTGAAAAAGTTTGTTAAATCCTGCCCAGACTGTCAACGGCGCAAGACTCCTCCGCAGCACACCAGCGCTCCACTTCAGCCATTGCCCTGTCCAGCGAGACCCTTCGACCGAGTGGGCATTGATCTCTACGGCCCACTTCCCAGCACAGCTGCCGGTAACCGCTGGATCATCGTCGCCGTTGATCATCTAACGCGTTACGCCGAAACAGCTGCGCTACCGGCGGCCACAGCTGGAGAAGTAGCGTCATTTCTCCTTCAGCGGTTCATTCTCCGCCACGGCGCTCCTCGCGAGCTACTCAGTGATCGAGGTCGCGTGTTTTTATCCGACGTCGTGGAGACCCTTCTAGCTGAATGCAACGTTGTTCACCGCAAAACCACATCATACCACCCACAGACCAATGGACTGACAGAGCGGTTTAACCGCACACTGGGGGATATGATCGCAATGTACATTTCCTCGGACCATTCCAATTGGGACCTCATTCTTCCTTTCGTGACGTATGCTTACAACACCGCTAAGCAGACAACCAGAGGATTTTCGCCGTTTTTTTTGCTCTACGGTCGTGAGCCTTCATGCATGCTGGACAGTATACTTCCGTACCGACCTGACGCCTCCGAATTCATGCCAGTTTCAGACGTCGCTCGACGCGCCGAGGAATGTCGCCAGCTTGCTCGTCGATTTACAACGGAAGACCAGCAGCGCCAGAAGGCACGTCACGACGTTTCGGTCTCAGCTCCAACTTTTCCGAACGGATCCCTCGTCTTGCTCTACATACCGTGCCCGACGCCCGGACTGTCACCGAAATTTGTGTCGCAATACCACGGCTCCTACCGGGTTGTGGAGCGAACATCGCCGGTGAATTATGTTGTTGAGCCTGTAACGCCCACTTCAGATCGCCGCCGTCGGGGGCGTGAAACAGTTCATGTCGCGCGGCTCAAGCCGTACTATGACCCGCTCATGTCGTGTACCCCTTAGGTCGCCAGGATGGCTTCCCCTTTTCGCCGGGGGTATTGTAGCAAGTATGTATGTAGCGCAAATGTACGAGCAATTGTGACCAGCATAAGTCATAACGGGCAATTCCCCGTATGTGGGTATGCGTCGGATGACGACGAAGAAGAGGACGCTCTCGTTGAAGCTCAGCCTCGCGATAAGCTGGTCGTCTCGGCTCGCCCCTGCCGCGCTGACGCCTCGTTCACGAATAAACGGGCCCATCCTTCCACAGAAACGTCGAGTATCTCCTTTACAAAATAAATAAATAAATAAATAAATAAATAAATAAATAAATAAATAAATAAATAAATACAATTTTCATTTCTTCCTAAAGAAAGCACGAAAGCTAAAAGTGCGTCTAACCTTCGCTGACACTTCGTACAATCGATCATCAGAACTTCAGAGACCCCAAATCGCAAAAAAGAACGAACCTATGCGACAATTTTTCGCCCACCAAGTAAATGCGTTCACGAACGATGTCAATGCGTACCGATACGTGGTTTTATGGCATAACGGCATACTTTTGGAATCCTTCTTTATGATCGATGCCTCATTGTCTTATCTAGAATCGCTCGGTTTTCGCGATTTTCAAGTAACTGTATGGCGCAAGGAAAGTCTGGTTTCACACACGTCCCGTGTGTCTGGAGATTTTCAGTGGACTAATCGGTGTGTGGGGGAATGCATTAGTTTTTTTGACAAAACGACATCGGACCCACTAGGAAAGCTTTTGCTTTTATTAATAAAAAGGACCAGTGCGCACCGCCGCAGGTAGATTAAAATGTGACATGGTATCGAAGATAAACGCAATTAGCCCCTAAAGGTAATGATTAGCTGTTTAAGTAGGGGAGTAACGCTTCCACTTGTGCTCCCTTATCTGCTCAGGTACTGGGGAAGCTGCCATGGGCTGAAAATACTCGCTGGAGTGGTGGTTTTACCATCCATTCCATTTTGGACGCGTTTTCGCATCTACAGCGTGCGAGGCACAAGTGACGGCATGGTCCCTAAATTTGTCCTTTTTAACAACAGAGCTATTTAAGCTTTTAGCTTCGCCGTCCAGCGTTGCCAGAAAATAATATTAATGAAACACGAGCGCACGTGAGCACGCCCCTCGTGAGGAGCGCTGTGCGTCGGCCAGCTCAATCTTCGAGAACACTCTGTCCAGCGTTTGTGGTGTGATGTCTGGCGTGCTCTTCTCCTCGCCAGTTCACAGGAGTTCGCGCCTGAAGTGGGGAGCACAGACGCCGAGTTCTCGAAGCCGGTTGCCGCGGGTTCTAGCGCGTGCTAACGCGCTCTCCTTTGTAAGAGATGTGAAAGGCTGGGGACAAGACGATCCGGGCCTGCCGGTCATGGGGAACTTTCAGCGGCAAGTACGGAAATCCATGTGTGGTGCAACATCCGGGTCTACAACAAAGGGAGAGGGGCCGCCAGCTCTGCTATTTCTCCAGCTTTACACGACTAGGGCAAGCTGCGCAAAAGTTTTAAATGCAGAGCATTTCTTAGCCTCGCCTCTTCCTGCGTCGGACGGCGTCCACAGCTCCGCGTCCGCAGCAGGTGCGCATCTCCTCCTTCCCTCCTATCTTTCAACAGCAGCTGGCACGCGCATGCGTCGTAGTCAGCCCGTTCACTCCGTTGCGGTCTCGGCGTAACAGGTGCGTGATAGCAGCGCGGTGGGGCCTGGAAGGGCGCGCGCTGCTTGCGCATGCGGGCTCTCCCCCCCCCGTACTGCACTCCCTCTACTGCGCGCGCTGCAAATATAAAGAGGCTAGCGGTCGCTCGTGCTTCAGTCACTGCGTTGCTCCTTCCTTCCTTGGTTGACGCTCGCTCCCACGTTTACTCGTGTCTGCTACTCCAGCATCACGGAAGAAGCGATGGAAGCAACACTGCCTTCAACCAATACTGAGGCCCCAATGCTCTGCATTTACTCGTGTTCCCCTCGCGGGAAGGCGCGGGAATTTTTTTTCTTCACAGGGGCCGTAAGGGGGGGGGGGTCAGATATTAAGCCTATACGTGGCTGATAGGGAACAGTGAAACAGAACGGAATAGTGTATTTGGGTCCGGGGAAAAATTTCCCAGCATTAAACAGTACACTTGGGCACTTGGTGCCGTCCTCATAAAAAGGAGCTGCAAGGGACGAGTAAGAGAGAGTGGATGGAAGCATTCGGATACGGACCAAATTACACAGAACTAGATTAGTCATAACGCGGAAGGAGAGAACGTCCTGCCGAAAAACTGAAACACGAATGCATATAGAGATATTTTTCAGAGGACAAATGATGTTAAACAAGGCTGACGACAAGCTACAGCAAATGCAAATGTTTAGTGTCCGAGAATTTGTCTGGAAATATATAAATCAGCATTTATTAACGCAAGGGCCAGACACGAAGCCGTGGTGGCTTAGTTAAGCGATCGAATTATCATGCAGCTTCGTGAGGAGGAAAGTCAGGTATTGCTTCAGGGGTTTCATGCAATTTGCGAGCTACGTGTACACTTTTATAACGTGAGCAGTCGATGAATCGTGTAGACAAAGTTTCTGCGTCGATCAGCGCCTTTCTGCAACGGAGCTAGGGATAGAACCGAACGAAAAATGAGTGTACAGATTACACGAAATAAAGATCACTTTGAGAGTGTACAGGGTGGCGTTGCTTAAGGAGACGCCATCAATAGGCGTCTTCTGCTGCTGTTTTGTGCCCTTCCATATTCGCTAGTTCGGCGAATATGGCGCGCCCCCAGGTGCGCGTCTCACCGCCAGTGCGCAAATGAGCTAGGTGTCCCTGCTGTTCCCATTGCGGAGCCTGTGGCGCTGGCGGCATTGTTTGGAGGCATTCCGGTGACAGAGGCATTCCGGTGACGCTGGAGGCATTGTAGGCATTACGCTGGAGGCATTGTTTTCATGGAGGCATGAAAAGGCGGCATTGTTTGGAGTAACGTTAGGTCGCAGGTGGCATGAGTAGCTTTCGAGCACGTGTTTACTTACCTCGTCACGTTTTGTCGGCGCATGGACCTGACGTTCACCCATTCTTTGAGATATCCCGATGGATCTTCAATCATAATTGTTTTTTTTTTGTTTCTAGACTGCCAACCGTATTGGAAATTTGAAGACAGCAGCGGCCCACTTCCTTCAAGTCCTCATTCCAGACGGGCTGGAAGTTGGTTTGGTTACCTTCAGAAACACCGCAAGCGTAGTGTCTAATCTAGAAACCGTACAGGAGTCTGTCCGAAGCATGCTAGTTGAAAGAGTAAGAAACCTCTTCCCCAGTGGATCCACCTGCATCGGCTGTGCTCTGCGGAAGTCATTGGCAGTAAGTACATCGAAGGATCTGCCATAACCTTGGCTAACTTTATACTATATACGGAAAACCTCCGGGAAAAAATAACGTCAAGAGGCTGGTTTCTGAGATGGCGATGACGTTATGCATTTAGAGACACTTTCTCTCGACAGAAAGTTTGTTATAAAAAGCTTTCCGTGTGCCCATGCGGTTCCTCGATGACGTTTGGTATGGTAGCTCAGTGTGAGGTTGTGTCGCTTTTTTGACGTAGAATAATGTTTCTGGGAGACAGAAACTAGAGTTTTCATGAGTTGCAGATGTTGGCGCACGTTGAGAACCATTAGTTGTCCTGATTCCTCCTAAGCCATGCACGGAGACTTTGAAGTGTCTTGAAGGGGGGCGGGAGGTGCCTCAAGACAGTGGATGATCATGATAAGAAAAAGAGTGACGATGATGACTTTTTGAAGCTTAAGAAGAGCTCTTTGTCAGTTCTTATTTCTCAGTTACTCAGGTTTCGTGCCCGCCAAACTGTCGTGTTTTCTTTTTGCGTTTTCTATTTCTATAGAAACTAATTCGCTTTTTCTTTCGACGTCGGCATAGCTTTTCGTAGGTATTCGCCCAGGCTTTTCCAACGAAACAAAGTTTATTTTGAGTAACATCTTTTCTGCACTTTAAATTTTCTACGTAATCTAGTAATTAAGGTTAATATTTGTTTAGTTAGAGAAGAGAAATTGTACACTTTACCTGACAGTGCAAGTGCACAGGAAAGACCATTCACGTGTGATACAACGACAGCGTGAATCAAATCATGGAAAGAAATTTATCGACTCCCCATTACAGGAACAGCAAAACTATAATCGCATATAATGCGCAAGTGTCCAGATCTATAACGAAAGAAATCAGCGTATGGGCAATTAAGTAAGAGTTTCCCTTGACAAAAGGAACGAGGGTTCTGGAAAAGTTACTTAGTCGTTTTGCGCCTTGTGCTTTCAACCCCTGCACGTAGTGTTGTCTTTTTTTTGTTTTAATAGCTATGACGTGTCAGGGGGCCAAGACCAGGGGTCACTGAGTCCCCGTTTTTCAGAACAGGAGGACTCGAGCCCCCTTACCGCTCCCTTTCAGAGCCCTTCGTCATTCTCTATAGAGACCTTCGTCCAACGACGGCGTAGCTTTGGCATGTAGAACTCAAATTTGAATATAATACATGTACAGAGGGCAACACACTTGTCTATAACACAGGTTTCATACTTATAGCCTTATCTTGCCTCGGCAGAAAAACATTTCAAGAGAACTATTGTGTCATTCTGAAGTCTTAACCATATATTTTGTCCTCAACATTTTTTGTGACACGTTTGAGCCCGCAGTTTTGCAAGGTAACTAGTTGAAGTTGAACTTTGTGTTATAGACAAGGGTGTTGCGCACTGTACGTTGTCACAAGAAGTAAGGTGCAGCAACCAGATGTAGTTACCCTATGCACAGGTGATATGTCGTGATGATGGCAACGATGAACCACCGTAACGTAGTACGTGCGTACGGAGAAATTTGTTTCGAGTCACACCTATGTCACATTCAAAGATAACATCTTACCCTTCACGACGTATATACTGGGGGCGCAATGCACTAAGAAACGGTCGCCGCAGCTTAACTCATTAATATTCTTTTATGTTTTGTCATATTCCCGCCTACGCTTACCGGGGGGAAAATACAGCAAGAAAATTTTGTGGTGGAAGGAACTCGCGACGTGCTCTCGTTTTTCACAGAGAAATGCTCCGTTGAAGCCAAAATAATGTCAATCTTGTGGTTAAAGAAAATAAATTGCACTATTTGCAAAACGCGGTGTCTAGAGGGCCCTTCAGCTCAGCGCTATAATCTGGGCCATAGTGCAGTCTGACGCCATTCGAATTTTAAAGCGAAGCTTTCTTTGCCTGCCTGACTGCGTCCATAAGCAAAAATGTACTGCAGGAAAATCAACTTTACACGATGGGAGGGCTCATGATGATGATGGGTTTCGACATGGGCACCGAAGGCGCCTCAAAAGAGAGAGAAAAAAGGAAATTAGCAGTGGCTTAGCTCAGCTATGGCATGATATACGTAGCGTGAGCGTAGGTTCAGCTGGTTGTTCTTCGGTTTCCTGGTTGTCTAGGATTAGCTGATTATCACGCTTACTGCTGCTAAACCGATTTACAATCCAGTCCGGTCCAGTCCATTCCAGTCACTGCTTTTCGCGAATGCGCAGCACGGCTCTCCAGAAGCCACGCGAAACGGCTATCAAGCGGCTCCGGCGCAGCGTCAGACTTGGCTACTGCGCAACGGAGGCGCACAGCTGGGCCCGCGCCGGCGCCAGTGCGTCTGCCGCGGCTAGGACGCCACTCCTCTGAAATGCGCAGATCGGTGAATGTGGAGACCCAATTCTCTACACTCCAATTGGACTGGATTTCCAATGCAATCCAATTTAATCCAATCCAATTCAAATGCAATCCAATGTTCCTCGCGCTTGCGCAGCACTGCCGGTCAGGGTCCACGCGAAGCTGCTCAACCTTGGCCAGTGTAGCTTACGCTACAAAAATAAAAACACTTGCCGTGGTCGGAACCAAACTTGGGTGCCTCGCGTTATGAAGGTGACGTCTATCCAACTGCGCCGTTTCGACACTGTCTAAGCACTTTGGATTGTGGATTTCGACTTTCCCTCAGGTTGCACGCGAGAAAGTTCGCGCTTTAACTGTCTTCCTTTAGAGAAAGACACTTCTTTTTCTTTGACATTGGGGTAAAGCGGTGTAAAGGCTCCGTTTTAGCTTCCCGACACCAAGGGGTGGTGGTTGGAATCTTGCTGTTGCTTGCTTCATTATTTTCATCTTGAGCTTAAATTCTAATTTTCATGAAACATGTTAGTTTTGGGGGTTTCGAATGACTGTTTTCTGTCTCTGTCCATTAGGTTTTTAAGCTTAGGTGGTGTTATGTTTTATAAGGGATAGCAAAGTAGTGCAGGACGCGGCACTTTTATTGCCAAACGCCGGTGGATGCCGCTTTAGTGATTGTAATTAGTGCTTATAATACCCTCGGACGGCACCCTAGACACAGCCTTTACATAAACAAAATTCACGATGAACTGAAGCAATATCGTGAAATAGGCCGTTTTCCGAATTATGTCAAAACGCGGTAACTGACCACTCGGGTCTTCAGATAAACAATACCTCGGTGAGCAGATCAAGACCAACAGGGACGAGTACTATTGAGTAGTGTACGGCCTCCCCAACATGTCTCTCACTTTCGTTTCCGCCATTTGGCTTTTTTTTTTTAGATGTTCAAAGCAAGCGGCCAGCGAGTGGAAGGCTCTGTCATAATTCTCATGACCGACGGTGAAGAGACCGAGGCACTCTACATTGCGCACGTGCTTAACGAGCTGCTTGCCGAGCGTGTAGTGGTGTACACAATCGCCTTCGGCACTGAGGCTGAGTCCAAGCTCGAACAACTGGCTCACCGCACCGGAGGCAGGCCGTTTGCTCTCAGAGACGGTCAGTCGAACGTCGTTGCCGCTTTGGGATCGGCGTTTTTCGACGCCACAGTAGCTTTGCTTGACGACGGGAAGAAACCGGTTGTGGTAAGTCGGCAAATTTCACCTTCGGCTCTACGCTAAAACAAAATCAACATACTTAGAACTATAGCTAAATTTGTCATCATTGGGAGTTAAGAGCGTGTTTCGACACTCACCAGCGTTCTCTTCTGTCATGACCGTATGTGTGCCTGTTGAGAAGATTTGCATCAAGCGTTATGCCTTAGGCTGTTTTTGTGTAGCATGCATTTCCTTCTGCAACATGTGTTCAGCTTACAAACAAACGGCCCCGTACTAATAATCAGAAGTAGCACTTCCCATAGCTGCTACGGTTGCCCTTGCGTGGAAGCCGTGTCAAATCATCCGCTGCTGCGGATGTTCGCGTAATTGTTCTTTTGTACAGTTCTGGGGGATACGAGCGGTTATTAAGTAAATTTCTCATAATTATTCTTGAGATACGTGCTGATAGTTGTCAAACGTTTATGAAACTTTGGCTAGTGACATACGTGCGTACATTTTGGAGCTCGGTCAGTTGCCAGGCAGCTGTGGATGTTCGCGTAATTGTTCTTTTACACACTTTTGTGGTCTACGAGAGGGTATTAAGTTTATTTCTGATAATTATTCTTGAGATACCTGCCGATATTTGCCAACATTTATGTAACTTTGGCTAGTGATATACGTGCGTACATTTTGGAGCTCGGTCAGTTGCCAGCGAATCGAACATGCACCCTATACAAGATAGGGCTATAGATAACTCTTAAGCATGGTTTTCTATAAACATGCTATTTAAAGGGAGGCATATTTCTGTGATAAATATAGAATGAATAAGCCCGAAATGAGCATACCCTAGGTAATACCCTAATGGCTGCAGTTTACTCCTCCAGTACATGGCATGCATCGAAGATCGGCATACGTGAAGTGAGTTGAGGGCATAGTTCATTCGATTCCTCTTTCGTGTGGAAAGTGTTATGGACGCCAGATTATCCTGTGTGTAAACGATTGCATGAAGGAACATGATTACAAAGGGAAAAGGGGGCGGGCAGTTGGGGTTTCACTTTGGACAGTGCGGGTGCATTACAACCTTCGATGAGGGCACTGTGTTGGGCAGAAGTAGGAATCAAACGATCCGGGAAGTATTGCAGCATAAGGTATTGTGGTTTCCGGCGGTGTTTGTGTAAGCGTGGCCTCCCTATCACTTACCTAAAAACATTGCTCGCTTGGCGAAGCACGTGTGGGCGCACAACGACAACGGCGGCCGGATTAAGTCTTCCGCGTTTTTATGTGTTGTTTATCTGTTTTCTTCGTCTTTGTTGCGATATTTTACACATACATAAGCGTTTAAAGGTCCTTACACGTTCGTTTCGAAGCCAGCACTACGTATATCCCCTTTCGGGTTATTTTTTGTGTTTTTAGGCGCAGTAGTCTGGATCATCACTTTTCCCTTTGTTCTTGTGTGTGGCTTGAGTAAAAGAAACTACCCAACCTTTCTCATGCTTCTCTATGTTGACTCATGCAAACGCTGTACACGGCCTCTGAGCTCTTGTTCTGAAATCCTTTTGTTGCTTACTTTGTTCACACTCTTATTTTTCACATATGTACACATTTATTTTTAAACATTTCTTATTTACTATCCTTCCTTGTATCTTGTCCGTTTTTATGTCTCACATTCTCATGTACAGAGTGCATCGGCCGAGAAGGCGCAGCGCTGTTGGTGAGCACGTGCAACAAACAAACAAACAAACAAACAAACAAACAAACAAACAAACAAACAAACAAACAAACAAACAAACAAATAAAATAATAAATAAATAATAAATACATAATAAATAAATTAAATAAATAAATAAATAATTGGTGCGCCAACTAGCCCAGACTTCAACCTTACTAACTGTCCCCGTAAGATTTTTGTGGCTTTGAATGTATGCATGGTAGAATTCATTATGAAAATGTTTTTCCGGAAGTTTGCTGTTCTCATTAATTTCGCTGTTCTCCAGATCTTCGATGGTGCAGCGAATGTCACCGGGGATCACAAGTTCGAGATCATCATCGACGAGGATCTCGGAAAAGAGGCCACGATCACAGTGCTATGTGAAAGGGTGTCCATCCTCTTTTTCATGCTCCTTTATCCTGGTGGAAGGGTCTGCGACGCATGTCGGCCCCTTGGGCCGAGCACGACGACGGACACATATGTTACCATCAAGATTCCAGGCGTAGCCATGGTACGTAACCGGCTGAAGTTGACGTGCAACCCTTGTAATGACATATCTCTGATTTTGCCAAGCCCTTGACTAATACATGTTTTGATTTTACTGACGCAGCAGAAATTAAATCCCTGTGTCTAAAGTTTCGTCGTATGAACCCCGCTCCCAGAGGCTAGTGTTTTTTCTACTAGCCGTGTTTATCCCTCCTTGACAGCTATACGTGACACTTTCTTTGCATCTCACGGTGAAAGCAGTACCTCTTGAATGTTATCAAATCAAGGAAAACCCCTGCTGCTCACTGAAGCCACAGCTGACATAGTCATCGCTGGAGTTAGGTTCGGCTATGTTTAATTAACAATAATAATTAGTCATTAGCACTCACTCTGCTAGAGCTAGTTGAAAAACGTAACCGGTTGGGCGTCTGGGCAAAAATCAAGACGTACTCCACTCACCGTGACTTGGGAAGCGGGCGTGAGAGTGACTGGCTACTCAGTAAGCTGGGTGGCCCGGTCGATCATAGGTTCATGTTTCGCTGGTCGGGAAGGTATAGCTGCCCAGCGGGCATCCCCAATGCTCGGCCGTAGGCTAGGGGAGGGCGAGAAAACACGAAATGAGGGGCACTGTTTGTGGATGTTGTAATCAGGGTAGTTGTATCTGAAATATCTGAGGCAGGCGTGGGACGGGATGGGGCTGTTGTAGTATCTGTTAGTTCGAGACGTTGCCAGATCTCGGATTCTTCTTTCAGAAGTGCGAGGTGCTGAGAAGGGTATTCTTGGGGCCAAAGCTCAATTATTTCACCTAAGAAGGCAAGAATGTGCATAGCGCATGCCGGGCAGGAGAGAGGCGGCACCAGACTATCTCGCCGCAACGGGTGCCTGATTTAGTTTTGGCGACACTGCGGTGGCTGGTGATGAGAGGAACGCAGGTGATGATCCTGATAGGATATGCAGGAGTGGCGGCGATGGTGGCGCTACAAATGTGTCTAGAGTCTCACCCATGGCATTGGCTGAATGTGCAGCCTGGCACTTGGACACTGGTCACGTCTCACAACCTCGGCAGCAGCAACACGGTGCATGTCCACGTACGGGCCATGGCCTTGGCCAGAGAGTCGTCAGTGGAGCCTGTCATGGCGCGAGCCTTCCTCAAGAGAACCGTAGTTGGCCTCGCGGAGGAAGCTCTTGTGTACGCCGAGGTCAGCAAGGGTCCCCACGCCGTGCTGCACGCGAGGGTAATGGCCACTATCATCCGCCCCCAGAAGCCGTACGAAGTTGTCGTGGAGCTCTTCGACAATGGCATAGGTAAGCTGGCGAGGACGTCAGATTAGCCGCTGTCCCTACAAAAAATTCCACTCCTTTTGCCCCGAAAATAGCCATTTCAAAAAACATCAGTCTTGTCAGTGATGTCACTGCACGATTGTAAATAGGCCAGTAGATGAAACTTACAAAAATTGAAGAACACGTTATTATAGTTATTCTTAATCAGTGGTACACTAGAGGATATCTACAATGGGTCCTCAGCTACCGTAGTCGGACATAAAAAGAGCAGTAAAATACCTATGAGGAAGGGCGTCAGACAAGGAGACACAATTTCGCCAATGTTATTCAAAGCTCAGAACATTGCATTGGAAACAGGTGGGCGTACGGGCTAACGGAGAATACCTCTGTAACGTTAGATTTGCTGATGACGTTATTGAGATATTGATTGGTTTGATTGATTGTGGTGTTTAACGCGCCGACGCAACGCACGCCATGAGGCGCGCCGTAGTGGAGGGGTTCGGGATTAATTTTGACCACATGAGGATCTTTAACGTGCGCCCAAATCTCGTATACACGGCGTTTTTGCTGTTCGCTTCCATCGGAAAAGTGGCTGTAATCACCCACTCACCTCTGTGATACATGAATAAACAAACAAACCAAAGAACAAACAAACAAACAAACAAACAAATAAACCAACATACAAACGAACGAACAAACGAGCAAACAAACAAACGAACGAACAAACAAACAAACAAACAAACAAACAAACACACAAACGAACAAACAAACGAACGAACGAACAAGGAACAAACAAACAAACAAACAAACAAACAAACAAACTAGCGAGCGAGAGAGCGAACGGGCGAACGAACTAACAGACGAACGAGCGAACGAAGAAATGGACGAAAGAACGAACGAACGAAGAGCGAGCGAACAAACGAACGAACGAACAAACGAACCAAATAAATAAATAAATAAATAAATAAATAAATAAATAAATAAATAGTTAAAGAGATGAATAAACAAATAACGCGAATAGAATTGAATGGGGCTCCTCAGTGATACATTGAAAGCGGAACTGAGATGTCAAAGATGGTGGAAGGTGGCTAACCGACACGTGCGCTTAGCCGAATACATAGAACGCACTTCATTATCTTGTATTAAAGTTTTGTACTACGCCTTACGATATAATACGCCGCCTATGTACACCACCTGCCATTATATCCCAAGTTGTTTGCAATGCTTCGCGTGAATTGACCCTGAATTTATTTCTCTACAAGGTGCGGATGTGACGGCCAACGATGGAATCTACAGTATCTACTTCACTGAATTTAACGGCGTGGGCCGCTACTCGGTCTCAGTTCACGTCGTTAGTGGCTCCGGCACTGTCGTCGTGAGGGGACGCAGGGGATCGCGAGGACTGCCTGATGTGCAACGAGTTTCACGTATGTATCTTTGGGTTTTGAGGAGAACCTGTTGAGTTTGATACGAGGGTGTTCCCACAATTCGAAGGAGCGCACAGAACGTCCGGCAGTCTGGACAAAAAATGATTGTATGTAGATTCTTGTAGCACCCGCATTACCTTTATCTTAAGGACGTGGGAGCATTATTCGTCTTGTAGTCAGTGCCTGCTGATTGGAATAAAATGACTGCCCTCGAAATTAAAAAAAGTGCCTCTGAACATTGTTATGCAAGGGCTCGCAAGTTAAACTAGTCTGCAAGGCGTTGCTCTGTGTTGTTCTTCGATGTTGCGCAGCGGCTACAAACCGTGGCGGTAATCTGGTGGTAAAATGCGCTACAACATCGTTTGCTACAATATTAATCTGAAGCGTTTTAGGGGCGAAACACCTTAAGGCCGAGGCTTGTCGGGCGTCCAGCGTCCGTGCTCACGGCACAGCACCGTTTAAATCAAAACATCTGTGAACAAAAGGTTCACAAAAGGTTAACAGGAACAAATTAAAAGGTTCACAGAAGGTTACAGAAAGAGAGAGAGAGAGAGAGACAGAGAAAGAGAGAGACGCACAGCACCGTGTAATTCAAAACATCTGTGAGCAAAAGGTTCACAAAAGGTTAACAGGAACAAATTAAAAGGTTCACAGAAGGTTACAGAAAGAGAGAGAGAGAGAGAGAGAGAGAGAGAGAGAGAGAGAAAGAGAGAGATAGAGAAAGAGAGAGACGCACAGCACCGTTTAAATCAAAACATCTGTGAGCAAAAGGTTCACAAAAGGTTAACAGGAACAAATTAAAAGGTTCACAGAAGGTTACAGAAAGAGAGAGAGAGAGAGAGAGAGAGAGAAAGAGAGAGACGCACAGCACCGTGTAAATCAAAACATCTGTGAGCAAAAGGTTCGCAGAAGGTTAACAGGAACAAATTAAAAGGTTCAGAGAAGGTTACAGAAAGAGAGAGATAGAGAGAGAGAGAGAGAAAGATAGAGAAAGAGAGAGACGCACAGCACCGTTTAAATCAAAACATCTGTGAACAAAAGGTTCACAAAAGGTTAACAGGAACAAATTAAAAGGTTCACAGAAGGTTACAGAGAGAGAGAGAGAGAGAGAGAGAGAGAGAGAGAGAGAGAGAGAGAGAGAGAGAGAGAAAGAGAGAGATAGAGAAAGATAGAGAAAGAGAGAGACGCACGGCACCGTGTAAATCAAAACATCTGTGAGCAAAATGCTCACAAAAGGTTAACAAGAACAAAATAAAAGTTTCAGAAAAGGTGAGAGAGAGAGAGAGAGAGAGAGAGAGCGAGAGCGAGAGAGAGAGAGAGAGAGAGAGAGAGAGAGAGAGAGAGAGAGAGAGAGAGAGAGAGAGAGAGAGAGAGAGAGAGAGAGAGAGAGAGAGAGAGAGAGAGAGAGAGACCTCCTGGAGAGCCATGCTGCGCATGCGCGAGGAGCATTGGAATGAATTGGATTGAATTGAATTTGCATTGGAATGAATTGAAGCGGATTTGATTTGATTGTATTAGATTGGAAATTGTTCTGTCAGCAGTAAGTTATCGTTGTGTACAAATCCGGAGCGAGATCAATGAGTGACTGTTAGTAATCACACACGCAAGCTGCGCGTTCCCTTTTATTTTGTTTTTCGACTGTAACGAACAGCCGATCACTCGGCTGACACATTTTGTGATGTATACAGTGACAAGTTCAGAAGCGATAAAAGGTGTCGTTGGAAGAGTGTGGTATCTGATTAGACCCTTTTATTTCACTTTTGGGCTAGATTCTGGAGGCTACCTGCTCATGTGGCGATGTTTCGAAGAAGCGTTTAGTCGCGGACGCGGATATAAGCGGAGGATATATGCAACGGATGATGAATGTTTGCGAGGGCTCACCTCGCGACAAGACGACCCAACAGTAAATTCTTTGTCGTGTGCTGACTCACGCGTATAATTTCGCATTATCCATTGTGCTTATTGTGTATAATGTCAGTGACATTTATACCCCATTGGCTTGTTCAGGGTAGTGATCAATATCCGAGATAGGAAGCGTAACTGGCGTGGTGTCAAGTGTGAGTGCTCCGCTAAATTATGCAAGCCCACGAAACCGATTTACATCGTAGTGTATAGTCGTAGCACGAGCATTTTGACGTACGCTGCTTACAGAGGTACTGTGAGTAAATTTCAGGGAAGTGGAATTACGATCAGCTCCATGCATATGCCGGTTTCGCGACGCCGGCCTGTGACACACACCTGGCGCTTATGCGGACCAAATGTACCACACGAAGGTCGCATTAGAGGCATTTACACTCTCTTAAATACACCACATTGGCGAAGAGAGTGACTGCTCCACACAAATATTTATTCACAATGCATAGAAACGGAAAATATCAGTTGCGAGCGTGCCGCAAAAGCAACGGCGACAGTGCTGAACGGGCCGGGGGCTTCCGCGAGCAGGCTGCTAGGGGGATTTGGGATTTCCGTGGCCCCCCACAGGCAGCGCTCAAGGCATGTAACAGCAGTTAGGCACGTACGTACGTGGCCCTGGTTCAAACAGGAGCTCGAACAGTAACGAAAAGGATGTTGAGTGGAGAATAAAACGACAATGGGTGAAGGAGGCGAGGCGCTCAGCAGTTGTAGCTCTGCGATTCCTAGATCACACTGAACGCGGGACATGAGGGCGTATTTTGAAATCCCCCCAAAAAACCATTCGCGGCGCTGTGGCTAGTTGCTTCACAAGCGTCGCGCGCTGCTGTGGGCGCAGTGGTTGCTAGGACACACTGCGTAGTGAGGGAGAAGTGCGCAATTTGGTTTGAATTATATTCGAATGGCCGGTGGTTAACCGTTAACTGCTGTAGGTTATATGTACCGTCGTGGTCGTTCGTTCAGTGTCGCAGGCGTTGCACTTATTCTACATGTTGCAGACGTTGCACTTATTCTACACCATCATGCATCTGCAATTTTCCGAAAAATGTTTATGCTAGGTGCTGCTTCTGCGGACGAAAGGACTGGTAACAATAATCAAAATGGAAAACAAGCACTCCTCGTCTTTCGCCGCAATGCAATATAGTTTAGGTTTATAGCGATTGCATTTCTACTGAAGATCAATTGAAAATATCATTATTGTTTCCACCTGCACACACACCCTAGTTAATTATCGCTGTATGTTCTCAGCGGCTGTGTATCTAGCCGGTAGTGTGCTCTGGGAAAAGGAGAATGCCATTGCTGGTTTTCTTGGCCTTAACGGCGAAGTCCTCTGTCCAACGCTTAAGCTCAATTCGAAGCATTCGTATTGTATTCTGTTACTTTTTTCTTCCATTTTCTCTGCCTATTTTTGTCAAGATCAACATCTGATTCCTAGATTCATTTGCAGCAGACAAAGCAAAACATGGTAGTAGTGACAGAGTTGTCATTAAAAGCATAACGATGGCCGTGTATTGTATCAGGTTCGCGTGCGTATAGGTAATCATTTTTGGAGCCGCTGTTGTAATATATATTTTCCCCCCAGTGTTAATATTTCTGCCACGTGTGCCTCTGTTCCACCCTCAAATCGTTTGTAACAGAATGCGGTGTATGTTTGGCTGCAGCGGAAAAAAATTGTCCGCACACATATACGGCGAAAGGTGCATGCATGGGCGCTTCAAAATGTTTCTGCACCGTAACCTCATCCTGCTTGATTTTACATTCCCACTTAGGTACAGCGGCTCTGTGCAGTAATCCGTGAAGGCTGTTAAAGAGCTCACGCTACTGCTCGCGGTTCTCATGTTACTTGAGCTCTTCTATGTGCGTTCTTCAGGAGCATGGTTTGGGATGAACTACGTTGCATTCCTGCGAAGAAAAGTACCCCCCCCCTACGTAAGCACGCCCTCACACATCATAATCGTTATCCCCATGACATCAATGTCAGTAAGTGAGGATGACCTATCTACGCAATCCGCAAGGTATGAAGTGTAAGTGCGTGATCTCGCACCAAATTAGAGAGGTGGCTGGATGAGTAGCTTGCCCAGTAGTTTCAACTCTTCCTCAAGGTAGGCTGTGACCTGTTATCACCGAACGATGACTGATACTACGATTCTTCTATTTTACGGTGACAGTGTCCGTATCACTCACCCTCTCTAGAGGACCACGTCAAGAAGTGCGTAGTCTCAAACACACGCTCACGCACACTGTGTGTGTGCGTGTGTGTGTGCGTGTATGTGTGTGTATGCGCGCATGTGTGTGTGTGATACAGACAGACAGACATACAGTCAGACGAATGGACGGACGGATGGATGGATGGATGGATGGATGGATGGATGGATGGATGGATGGATGGATGGATGGATGGATGGATGGACCAACGTGTAGGACCAACGAATGGGCGGACGGACGGACGGACGGAGGGATGGATGGATGTATGGAGACCGCATTTATCCCATTGTGGAGTGTTACCCATTTCTTCGAAAGGAGACTTGATCTTTGATTACTTTCCATTTCTTTTTTCGGCAATTTCTTTCCAAAAGCACCAGTGCTTCAACAAATCCTAGCTGTTCTAATCAATGATCCCCCCCGTCAAATCCTTTTCATGCGCGGCCAGGAGTTGTAACCCTCCTTCCAGGTCACGTGTGCCAAAGGTTTCTTTCATCGTGGTACGTTTAAGCAGAACGGTCGCTCGTGTGCGTGTATTGGGTTTGACAGGAAAACTTTGTGTTTTTTTTTCTGTCACAGCTCAAGGTCCGGCCAAAGGCACCGTCGCAACACTGAAGTACGGCGTAGGTGGCATACCGCTCAACCGTTTCTTGTACGTTGACCAAAATGCGGAAGCTGCCGAACCTAACCTCGTGCAAGCCGAGAAGTCGCCTCAGTTTTCCCGCTACGTCGAGGCAGGTTCGTTCCGGCTGACCGCCCACATCGACGAGTCGTCCATACCACCGGGCTCCATACACGACCTTCGAGTTGAGGACGCCTTCATCAGCGTTGGCGCCACGCGCTTCGTTGTGCTGGTGTGGACCTGCCCGGGAGCCCACATGACGTCGGGCAATGGTGAGCTGAGGATGCCGACCAGAGTCGTATCCTCGTGGGTCGTAGCCTCGTGGCACGCCCTTCTGGCGTTGTGAATACACCAAAATTGGGGAATGGCTGCACAGAAATGAGGCAAGTGAGAGAACTGAAGTTATTAGTTAAAATTGTTTGTTGAGAAAAACTTAATGATTCATGTATTGATTGAAGTTTTTATAGCTCGAAAGGGATCGAAAGCAGGGGCGAGCTTATCTTGTTAAAGTTAAAATCGCCGAAATATTTGTGTTTTATTCAGTGAGGGCATGTGTAAAGCATGTATAGAAGAAGCGGTGATCGTCAGGGGTTGAGAGGAACCGGTAATATTCGCTGTACCGTTAAGATAGGGCTCATTGGTGTAGGATCATTATACTCTTCCCGGTGGTAAGGTAAGGAGCCGTACCAACGACACATCCCACTAAAGGCTTGCATTCTATTACTTTATTTCATGAAAATTCAGCGTCCTGGATCGAAGTGAGGGTGACCACCCGCATTGGAGACCTCGTCAAGGATTTCAGGCTCGGAATGGTGATCTCTGTGAACAGCACCGAGCACGGAAACATCTCCGCGGGTCCCGTGGGTTCCAGGCAGCGAGTGCGACTAACCTTACCGGACGCCTTGGTTTTAAGCGCGCGCAAGGACTCGCGCACTGACTTCTACTTCGTGGCCGTAGTTTACAACAGGAACGGACAGCAGTCGGCAGCCTCCAACATAATCAGGGTCACGTTCGAGCGACCCCCAACGTATGTTAATGCGCCGGGGAAAAGAGTATGGTTGGTGGCCATATTGAGCTTCTCGGCCGTAGTGGTCGTTGTGGGCGCACTCATTTGGGTGAATCTGAGAAAAATTGGTGAACACGTTGTCACATGCTGCTAAAGAGACAAACATGTTTGGCGCGGCAAGCACATATACGACTGTTATGTTCCCACGGTGTTCTGTTTACATGTACTACTGTCATTCCAGGTTCAACTGGCCTCTCCCTGCAAGATTCACTTGCGTATAGTGGTTTGCATTTGTTCAGAGTATGTAGCGTGGATCACAAAAACCCTGCAGACAGTACCGCATGGCCGTTTTCTGGCCACACGGCATGTTGCGCACTTATATATTGCGGTGTTCTTGTTCAGATTGATCGCGTCACTATCATACTCCCCATTATTTTGAACATCCTCCACATATCTAGACTATAACCCCTGTGTGCTAGATTGTGTACTATGTGGAAGTTTGTTGTCCATTGCAACCTGTTTCGTGTTTCTTGTGCCTTTTTCCGTTTTGTACACCATTGATCACATAATTTCTCTTCAGGTTGAACTTCTTGTAAATGTCTCAGGGTCGCTTGCTGACTATTCTCGCAATGAAGTGGTCCATGATTATCACTAGCGAAGGTGCATCGCTGCATCGTAGCGTGTTACAGCAGCGGTGCATCCTTGCATCGTAGCGTGGCACATCGTTATCCCTAGTGCATCGTAATCTATAGCAAGCTGTCAGTTGCTTTGCATAAAGTTTTTTGAGCCTTCAATACGGAAATCTTCGTGATTTTTGGTATGTTATTTCAAACCGTACTTGAAGGCCATATTGTGTGGCGTCTAGGAGGACTTGGAGGCGGAATGTTGATGCCGGATGAAAATAATTTGAGAGAGATATAAGGCAGGGAGTTAGATGGGGTGGAAGAGGTCGTGAGCTCTTGAAAATTCTAGGAGCTTGGATATAACAACGAGGAACTATAGCGGAGATCTTCACGGAGGAAGAGATTGTCTATGGACCACTCACGAAGAAACAGAACAACGCTGGTTGAGAGAGTGCGTAGTGCACACACTAGTTCGGAACTGGGGATCGTTTTGTGCAGTATATGAAAATGGCAGCTATGTCTGTAGGAACGAGCACGTGTGTGCGTTGATACCAAGTGCACGTATGTTACCGGGAACGTAACCTAATGTTACAAAAATATGTCGCGTTACCGATTAACTCGTAAAACCCTTTGAAACACTCAGTAGCCCCTCCTAGCCATTATGGCAGTGTAAAAGCATTAGTGGGTTGACAATTGCACTAAGCTGGTATAGTGGAGCGGATGGTTATAAACCAACATGGTAATTTAGAAAATTTCGAATTTCAAACTTTGGGTATCACGTCCGAAGTTACACCTGAACCCTGACACCGATGTAAAGGGCTATGGATTAATTTGGACAGTTCCGGTACGTTTAATTGTTGCTAATCTCTGCACGCAGGTGTTGGTAGTGAAAAACATTTATCGGGGCCTTAATAAGAAGAAATGGCAAGAGACGTTGTTGCGTCTTAAATGGCGACCGTGGTCAAGAATCAACATGCGGCTTGGGAATCGGTTGCACAACGCATTCCACAACAAGCCATGGCTTCGGGGAGACGCAATTTCTAAGTTCGTGTTAGTACTTGATGAAGAGTTTTATCAGGAAGGAGCTAGATGCAAGAGCAGCTAGAAACTTGTCTAGCCTGTAAATCCTCCTCAGCGCAAGGATGCCCGAGGGAGGAATGCCGAAAAAGCAAGGGTTCGCCTCTGTAGTTAGACAATGCTCTGCGGAAGATTCGTTGCAATCTACCAAAGATTCGTTGCTATCTTCAGCGAAATCTTCCGTTCAGCGGAACTCCATGTTGCATGATGAATGGATTCGTCCTGCACCTTACATTTCGCCACAAGAGCGAACCCATATAAGGTGGGATTATTTCATCCTAACTTGGTCATGCATTGCACATTTGTTTTCTTATAAACGTGAAAGGACTGAAACCGCACCCAGTTCACCACAAGCGTAATAGACCCTCTTCACATAGGGCATAATTTTAATAATGTGGAGTTACTGCCCCATTGCGCTTGAACTTTATTTACAACATGTCTAGTCAAGTGTGTTGTACTTTTTTACTACCGAGTGCACCTGTAGTCACTACTTTATTCCTGTGGCCCATAGCCTTTACTCTGTATCACAAGTGTATCATACACTGAGGGCAAAATAAGTGAAAATAAACTGACACTTCGAATCAGCTGCGGCCTCTTTCAGCGATCTCTGGTCTCGCTGCGGGAAAAGACTGAACTGAAGCCACGCCTGTGCTTCTTGTGCCCCTTCGCTTGCGTGCTGCTGTGCTCCTGCGCTCCTCAGGCGGCACCGCAGGTTAAGAGGCATTGGCTTGTGCTGCTGAGCCCAAGGACTTGGGTTCCATTCCCGGACGCAGAGGCTGCTTATCTGGTGGAGGCGAAAAGCGAAAAGTCCAGTGTGATCAAGATTTCGGCGCACGTTAAAGATCCCCAGGTGAGCAAAATAAACCCGCAGCCCGCAACAGCGGCACGCCTCAGCCTGGGAATCTTAGGCGCGTACATCAATCGCGTACATCAATCGCACAATCAATCGCGAAGCCTTGGGTAGTACATGCCTATGCGTTTCCCATGCGTTTGCATCGCTGACCAACGCTCATCAGCGCGGTGTTTGTGATAGTTTTACGGCATGGGCTCCAGACCACCACTGCAGGGGGAAATATATTCTTAGGAACTCCATTTGACAGAAAATTGAAAAATATATATTTGACGCACGGATAAAGCGTCGAGGAAAAACTCCCACCTCCCCTCGCGGGAACCCCTGTGTAGATGCGACGCATAGGGGGTTCACGTTGCAGCGTTGGACAGCGGAGGAACGGCGCTGGAACGATGGAGCGGAGCGGCGCTGGCACCGCGTTTTATAGCGCGCATAACGTGGAGGGGACGCGCCGGTGCCAGTGCGTCTGCCGCGGCTATGACGCAACACAATCCAACAGAATCCACTTTAATCCAATCCAATCCAAATCCAAGCCAAGCCAAGCCAATCCATTCGAATCCAATCCAATTCCCCTCGCGAGAGAGGGGCATCGGAGAGGAGAGGGGGTGAGCGGCGGAGAGCGCAGCTCGCGCGGCGAGGAGAATGGGGGAGGGGCGGACGCCGACGTCGACGACGCCGGATGCACGGACAAGGCGAGTGAACGAGATGCAGTCACATCTAAAACGCCGAGGCAGTGACAGATGTATACCATCCTTATGCCCACAGATGTGAACGATACCCCACAGCGCCATGACGAAAGACCAGCGAAGACGACGACGACGACGAACCAGGGGCTGGCGTGCCTTCCGCTAGCACGGATTCTTGGGCAAGTTGGTGTGGCGATCTTGATGAATTCACAGCGCAAAAAGGACGAGGACAGAGAGAGAACACACAACACAGCGCTAACTTCCAACTAATTTTATTTCACACAAACGTACAAATATGTATCCCCAGCCTACCCGCAATCCCGCCTTCCGCTGGCTATCTGCTTGCCGCCATGCAAATAATGTGAATGGATTGTTCGCCTTCTTCATGGTTCATGTCACCTGCTCTGCCACAATGTAACAATAGGATCGAAGCAGAACGCTTCTCCCTTAATCTGATAGGCTTTACGACATGCTTTCAACTACTAACCACACTTAGGGAAAAAACAAGTGCACTAAGCGATTATTGTACAATTCGTTGTATTGAGGGCGTCGGCAAGGCATAATGAAATATTTGTGATTTCACTCGCTTTCATTCGTTAGCAGCAGTTTAAACGTGCAACGTGATGCAGCCGTAGCCTGCGTTTGAGTTCACTATGGCTCAGTGGTGAGCAACGGGGAGCGATGGCTGCCTATAAGCGAGGTGAAGCATTAGCAGACACAGGGCGTACAATCGCAGGTACATGACAGTCAGTGCCGGTTTCACGTCCTTATATTTTTTTTTCACATCTCATATTAAGCTTTCTTGTGCCTCTTAGCTTCTGTTCCCTTGTACCAGTTCGTCCTTTTTTGTCTACTTGTCCAAGTAGATTTTATTTCGCTGTTACCAGAAACAAAATAAAACATTACCAACAGATTCAACAACCACCCTTTAGGACTTAAATTTAAAGAAAATATCTTCCCGCACATTAGTACATAAAACAGCTATGATCTAGTGGCTTAATATTCTCGTAGATTTATATCAATTGGTACATACACACATGCCTAAAAATTTTAAAACTTCACCCTGCTTATTTTCCGGCCGGCTGACACATTCCGATACTTTGGATTAGAGCATCGCGGTTGATTTTTAAGATACTCTTACGATTTTCAGCGTCTCAAGTAACGTATCTTCGATTTATTTTTATTCATTAGGGCTGTACAGAGCGCTCAGAGTAACTGTGCCTCTTTTTTAACTTTTTTATCCACTGATGCCTTAAGTACACTGTGATTTGTAGCTGGTGTCCATCACTCTACAGCAGTGGTTCTCAAATTGGATACGTGGACCACAGGGGGTCCGTGAGAGCATTTGCAGGGTCCGCGAAGCCTCCTCCAAAACGTTTCCCCCGCCATTATCTCAGAACGTTTTTGGCAAAGCAAAAGGGTGAGTTCGTGCGTTACATGTACGATTAGTTGATCCGCGTGGCACTTATTTTAACATCTTCTCTTTGCACAACACGCCAGCTATGAGAAAAAAACCAGGCATAGAAAAGGCAGCATATAGGTTTTGAGAAGACTTTTAGATTCCAGAGGAAATGGTTTAACATTATGACGTGCGTTGACATAAATGCCATAAACAAAAGGCGCGCTTTGAATAAATGTGTGGGTCAAGAAGCTGCAAGTGAAAATTGTTCGATATTACGACACCGATCCACAAATATTACGGCAAGCTTTATCGGAGCCGGGCTAGAGCGGAGTTGCGCGAGCGCGCGTCTCCGCTCTGATAAAGCGCGGCGCACGTTTGACGTGTGACGTCAACACGGGGGCACGGCGTGGCGGAGCTGTGCAGCCGCCGATACCCCGAAGCGCGCGTTCAGAGGACTGAAGTACTCAGCCCATAGTTCTGCGGGCAATCGCATTTCCGCAAATCTAACTCTGGATATCGGTTTCACGGATGATCTTCTACAATTTTCGCATTACAGTCACATGCTTCCCTGCATTATGTATTAAGGTTATTAAGAAATACGAATGAATTGCTACCGTAAACAGCAATTGTAACTCGTGTTTTTGCGTCCGGCACGGCCCCTGATCACTTCAAGCAAGAAAATCAATTTTACCTCCGAAAGCCTATTTTTTTTGATAACTTAAAAGCTTCCCTGAAACAACCTTTATACGGTGCATACCCAGTTGCAACCATGCACCGGCTCTGTCTATGTAACGAAAGCTTTTCCTGCGGTAAAACGACGTGACAAATATCAGGAGAGTACTGGTTTGGGCAAGTTCGTACATAGCGGCGTATTGAAACGCAGCAAAGACGAGGACAGGAACACAGACGACGACACACACGGCGCTAACTTCCAACTCTAATGACACAAATAACCCAACCACCACATATATAGTGCTCATTATCAGCACACATCCCTCATTTGAACCAACCAGGGTGTAGTCAATATCACAACAACACAAATAAAATTGCGGGGAAGTTTAACATTGTCAAAGGACGATAAAAGTATACAGCGTAAGTACACCGATAAAAACCGATAAAAAAGAACGAAAGAACTTTACAAATGGGAAGTTGCCAAATTCACGGAAGGGCATCCAGAAGACGCATGCGCGAAAGAGAAACGATATGCACAAGAATGCACGGGTTTTACCTTAAAAATTCTTACTCTTTTGCCCCGAGAGCTACCGACGGCTTTCAAATGCAATTATCCCCCAAATCAGCGATGGTTTCCGCCTCCAAAATTTCACGTGTAAGGGGGTGTCGGTGCTTGGCCAAAACAACACACTTCTCAAAGAGGGGAGGGGAACAGCCACACTTTTTGCAGTGTATATCGAGAAAGCCTCCGTTCTTAGTACAAACATTGTAGCTGTGCTCCTTTAAGCGTTCGTTTAGGCACCTGCCCGATTCGCCCACGTACACCTTGCCGCAACGTAGCGGAATCTGCTGGTACACGACACGCTCAGTGCGCTTAGCGAATTTATTCCTGTGCTTTGTCTTGCATGAGGGCTTTGCCGAGCTATTAGGCTTTGTCAACCGGCTGAGCTTACCTAGCTTCTCGGGAGCAGAAAAAACTACGTTTATGTTGGAGCTAGCGGCTATCTTCTTGAGATCATGGGACAAGCGATGCAGGTACGGGATCACCGCCACCTTGCTTCTCTCCGTTGCGGTTGCGCATCATGACGTTCTTTCATGCGAGGCTTCCTGAGTATGCACTCAGCCACCAATACCATAACATGAGTGGGGTACCCTACTTCTGCTAGGCGGACCGTCTGCTCTGCGAAGCTTAGGCCCATTTCGTGCTCGCAAGACTTCTTCAAGGCGTTGGTAATGCACAGGTTGACGATACCTATTTACACAAGTTTCGAGTGGGCAGAGTGATAGGGAAGCAACGGCTTATTGGCTCTAGGTTGGTACCTCCAGCAAATGTGATTGTCGTGAAAGGAAAAACATAGGTCAAGGAAGCGGATTCAATTCTGGACAGGTAGCTCAAACGTAATTTCGAGGGGTGCTAGTCTTGTCTTAATCATAGCTAGAATTTTGTTGGCATCAGGTTGGAACTCACCAGCGGAGGACTCTAGGAGGAACAGGTAGTCATCGACGTATCGGAATACTTTTCTGATTTTCGTGCCTGCGAGGGAGTTTGCTATGCTGGTATCCATTTTAGCTAAGTACAAATCACTGAGGATGGGTGCTATGCATGAGCCAATGCAGATCCCAATGCAGGGGCCTGCCTGCCCGCAGGCAGGCCCCACTTACAAAGAAACGGGATCTGCATTGGCTCGTGCATAGCACCCATCCTCAGTGATTTGTACTAAGCTAAAATGGATGAGGCTAAAAAATGAGGCATGTTGGCTGATAATGAGCACTATATATGTGGTGGTTGGGTTATTTGTGTCTTTCCATCCACACGATTCGCGTTACTACGCCAATCAGGCGTGCTGGGCATGCGCAAAGCACTTTGGCTGTTGAGCGAAGGAATGCCGTGCGAGCAATAAAGAGGAGAGGAGGGTGCATCTGTCGTGCTGGCAGAAACTTTCGTGCGGAGTAATAATAAAGACGACTGCAACCAAACCACAGAACAATATACAGCTTTATCCTGTGGTCCAGACTGTCGAGTTTCTCACTAGCTTACCAAATGAGGAATCTGGCGCTAATGTCAATGTGATTCTGCAAAAGCGCTCCATGTCTCCATGGGCGCCGCCATACCGTTTAGTTCGGCCGGCAGTTCGGTGTGGCATGGGCGGCAAACACTTTGTGGCTAGGTAAATTGAGTTCTTGTCAAAAGAACTCCCGCCAAAAGTGCCCCCGTTAACAAATTTTACGTTCTATTAAATGCTGTGTTAGAGTGCTTAAGTTGAGAAATAAATTTGTGGGCTAGAAAGAAAAAAACGCAGGAGGCCTGAATTTTGCTCACGGCGCTATGTTAATCAGGCCGTCCCGAATAGTATATCTGGATTTATTTATTTATTTATTTATTTATTTATTTGACTACTCTAAAGGCCGCGAGAGTCGTTACATAGGAAGGGATACTATTCATACAAGGCATACGCCGATACGTGTAAAAAAAAAAAGACCGCACACAGCCGTCAGACACGACTGGGTGAAAGCTATTTTTTGGAAGAAAAAAAAGCAGAAAAAAAGAAATGACAGGGAGAAAGTACACGGCGCATTTCACCTTGGCAGTACATTAGTTTAATTCAAAGAAGCACACCTGGTAGTTGATTTTAACGTTACACGGGTAAAGAATATGCAACACAGGGCTCGCCCGAAGTATCAGTTGAAATTTTACATATCAAGAAATGTGCGCACGGCAAATTGGATTTCAGACTGGTCCTTTATCGCGACAACCTCGCAGGGTAGCGCGTTACTGTCGTTTACGGAAAATTAGGGTATAGGGTTTTCGGAGTTTATTTTTGAGCAAATTTGGCGGGCGTTTTTCGGAGTTTACATAATTTATTTTTGCAAATTCAGAGTTTTTCGGAGCGTCTTCTCGGAGTACACAGATTTCAGAGTTTTCTGAATTAGTGCGGTCGTAGAGTATTGATCTTTAAGAAATTCCATGTACAACAATAAAAGAAATCAAACAGCAGAGACATTTTTATTGCAGAGTAAATATTTGCAACATTCGTAGTGCCATCCATTTACAACTTGGTATAGTATATGCACGCATATTTTCTAATGTTAGTGTCTGCCACCGCAGCACGCTCATTCCGCCTGACCACGCGAAACATTGAGAATGCTCTTTCCACATTCGCACTAGATATGTGAAGACCCAGCAAATCCAAGGCGCAACGTAAAAGCGTGGGCCAATCTCGTGCATGCATCCACCAAAACTGTAGCGGCTCCACAATTTACTTCACAACGTAGGCCCGATATGCCAGGAACTCTCTTTCTAGCTGGGTAATATCACGCCCTCGCTGCACGACCAGTGTGAACAAGTGCTTGTAGATCTCGAACATGTGAGGTAGTTATGCCATCACGTTCGGGTTGACGATCTGCACCCACAATCGAATAAGATTGTGAATGTAGGCCACGTTTTGATAAGACCAGAATTGTAGGCCGACACGAGGATCAGCTAACAAGAGAAATCATCGAAGCCTACAAGATTTTTTCATTGAAAGACAAATGCGTTAGCACACCTTCCATAACACTGACAAAGAAAACTGAAATTCTTATCCAATCGCTAGTTTTTGACTTCCTAAAGTGCCTTTTTAACGCGGGAGTCTCAACTGTCATTCTCCACTTTTTAGTTTTTATTGTATTTGCTTGTGCTCCTCCGCTTTCCCTCTTTTCTTGCGTTCGCAGAGTACCGTCCCGTATAAAATCGGGCCTCGCAGTGAAAATAAACGAGTTGACAGTAGCGCCATGTCCCGTCCACTTTGCTCGTCCTTGTTCCTTTGCGCTTACTCAAACGTTCAATATTTAGCGAAATGAGGTCAGAAAAGGGCAAATGAAATTCTAGGAAAAGAACATATCCGGGAAAAAGACCCGAAGTGGAGTGGCAGGGAAGGTGAGAAGTGCTGGACCTTGGTTCGGCTATTGTTGTGGGGAGAGATCTTGTTTTTCATGACAAGGGCCCAAGCGACTCCCTTTGTGAAGCTTAACGTAAGTGGAAACATAAAAATAGAATAGGAAAAGAGTTTCCAGGATGCCAGGGAAAGATAAAGGGTAGTCTGTTTTTCACAGGCGGTGGTCCCTGAATTTTGAGTTTTTTGGATAAATCCGAATTCGCAACATTTTTACCGGCGAGTGTTTTTCGCATTTTACCGGATTTATCCGAAAACGTAGAACCCTACCGATAACACAGATGGGGAATTTTGGTACTTTTTTGGTCCTTGCGAATATGGGCGACACTTTACGTTCGTGGCCAGTGCGAGTGGACCCATAATGGGTTGGAAATAATCAGCAAACGAAATAGATGTGACACCGAAATGAATGGAGTGAAAAAGTTCAACCTGAAGAATTTAGGACGGGTGCTAAGGTCTGGAAGATTAAGAATCTATTATAATGCCGATACAGTTTGGCACGGCGAATACGAGCACGGAATGAAGCGGGCAACTTTATTTCGATGAGATTCGATACAGTCGGACAGAATAGCTGTGTGAGAGTTCGAAATAACTGAAGCATAATCGAGGGTTGCACGGATGGAGGAAATCTACGCGCCAAGTCAAGTGACGTGGTTAGCAAGATATCAACGGCGCTTTAGAAAGAAGTTTTTTCATTGCCTTGTTTGTTGCGTCTTTAATATGCAGCCAAATTACGAGTAAATATCACACCTAGATACCTAAAAGAATAGCTTCGTTCACTTATCGAACTGCATAAGGTGTATTATGTAAATGTAGTATTTAGCTTCGAAGAAAGGGTCACGACCTTTGTTTTCTCTTTTCCCCACGTGGCACCATTCCGTGAGGGTATTTAGATCGCTTTGCAAAATAGCTACGTTATCGGGGGTGGTGATCTGCCTATAAATTATACAGTCATGAGCAAACAGCCGTATCGTTGAAGTTATATTGTTCATAATGTCATTAATATAGGAAATAATGAAGGCCCTAACACTGATCCCTGGAGTTTCCCTCACCGAAGGCAACCGGAATTGGTGAGAATATTATTTATATTTGCGTTTTTAGACCGACCAGAAAAAAGCTTATTTATGAAGTGGGTAGTTTTCACGTATAGCTTTCGGCAGTTTATTTTTTGGAAAAGCCATTTGCGGATTGCGCGATGGAAGGCTTTGGAGAAATCGATAAATACTGCATCTGTATAAAGCAATTTGTGCAAAGAGCCATGTAAATCTCTGGTTAATTCAACCAATGAACTGAACTGAACGAATGCTTAACCCACGCTGAACTGAACCCATGCTGACTATCAAATAACACTTTATTTGTATTCAGATAACGCGTTAAGTGGGAATAAATTATATCTCCAAGGTGTTTACAACAAACTGATGTGAGTGAAATGGCGCGGTAAATTTTTAGACATGAGGGCTCACCATATTTACAATGGGTTTGACACTAACAGCCTCCCAATCGTCAGGGACGAACCTTGAATCAGGCGATTGCTGAAAAATTAAGAACAATAACAACAAGATGCGTGACTACATAATTTTAGCTGTTTTGAGATACAGCCGTCAAATCCAGGGCTGGAGCGAAGCTGAAGATTAGCAATGGCACAAGATACACCTACTTCAGTAACGATGGTGGGCTCGCTTGGGTAAGTTATCGTAGTAGGGGCGGCGGTTCAGTATTCGTCAAGTAGGGGTTCATCGGTCAAAACTTCACTGAAAACAATGCTTAAAACGGGAACACATACTATGGGGGTACAATGCAACCATTTGCGTCTTCTAGTGTTAATCCGTATCCTTATGGTTAATTACACGCCAAAGCTTTTTAGGATCAGATTAGAACGAATTCGGCCGCGTAATATTGAAATAACAATCCTTAGCATCCTTATTGACTTTTTTTTACTTTCGAGCTAATTCTCTTTACCTATTCCAGGTGCAGTCAGTGTTGCGTTGCGAAGCGTTTTTGTACGCTGTTTTCGTTTTATTTAGGCAATGTTTAACCTTTCGCGTGAACCAGGGAGCATTTGTTTTTATTGTGAAGGAAACCAAAGGAATGCACGTATTTTCGATTTTCTTCAGGAAGTCGCGGAACACTATCCTATTTTCATTAGCTGTGTGATTAGGTGTGCGCTATCAGTTGCGCGCGTTACCTGCACTGTATTTGCGAATTCTCGGCAGCTGTATAATTGGCGTAGTACGTGAATCAATTGTCCCTCGCAAGGTTACGCTACCTCGGGCAGTCTTCGCGGGGTGACCAGTTGTGACCTTGAGAGCTAGAGGTCAAACCACACCCCCTTCCGCCAGCGCCCGGACTGGAGCAGCGCCCGATGACGGGGAGAGGTAGGCGAGGAGGGAACGGAGAAGGGCCCGGGACCTGTGCCGCCACCTGGCGGAGGAAGGCGAGGACACCGCCGCCGTAGCGATAACTGCGCGCGATGAAGGAAAGTCACGTGGGCGCAGAGCCGTGTGCGATGGAATAGGACGAACATCCAACTGTGGTCGCTCGTACAGCGGCGACGCTTGAACAGCACCGTGAGGCGAAAGAGAGCGAACACGATACTCTTACGTACAGCTTCGCTACCTTCAAGTGTTTCGCGTTTGTGTGAGCTTCCTTCATTTTGTATGCTGGTTGTTTCCTCGGACTCACTTTAAGCAGCGTGAACCTCAATATAAGTTCATATGCAGAAGCGCGTTGTGGTCAAGGCTGTTTAAAAACCTAAATTCATCCGTACAGACCTCTGCGCTTATTTGCTTATTTTGTCCTTTTCCTTCCTGCTTCCCCCCCTCCCCCCCCCGTACCGCGCAATTTTTTTCTCGCACATCCAGGTTACGTGCTCTGAAACAGCTCACTGATATTCATTACGGCTTACGCCTTAAACGTCCCCGTACAAGGAAGGCTGGCGTCACCGGCGGCGTGACTGAACGATGGCGCTGCAAACTATGATAAAGTCAATTCATTGGAACTAGGAAAGCACAGCCATCAGCGGGCTGCGCGCGGGCAGCGTTGTGGTGTTGTTGACCATTTAGGCCCAGTTCTGTGTGCGCGTCCTCTGCGACGCGTAGAGATAGCCGCTCGCGCGTGTTGGAAGTTTCCTACAGCTGGCGAATTAGCCCTTCTTGGGATTTTATTCAAAAATTCCATGTAATTTACCAGCCAAATAAGAAGCAGGCTGCAAAACTGTTTTTTTTGTTCCCGTGAACAGTAAAGTCATCGGGAATTCATGCACCGTAGAGGTGCACACTTTTGGTTTCTCGAGCGCCAAAAATTGTTCGCACTGTTTGGGTGAACATCATGCTCATCGAAAGCTCGTTGTTTTTACCAAATGGTGCCAAGTACCACTACTTTTATCCGGACAGTTTTCAAAAATGCAATGGTGTGTAAGGCGCATTCAGCGAACATCAACGTTATGAGTATGTGCTTGTGGCGTCCACAGGATTTTTCCCGACTTTCCGGGTGCACATCAGGGAGCATTTTGTTTATCAGTATATGCCTTAGTGGCGTACACTGAATTTCTTTCCAGGGGCGCTATTCCAGAAGGCCCGAGATTACTCGCTCCCGAGGTTTCAGCTGCTCGAGTTATCAAAGTAGTGATAGTGGAGCATCCGGTGAACCTCGAGCCACACCGGCGCAATCGCGCGAAGCACGCTTGGCATTATCAGTGCGCCCAATTCAGGCCGCTCACGTTGATAAAGCACGTATTGTGCAAAAATCCGCGTACCGCGCCGTCCAGAATCGCGTTCCAGTATGCACTCCTTTGCGTTAAGTAGATAACCCCGCTAACTATTTTCATCTACGGCCGGGCCCCAGCCTTCTTTCAAAGCTCTGCCCTCTAAAAGCGACGCGGGCGGCTCCAATTTTTTGGAGTTCTATTGTTCCACTGAATTGTGTTTGCTACGCGGTTTGAGGGTGGATCCTGTGCAGCTCAGTGCAAGCCCAAACCAAGAGGGCAAAGGAGTTCACTGTAGCCAAACGAACGCGCCCTGCTACCGACCCTGCCAAACGTGACCGGCCTTGTGTACGTGCGGACGGCGGGTGTAGTATCAGAAATGACCCACATTTAGCGTGCCAGTTGCGGGTTTGAACATGGACGAGTACGTTTTAGCCGTTGAAGTCGTGTAATCTGTCGTCGATTGTGTTTTTATTGTGTATGAAGACGGCTGCCTTTGGATAACCTTGTTGTGTTGTCCGTACCTATCGTTCGGACAAGACTGAACTCTTCGTTTGGACCCAACAAACCTGCGTCTGTGGCAGCATTTGACTGACGGTGTCCTGGAGACATCGTTCGTTCTTTGTTTGCTGCTAAGCTTTGTTACTGGAGCATAAAATGCAAAATCCGCGGCTGTGACTCTACCCTACCAGCGAAGCGGACGCCATGGATGGGAGGGGGGGTTCGGTCGCTACGCCGCGCTCACGAATGTGTTGGGCGTGTTTGATTGACACGAGAACTAGGAGGAAATTCGGGTTTTAAACTTGTGTCTGCACAAGAATTTGAGAGATAATCGCTCTCAATTCGCCGAAATGTCGTAATTTATTTTGCAACATTATGTTTTGCTTCATCTGAGGCTGACAACTGACATTTAAAAATAGTTTCATTTATGCTACGCAGTAGAATGCGATCCTCTTCATCGGAGGTCGGAATCTCCATGGCGGGGAAGGATAGCCGCGCTTGCTACTGTAGGTTTTCACGTTTGTGAGGCTGCCGAACACGACGGTAGTCTCGCGGAGCAGTCACTGTGGCGCACCTTAGGTGCAAACGCATTTTATTTGTCGAGAGCTTCTCTTTTGGTATACTCACTGGGAGTCACCACTTTCATCCATGAGTTCACAGCAGCCGCCGAAACACTAGACAGCTAGTGGATGCTTGGGTTGCAGTGATGCTGGTTCTCGAGCCAGCTTGGCTGCAGGTAGCAGCTTAAGGTCGACACACACAGGTGGTTTAAAAACTGAGCCCATCCCGTGCCCATTACATTCGGGGCAAAAGGCTCATGATTACATTCCCATTTCATTCCCCCAAGCCTTGTTGCCATTACATTTTAAATGCAGAGCATTTCTTAGCCTCGCCTCTTCCTGCGTCGGACGGCATCCACAGCTCCGCGTCTGCAGCAGGTGCGCCTCTCCTCCTTCCCTCCTTTCTGTCAACAGCAGCTGGCGCGCGCATGCGTCGTAGTCAGCCCGTTCGCTCCGTCGCGGTCTCGGCGTAACAGGTGCGTGATAGCAGCGCGGTGGGGCCTGGAAGGGCGCGCGCTACTTGCGCATGCGCGCTCTCCCCCCCCCCCCCCCCCCCCCCGTACGGCTCTCCCTCTACTGCGCGGGCTGCAAATATAAAGCGGCTAGCGGTCGCTCGTGCTTCAGTCACTGAGTTGCTCCTTCCTTCCTTGGTTGACGCTCGCTCCACCCTAACGCGACTTTACTCTCCTCTCTCTACCCCAAACCAACACCAACGCAACTACAACCCAACTACCCACCCTAACGCGACTTTACGCGGCGTTAACGACCCCCAATGCTCTGCATTTACTCGTGTTCCCCTCGCGGGAAGGCGTGGGAATTTTTTATTTCATTCTCGGGTCGCCAAAAAGTGTAATGAATCCGGTGCCATTCCAATTCCAGAGTGGTAGCTTCACAACACACTCACGCACGCACACACACGCACGCACACACACCCGCTTCCACACGCGCGCAGACAGACACATACCCGTTCACACACACACACGCAGACGCATACACACCCACACGTACGCACACGCACTTATGCACCAAAGCCCGCACACCCACACCCACATGCACGCCCACACGCGCGCGCACACATACACCGCTTAATTTCGCTCGATGAGGCAGGTGATGCTCTCGCATTGAAAAGAAGATTGCTTAGTCTGTTGCACTGTTCATGCACCTGTAGTTCCAACGGCGTTGGATATTTAACGTGGGAGCATTAGCAGTGCTAGATGTCAAAAACTGATGATTATGGTGCTTAGAGGGCCGAAAATACACAGGTTATGAGGCGCGACGTAGTGGAGGGCACCGAAAAAATTCTTACCACCTGGGGATCTTTAACGTGCGCCGGAATCTCGAACACGTGGAGGTTCATTTTCGCTAGTCGGAAACTGTCCGATGAAGGCGTCAACCTCCATCTGTCAAGCGTGGTAGGTGGCGTTTAGGGGGATTTAATTCTTCCCACCTTCCCCCTGCTGGCAAACGGGCGAGAAGGAAAGAACGGCTATAATGACACACAGACTATAGTGAAACACTGGTGATAGCAACTTCCTAATGACACTTCAGTGGCAGGTGACAGTTATTGGGTTCTAGTAAAGGTAGTAGCTTAGTAAGTTCACAAACAGTGGTAGTTGTCGCACCGGCACTTCAAGGCTGCAGAACGGTAGCAGAAAGGGAGAGAAGGTATTGAAGAACGCTATCGGATTTCCTTCCCATCAAACCAGTTTATCGCTCTTTTTTCGTTAAAGTTTAGTTGCTTCCTTGCATAGTTACGTGTTTCTTAACAGCGGCGCCAAGAGACGACTGTGAGGTCGAAGAAGTGGTCGAGTGCGCGTGCTCTTTCATCATCGTCATTGAGAGCTCTTGCGCTCGCGCTTGGAACCCTGTGCTCGAGCTATCCCCAAAAGGCTCCGGCTGCTTCTACTGACCTGGTCCTCACCTTCAAGGACCCCGGCTCAGCAACTGCGTGTTTATAGCACGCGACAGTATTACCTCATATAAACACTCGTTTCGTAAACTCTTGGATGAATACAAAGTACGCATTAGGCAACTATTTACTAACTTCAGTGCAAGATCTCAATCTTGCGCTAGAAACAACATAACAGCGCAATATGTCCGTAAAGCAGGACATTTTATTGAATGTAGGTTGCCATCCTGGGGATCCCTCAGGCTTTTTTGGTGGAACTAAATTTTCTGACTGGATGAAAAAGAGAGTGCCGCAAAATTTGCAAATTCCAAGGATCCCAAAAATATCGAGGTTGGTCCGACCGGCTCGATATTTTGCCGTTCACTCTAACCATCCCCGTAACCGATTCGGAACGGTCCCTTCTATTCATTGCGGTTCGTGTTCAGTTACAAAATGGTGGAAAGAATACAGGTTCGCTTCGGTTCCGGTTGCGGGAAAAAATTCGGGCTCGGTTCCGGTTTTTGGTTCGGTTCCGGTTCGACACCATAGTTGTAGCACCTGATGTAATGAGAAAAAAAAACGCATGAAATCGATGAAGCAATGCGACTGCCAAACGATCTCAGCTGCCTCTCCCGGGGAGTACCCTGAAGATCGACCGAAGGTGATCTCCATCGAACACGTGACTGAAACGGGCCAATGAACGGCGCGGATTCGCACGGCGGCGGAGAGAAAAATGATGGCGGTACGTTCCAAGTTAAGGTGACTTGATAATATAGCGAAGAAGGAAGAGAACTCGGGATTAGCCGCGCCCCTGCAGTGGGGGAAAGCCCATTGCAGAGCCGCCACCCGAGCATAGCCTTCCACCCACTGCCATACTTTGCGGCACAGCAGTCACCAGGGAGCCATGGCGCTCTGCAGGGCCGCACCTTTGCACCATCGCTCTCCCTGCCGTGACCGGGGATGCTCATGCGCTCCTTGGCGCCCATGAGGGTAGTGGTGCACGCGATATCAGCAGACAGAACCTTAACTCATGCAGAAAGATAGTTAGAAAACATTTTGGAAGAACGACTGCAATGCTTTCGCCTTCCTACACGTAAGCAATTTTAGGTGTAACTGCCTAATTCTTCGTTTGTAAATAATTCAGAAGGCGTTTGTGGCATTTCTTATGCTCACAATGGCTGCTCGCCTCTGGAAGCCTACGAGGAGAGAGAGAAGGAACTTCATTGCATACGAACAAATGTAGGCGCTACAGTGGTATGCATCAGTCTACCGGGTCTGCGCGATGTTCAGTTAAGCCTTCGCGCGTGTTCCCAAACGGCCACCTGAGCATCCTTCAAGTTCACTTGCGATGGCCGGATGCGGTCAGAACTCTCATGATGACAGAACGAAAATACGTAATGGCGTATTGTGATAGAGGGGTTGGTGAAGGCGTTGAATCCCAATGACTAAGACCGTTGTTTACTTTTTTTAGACTAACCTTACAGGCTCCAGGTGGAACAAGGGGTAAGGGGACTATACAAAGAAGACAAACGGGACGTCATATAGCCAAAAGACGGGAAAGAAAATTGTAACGCCTCACATACTCGGACATGTGCATGACGGATGGGCAATCCCTGGGATAGAAGAGAAAGAGGAACGATCCTCAGGCGTGTGCGTTTGGAGCCCCGTTCGTTCCTGTGAAGCTCCTCCGTCCTGTCCAAGCAATAAACCTCCCTTTTACCGTAACAGACTTGGTGGAGGTGCGGGGTAAACCCAGCGGACAACGGCGTCACTGGATCTTCGCCGAAGCCGTCGCGTAGCTGGCCTCTCGCCCGTCCGAGAAGTCATGGCGCCCCCGGCTCAAGGCGGCTCTTCGGCGACACCGCCCGGCGGCTGGCAGCTGCAACGAGAACCACGGAAGTTTGAAGGCAAAGCGGAAGAAGACGTCGATGACTGGCTCACCCATTACGAACGAGTGAGCAAGTACAACCGTTGGAATGCGGCAGACAAGCTTGCAAACGTCGTATTTTCCTTGGAGAAGACCGCCCTGGTGTGGTTTGACAACAATGAAGCGAAATGTACGACGTGGGATCGGCTAGTAGAGTTAATGAAGGAAAGGTTCGGTGACGCTGAATCCAAGAAGAAGCGAGCGGAGCAGACACTTCTGCAGCGAGCTCAAGTCCCAGGGGAAAGCTGCGCCACCTACACTGAAGAAATTCTGCAGCTGTGTAGAGTAGTGAACGCCGAAATGCCTGAGGACGACAAGGTGGGCCATCTACTGAAGGGAATTGCTGAGGACGTCTACACATTCCTCATTAGCAAGGAGCATTTGGACACCGTGTCGGATGTAATTCGGCATTGCCGCAAGTTCGAAGCGCTTAAAAAACGCCGTATAACTCCAAAGTTTGGCCGCTTATCCAACGTGACTACTGTCGCAAGCGTTGACAGCACGTCTCCCACTGATCTCGCGGCTACCATACGGCAAATAGTCCGTGAAGAGTTGCGACTACATGAAGACGTCCCAAGCAAGGCAGCAAGCTTCTCTAAACGCTATCTGACGAAAGAGGCCGCGTGCCGGTGCCCTTGTGTCCACAGTGAATGCATGAATCCGTCCATCAACGCTGCAAGCATTGAGCCCCACCGAGCCGCGGGAAATCTTAATGGTCCCTATCACAGGGACGCAGATTTTTGGCGGCCAGGTCGCTTTCCTCGTAATCTATATGCCGACTCTTACGAACCGAATCTACAACTGGATCACTCGAACACAGGAAACTACGAGGTTGGCCAGCGTGCCTACCAACCAGATATGCGATATGCGTCTTTTGAACGGTCAGATACGGGGCGTCAGCCGCCTGTTTGCTATCGCTGTGGCATGACGGGGCACATCCAGCGATTCTGCCGTCGTCGACGCCAGCTGCCAACGTACAGGGCCCCAGACGCATACCCTCAACGTTCTTCCTACAGGCTTGACTCATCGTGGCATCCGGGAGTACTTCCGACCCCCTCCGGACAAAATGCGCAGCGAAGTGGTTCTCCTTCATCGGATCGCAGCCTGACACCACCCACAATGCGCCCGAGGAGGTCGCCATCGCCTCGCCGCCGCCCGATGTCACCACCCCCGGGAAACTAACCAGTGCGGCCGATGGGGGTGAGGTCGCTGGACCGTCTGTAATCGATAAACCTCTGCCTGTTTCTATGGACAAAAACAAAGTTCAAGTTTCGGTCGATGGAGTTTCAACAATGGCTTTAGTGGACACTGGAGCCACCGTTTCTGTAATGAGTTATGCGTTCAAGGAAAGACTTGGCCGCAAAGTAATGTTCAGCTGGGATCAGCCTCTTTCTTTCCGGGGAGTTGGTGGCGAATGGCTCCGACCTATGGGTGTTTGTAGTGTGAACGTCTCGGTGGCCGGGAAAACGTTTACAGTGGAGTTCGCGGTGCTTCCCAGTTCCACACACGACGTCATTCTCGGGATGGACTTTTTACGAGACTATGGGGCAACCGTTGACTGTGGTGCCGGTGAACTTTCAGTCAGCAGTCTTCTCTTTCCCTTGTCTGGCAACGATTCTCCAGCTGAGGAAATTCTGATTGTTTGTGACGACGTGGTTCTGCCAGCACACACAGCATCACCCATCACGGTGACCGCTTCTGAAATCCCTGTCAGCTCCCTGGACGCCTTTGTGGAGCCACTGGCCGGGAACTGTGCGAAAAAAGACATTTTGTTGCCGCGGTGCCTTATTCGCATCAACAATGGTCACACTTTATTGTGGGCGTTGAACTGCTCCGCTCATAACGTAGTTCTACCTAGAGGCATGAAACTTGCCCGTTTTGAGGCTTACGAGAGCGCGTCTGTTGCTGTGGTGTGTGAAAGTGAGCCTAGCGGCGTGCCTGATTCTAAATTTCTGGGCATGATTGATAAATCCCTCTCCTCAAGTGAGCGTGCTACGCTGGTGACCGTTCTATCCCGACATGCTTCTTTGTTTGACTTCGCCCAAGACGGCCCCAACATCCGGATCCCGTCTTCACGTGCGCGTCACACAATTGAAACTAGCTCGGCACGTCCAATTCGACAAAAGCCCTACCGAGTCGCCCCATATGAACGCAAGGTTATAGCGGATCAGGTCAAAGAAATGCTGCAAAAGGGTGTTGTACAAGAGTCATCTAGTCCGTGGGCTGCACCTGTCATCCTTGTCAAGAAGAAAGATGGGTCATGGCGATTTTGCGTGGACTATCGGCGCCTCAATTCCATTACGAAGAAAGACGTATACCCGCTTCCTCGAATAGACGACGTAATTGATTGTCTGCATTCAGCGTCCTACTTCTCGTCCGTGGACCTACGATCCGGATATTGGCAAATCCCGATGGAACCTGCACACAAGGAAAAAACGGCCTTCGTCACTCCTGACGGTCTTTTTGAATTCAACGTGATGCCGTTCGGATTATGCAACGCTCCGGCAACATTCGAAAGGTTCATGGACACAATTCTGCGTGGATTGAAGTGGGAAATTTGTTTGTGTTACCTTGATGATGTAGTAATTTTCGGGCGAACGTTCGATGAGCACAACCGCCGCGTGGATACCGTCCTGAACTGCCTGCAGAGTGCCGGCCTCGTGCTGAATTCGAAGAAGTGCCGTTTTGGCGAGCGTCAAGCGCTGGTTCTTGGCCACATGGTTGACAAGGATGGCGTCCGGCCTGATCCTCGGAAGATTGAAGCTGTCGGCAACTTCAAGCAACCACGCTCAGTGCGCGAGCTCCGCAGCTTCCTGGGGTTGTGCTCATACTTTCGTCGCTTCGTTCCTCGGTTCGCGGACTTGGCATCGCCACTTACGTACCTTTTACATGACAACGTCCCATTTCATTGGACACCGGAATGTGAGGCTTCGTTTTCTCAGCTCAAATTTCTTCTGACATCAGGCCCTATTCTGCGTCACTTCGACCCTTCCGCGCCCTCTGAGATACACGCTGACGCGAGTGGAATCGGTGTTGGCGCGGTGCTCGTTCAAAAACATAATCATGTTGAGCATGTTGTCGCCTATGCTAGCCGATGCCTGAGCAAAGCCGAGCGAAATTATACGGTAACGGAGCAAGAGTGTTTGGCAGTTATTTTTGCCGTCCAGAAGTTTCGCTCATACATATACGGACGCCCATTTACTGTGGTCACTGACCACCACGCTTTGTGTTGGCTCACTGGACTTCGCGATCCAGTTGGTCGTCTAGCCCGATGGGCCTTGCGTCTACAGGAATATGACTTTGTTGTGCGCTACAAGAGCGGCCGCCAACACGCGGACGCCGACTGCTTATCTCGGCTTCCGGCCTCTGAACCCGAAGCAGACGCTGACAACTTTGACGATTATCTGGCAGTGGTTAGCTCCAACTTTCCTGATGCTGAAACTTTCATCGTGGAGCAGCAAAACGACTCCAGCCTACAACCGCTGTTTGCAGTTGCTCATGGTCCCAATTCGTCTCGCCGCTTCGTTATGCGGGACCGGCTGCTTTGGAAGACGAACTACCTCGCGTGGGGTGCCCGTTTTCTTCTTGTTGTGCCAACACGCCTGCGCTCGCAAGTTCTGCGCACAATGCACGACGACGCTACTTCCGGTCATTTGGGAACGGCGCGAACGTTGCATCGCACAAAAGAACGCTTCTTCTGGCCGAATATGCATCGCACTGTAGCGCAGTACGTAGCCAGTTGTCAAGAGTGCCAGAAATATAAGCGCCCTACCCATGTTCCACCGGGACTTCTTCATCCAGTTGCACCTCCAAGTTCTCCGTTCGAACAAGTTGGCATCGACCTGCTAGGTCCGTTTCCGCGCTCTTCCACTGGTAATCGATGGGTCATCGTTTGCGTCGACCATCTTTCGCGATACGCGGAAACCGCGGCTGTTCCGACCGCCACCGCTGCTCAAGTGGCACTATTCATGTTGGACTTTCTCATTCTCCGGCACGGTGCTCCTCGGGTGATAATCAGTGACCGCGGTCGCCAATTCGTTGCAGACGTCATTGAAGAGCTTCTACGTCTTTGTACTTCTCGTTTCCGCCACTCCACACCATACCACCCTCAGACAAACGGCATGACCGAACGCACAAACAGAACTCTTACTAACATGCTCGCCATGTACGTCGACTCGGACCAAAAGAATTGGGACGAGCTGTTGCCTTTTGTCACATATGCATACAACACTGCGACGCATGAAACCACAGGTTATAGTCCGTTCTTCTTGCTGTACGCTCGTGTTCCTCGTAATACTCTGGACTCCATCTTGCCGTTTTCGCTGCATTGTGAGCCCTCGGTTGCGAAGACGCTGTGCCTTGCCGAAGAGGCTCGCCGCCTTGCAAGACTCCGAACTGTGGCGTCGCAGACGCGTTCTAAGAAGCGCTACGACAGTCGGCACCAATTCGTCTCTTATGTAAAAGGTGACTTGGTTTTGCTATGGACCCCAATACGAAAGCGCGGCCTGTGCACTAAGTTTCTGTCACGCTACACAGGCCCATTCGTTATTGTTGATCGCTTGAGCGACGTTACGTACGTTCTGTCACGGCTCACTACGACTGGACGCCGGAGCAACAAGACGCAACTGGCTCACATCGCCCGCTTGAAGGCATTCATTCCACGCTGTGAACAGTGACTCACCCTACGGGTTTCGTCTGTGAAGGGGGGACTTGTAACGCCTCACATACTCGGACATGTGCATGACGGATGGGCAATCCCTGGGATAGAAGAGGAAGAGGAACGATCCTCAGGCGTGTGCGTTTGGAGCCCCGTTCGTTCCTGTGAAGCTCCTCCGTCCTGTCCAAGAAATAAACCTCCCTTTTACCGTAACAATATATAAACAAGAATCGGGAAACATATTTATACATTTGTAAGGAAGAAACAACATGCAAAATTCATAAACAATCAAATCAAGTACAAAAATTATAAAAAAACACATACAAAGGCACAGTTATCGAGTATTTAGGAGGTACAAATCTCAATAAAAATGTTAGGAGAAATCCGCATTCAGTTGTTCACAGAATCATCAGGGTTTGATATAGAATCGATAGCGTCAGGAAGCTCATTCTAATGTGATATGGCAATTAGAAAAAAATGCGGATTTTGTTGTTCACAGAGTCTATCCCTCTTATAGAATCGATAGCGTCAGGAGGGTCATTCTAATGTGATGTGGCACGAGGTAGAGACGATAAATTGAAGGCCATTGTTTCATCATAGATACGCTTGAAGATGAGTGGATTGTATGAACGCGACGAAATCCGTGCAGGGTGGTGGAATCGGCAGATAAAACAGGCAGGCAGAAGGAGGTGAACCTTTGCACGGCTGTACTGAATATGGTGATAAGGGCGATGGGAACGATTTCATGATGCCTGTGCCTGCCGGATGAGGCACGCTGAAAACCCCGCCGTGTAAACGTGTTTCAGTGTTGGGGCTTAGCGTGAAAATAAAATAAAAATGTAGAAATAATTGGGAGGAGTTCACGTGTCCCTTTCTCGAAAAGTTAAAGCCGTGGCAAGAACATGTGCCAGTGAAATTATCTTACCTCACAGTGGTAGTGGAGGTCGTTGAAGGAAGGAAGGCTTTTATTTTATTTTTTTATTTTTTGCCCTTTCTTATTTCTGCCTTTCTTTATCACTGTTTCGTTCTCGCTTCCTCATCTCTTTCCATCTCCCTCACCCACTTATTTGTGATTTTTTATTTTACCCCTTCCTTATTGCCGCATTCCACTCTCGCTTTTTAATGCTCTTTTCTCCCTTGCTCATCTCTTTCCACCTTAAAATGTACGTCACCACCCTGGAGCCTCAAATGCTTGAACTGTATATACAAAACTTCCATTCTGTAACACATTACTCTTGATAAAGGATGGTTCCCGCCCAAAACGTTGAGTCAATAAATACTGTTATGTTTCCATTGTGATCTTCATTACGTATTTCACATCCAGTCACCACAAACCTCTTTTAACGACCTGTGTATATATACCGAAATAAGGGTAGGTAGCCAAGGAAAACAAATGGGAGAATGTGGTAGGTCATTTATTATCGATGAAACAAGTTCAGATATTTGAAAGAATGAAAGTGGAGAAAGGCATGCCCGCCGGGTGGTACCCCAACCCACGACCTCCAGAATACGCGTCTGGTGCGCTGACCACTACACTACCGGCGGTCTGTGCTCCCCGCCGCTTTCTTGGGTATTTCCGTTGAGGTAATTGTTTCCTGCACTTGGGGGTAGTAGCCAGTGCCACTTCGACTGCTCGGGTTGAAGGGGACCTTTTCTTTAACCCCCGGGCCGTGACTACAGTTTCTATGACATCTAGAGAACGGTGGACTAGCGTTGAACTATCTAAGCTACCTTTGGCACCAAGACTGCAAGAACCGAGGCCCTCGCTATGCGTGTAGCAAATCAGAAGGGAAAATTAGGGGCTCGTTAAATTAATACGGAAATAAGGATGGGCATCCGAGGAAGCCAAGAAAAGTAAAGGGAAAAAGTGGTAGGTCATTTATTAAGACCTACCACAGATTTTTGAAAGCAAGAAAAATTTTTGAATGAAGGAGAACAGGTGGACCATCCGTGTGACAGACTGGCTGCAAATAGACCGCAAACGCACTAGGGGTCGGCCAATAACTCGTTGGCGAGATGAACTACAAAAATTTGGGGGAAAAACATGAACTGAGCTGGCACTGGATAGGCGGGGCCGGAAATCTTTGGAGGGGCTTTCGTCCTGCAGTGGACACAAACAGGCTCATGATGATATTATATATATATATATATATATATATATATATATATATATATATATATATATATATATATATATATAAATATATATATATATATATATATATATATATATTTAAGAGAAAAGGTTCCTGGCTATGAGGTTAGCTGTACGATAGAGAAGTCAAACTGAAAAACATAACAACATTTATACTAACGTTTCGACCGGGGGCCGATCTTTGAAAAAGACCGGCCCCCGGTCGAAACGTTAGAATAAATGTTGTTATGTTTTTGACTTCTCTATCGTATATATATATATACATATATATATATATATATATATATATATATATATATATATATATATATATATATATATATATATATATATACGATAGAGAAGTCAAAAACAAAAGTCAAAAACAAAAACAGAGACCGAGGTCCTTTCTTTCAGGGTGCTCGAGCGAAAGACTAGCGTTTACACAACATGATGATGTGCATTTCAGAGGTGAGGACGAAGTGCTGGGGAATATTCCCTAATAAGGATGATAATGTACAGATGAAGATGAAGCACTGAAGGCCGTGCGAAGATCCCACAGCAAGAGCAAAAGCGCCAACCGGCACACCGGTATACATAGAATGACCAAGCATGTTCACAATGTATGTATGTATGTATGTACTATTATGAGCAATATGAAAGGGAACACAGGAACGCGTGGCAAACAGCCTCGAAACAGACTCGGAGCGATACGCGGATGGCGCTGCGAAAACCAAAGGGGGAAAGGAGGGCGCTCTTCCACTAACTGTTGGCCCTCCCACCGCGCTGGCATTTCTACAAAGCAGCAGCCTACGTCATTTCGCCGATAATATGGCATCGTCGGACAGCCGATAAGACGCACGGCGGGAATGGGGACAGTTGTTAGAACAGCGTCCCCCTTTCCACTTTGTTTCCGACGGTGGCCGCTGCGTATCACTCATAGCTGGGTCTGAGGGTGTTTCATACGCGTTCCTGTGTTCCCTTTCATATTGCTCATAATAGTATGTATGTATGTATGTATGTATGTATGTATGTATGTATGTATGTATGTATGTATGTATGTATGTATGTATGTATGTATGTACGTATGTACGTATGTATGTATGTATGTATGTATGTATGTATGTATGTATGTATGTATGTATGTATGTATGTATGTATATATGTATGTGTGTATGTATGTATGTATGTATGTGTGTAGAGAGGGAGAGAGTTATAGCACTTCATTGTCGAGACACCGGGTTCTGGTTGAGGGCGGGAGGGGTCATACATGCCCAGTGTAATGAATGGGCCCAGGATTGGCGTGAAAGTCACGAGTCAGTGGCCAGTGCGTGTGCGACTAAACGTTGCTTTATGCATGACACGAAAGAAGCAGAAGTTAGGGCACGAAAGCAAGTACGCGAGACGAAATATATCAGCGTTAAAAAAAGGCACGATGCTAACGGAAATGTCCGCAATAAAGAAAGCAAACGTCCTACGGGGTTTTGTCGCAGCCCCTCGAGGTGTTGAAGTCCCGATGCGTTCGGAGTCGACGAGGACGTCACGGCGAGGCCGGTTCTAGGCCCCGTCGTAACCAGGCGCGGGACGTCGGGCAGGCATCGTCGAGTCGACCTTTCCGATGAGTCCCGGCTCGAGGGCGTAGCAGCGGGTGTGAGCGGAGGGTTAAACCTCCAGGTGAATCCGGACCCGCGCTCTCTCGCCCAGCGCGTCACCTGCTCCAGGCACGGCCAGCCCACGGGTTGTCGGGATCAGCGGCGGACGGCTCTCGGGAACAGCAGCGGTTGCGCTCCGGGTCTTCCCCGAAACGATCACAGGGCCGCGCTCTCAAGCCCAGCGCGTCACAGGCGTCCCCTGATCACCGGCCTGGTTCGATTTTTTTCTGCACGCACTCGTTGCAGCTGCGCACTCGGTCTCCTCTTCCTCTTCGTCCACCGGCACTACATCACACCCAGATGGCCGAAGCGACCTTTATCACCCGTTGCGTCAAGAACCGTTGGTCCACGAAACAAGAGCTACCTAAGTACTGCTCCCATTAAGTGGGGATAGGAAAGAGGGCAAAGGTCCGAGCGGTACTCTCCGCATAAGTTGTATAGCGTGTCGAGGTTGCTGCCTCTCGGACACTCTGCGGAGGGGAAGAGGTGTGTGGGGGAGTGCTGTAGCTGCAAGCGATGTGGGAAGGAGGGGGTTTGTACTTCATCTGTGCTTCCCTATGGTAAGTTCGGCGTTGGGCGGGGGTGCTGTTTTTCATTTGTCGCGGCGTGTAGCGGGATGTCACGGTACGTGATGAGTGCGTACACGGCGGCCTCTGGTGCTACATGCGTAAGACCAAGCCGGCGCAGCGATCGTTTTTACGTCACTTGTAGGATCCCCGATCCCATCTTGGTGCTTATTTGGCTTGCGGCGCGTGGCACTTCGCTTAGGAAGCGTGTCCTAAATGTATTTTTGTGATAATAGCCGTCGTTTTAAGTTAATTATCAGTGCGTCAGGCACAGTGTGACCTCATGGGGTCTTTATAACCGTATCAACTGTGGTACATTCTCCGCAAACAACTTGAGCGTCGTGGTGTATGACGTCTGCGACAGAAGCGTAAGCTGCGGCTCGTTTCTCCGATAGACAATGTAGTATATGACGATCGCCCAGGTAAGTTTCTGGATTTCATTCGTTTGCAACAAATGTATAAAGCAGGAAATCATGAAGCGCTCACTGCTCGCGCAAATGCTCCGCACACACACCCGCCGTGCCTGCCCGCACGGCCGACAGAGCAGCTCGAACCGACGCAGGTCGCGGCAGCAACAACTTGTCGCCGTTTTTTTAAATTCACACTAGCCGTGAAAAAGTAATTCCACATCGGTGAAAGTGGATGTTAGTGTGGTCAAAAATTGTGCTAGCTAGTGTCATCAGCTGTGGTTTTCAAAGTGACCCTCAAATATCTGCCGCGATCAACGGCGACCGGCCGCGGAGGTCTGTCCGGCACCGCCGGCCCGTTCAAGCGCGGTGTCGCGAGTGGCTGAAGAATGGTGATACCTGCGCGCGAGCATCGGCCGAGGCCGTGCAAGGTATCTTGATCATCGATCGCGTAAACGGCAATCACCGCGGGTACAATGTAGGAAGAAAGGCGTAGAAGAAAGGCAAGAAAGTTAACCTGGCTAGAGCCTAGTTTGCTATCCTGCACGTTGGAAAGGGTACATAGGAAAAGAAGAGAAAGGAAAGAACAAAGTTACACATACAAGAAAGGGGGTGACAGTGAAGTGAAAAGTTATGTTAGGAACTGTCATTCGCAACTGTAACGATAGCGGCGATGAAATATCTGCCGTGACGCTAAGCCTAAAGTTCCGAACTTTCGATTACGTCCATCCGAAGCCGGCGGCGAGCTGTTGATGAAGACCCTCTTGTCGCGCGCGCGCGTGTTGCGTTTGGGTTATACTAACTTCTTGGGGACCCCAACGCTCGGCTCTCCTATTTTAAAACTCCCCATTACCCCAAATCATTAACGACGTGTTTCGCCTCGTACACAGCCTCGCATTCTGTGAGCAATGGTTAGTTTCGAAATTGATAGAGAGGGGCAGGCGCACTGAAAACGGACAAAAGCCCACGTTGCAATTATAAATTCCCACACCGAAGTCCTAATAAAAACTAAATATAGTACATCCAAACCCGTTCAAAGGCGTTGAAAACTGGCGTTCATACCATTCATACATTGCGGACAAGTTGTCCGGAAATGTAAACAAATTAGCCGTGCAGAGTACAGGATACGCTGGTGATCGTTAATCCAATCCGGGCATAACTATAAAAACATTGTAGAAGAAGTAGGCACTGCTTAAGCCAAACTGCACATCATAGCAGCACTTTTAAGCATGCGCGGCGAAGCAATCCGATCACCGTTCTCGCGTAGTCATTCATTTACCAGGCAATGCGAGCAGTACGCGCGTTCCTGTCTCTGTTACACGGCCGGTGTTTCCTTGGACATGCAGTCTCGTACGTATCACGCAACAAGTATTTCATAATGAATTTACAGCGTACTTTTCTCAGCATCAGTTGCGTCGTCCTTGGCGTTAGCTGGCTGCGTACGAGCTGTAGATCGCGATAACACCTAGACGCACCGATGTCGCAGGGAAAAATCGATTCGCGGATTGCTCGCCCGGATTATTCGGTCTGCAGAGGAATTTTTTGGGTATTTTGCACCATATCCACAAGAAAAGGGGAGACGGTGGCCACAAAAAAACCCCACAAAGACGCGGTCGGATCCGACTACAACCTGACCCGGTGTCCAACAAGTGACGTCATTCGTAGGTGACGCCCCGGTGTGTCCTCGAGGCCAATAACGCCCGAAAACAAAGAACTTCTTGCTTCGGTCGGGTGTTGTGTGCCGTCGACCGAAGCAAGAACCTTTTTTTTTTCTTGATTGGTTTACTTTTCAATAGTTTTAAAGCAAACCTTTCTAGCTCTACCAGCAAACGGTTCTTTCATGGCATGCGGGACAACAAACTCCCAATGCGGCGGAAGAAGCGGCGGGGGGAGGGGGTGGATGGAGGGTTTCACTCACGGAGCACACTAGAGATGGCGCAGCGAATTTACCCAGCGTTCCTCATGCGGAAGTGCCTGCTCGTCCGCAGCGGCGTCCGCGGTACCGTTTTGTCGTCTGCTTTAGCGACGGTTGTTTTGGGCCTGCTTTGGTGCAGCTTCACGTCCGTTGCGTGGTGCCTTCGCACAGCTTCATTAACTTGTTCGACCGCATCTCCCGGGTAACCTCATCTGATATAATTAAGTGGTCGCACGGCAAACATACGTTAAGGATTGTTTTTTAAGGCAGGAAAACAAATTAATGTGTCGGGGAAAACAAAATGTACAAACCACATACAGATATCTGGCCGCTAGAGGAACGCTACCTTTTGCGCACTGCTTGCCACGAATGGGACTCCGTTATCTAAATTGGTGAATACCAATTCGGTTGTGCTTTAAGAGGTATTACAAAAGGCGAAAGGAGCAACTGGTTCTGATAAATAGCGAATATAAATGTTCCCTCAGCTTTCTCACAATTCTCAAACTTACTAAACTAACTAGTTTAAATCGGTAGAAATGGGAATCACTAAGCTCACATGCCGAATTGTTTTGTTGACTGCGCTTGTGTCGCGCGGTGGCGTAGCACCGAGCTAGCACATCAGGGTGGCTAGGTTCCGCTGTCTCAGCCCTCGATAGAGGCTCCTTCCCGTTTTCTTTCTGCCGAAGCACGGTCGGGCTACAGCGGCGGCGTCCGCCGCCCTAGCCCGGCCGTGCCTGACGCTGCTGCTGCGTTGGGAACACCGCCGCCGCGAATTCCATGTAATGGCTGGCTGGATGAATCTCTGGTTTCACTCTTTCTAGAGCCACGTGCGTGAGTTCAAGTGAGGTCGCATGGGCAATTGTTGTGGGTGTCGTTTAAGGTCGTTTAAGGCTTTTCTTTCCAACCACATTCACAGGGTGGATTGGGGCCAATTTTTAGGTGCGGAGTACCTTACAATCGCAAAAAGTCACACAGGCGCCGGCAGGATTCGAGCGTGTGTCTGGTAGACCAGACATAGTGTCAGTAGTCTTATCCATTGGGCTACGACCGTGAGTTAATACCCGAATGTCAAACGGTTTACTCATTCGCGTGTAACGGTGCGGTATACCCTAGGACCTCCCAGTGTCCGTCCGGCTCCATCCGTGCGCCCACCACAATCAAGCCGAATTTGATTTGAGCCGTGAGTTGCAGTTTCATTAACGGAATAATCAAGGTGCAACTCACCGCTCAAATCGGATGTCACTCGGGGCGCAACTTGGATGTCATTTTGAGTCGCCGTACACCGCACCCTCGCCGTCATCCACGGAGTGGAGATGCTGCCATTTTTGTTTTTGGGGCCTGGCTCCCTTTTCATTTATCTTTATAATTGGCTGTAACCTGTGATCGCTATGCTGTTGCAGGTTTGTTCCCGCTTTTTTATTTATTGTGTTTTTATTTTGATCGGAACAGATATTTTCTTCCTTTCTTCCTACGGCGGTGTGAGCCCGGGTCGACAGCAGCATCATGGCTTGTATAGGGAGGACATCTTAGGAGAATCTTTAGTATCCTGGTCGACATGCTGCCCTTCTCTAGTTTCGCAGCGTCTGCTGCGAGCTGAATAGGGCGTTGGCCGGTTTTGGCTCTTGAATATGGCTATAGAGCCAGGACTACTCGCGTCATCGTGCTAGGTCAGGCGTTACCGCTCCACCGGCGGGGTAATGTACCTACACCATCAAGAAATGGTGACAGAATACGAAGATGAGGTGTAAGTACGGATAGTGGTAATGCGTTGGCTTGGTAAACGAATTTACGAAGAATAGTTTGATATTCACATTAAAGCGGGGTTGGAAGGACAGTGGGAAAAGCGCGCTCAATGACGAGGGAAATGCTGTGCCCTGAAATGAAGTGGGAACGGTTGGGAAGGGAAGGGAACCGAGTCAGTGCAATTAGAAGACATAACGGCAGCTGAATTCATAGGGCACCTGTAAACCGTCAAGCAAAATACGTAAACGTGAGCGAATGTGTAACTAATCAATTTGGAGCGGTACGTCTCGAACGAACACGGTGTGGAACAAGATTCATGTGGCGGGGAGCGGACAGAATACGCCGTTGCGATCACGTGGCGCAGGCAGGGGGTTGGGGATAACGAAGGGGCAGTTGCGACGTGAAGTGGTGAATTCTGTTTCGTATATCTCGGCCTTCTCTATCGTTCCAGAGTGTGCGGTGATGGCACGGGATGCGCGCCCGAAGAGTGCTAGCAGCACCGGGTTCCCCAAGGCCGACTCACAGAGCATAGGTCGAGGGCGTCCCGATAAACGGCACGGAGTGAGACATCGAGGTCAGACAGGTGATATGGCGAGAATGTAAGTACGTGCGGGAGTACAGATTGCGAGATCAACCGAAAGTGTTGAAGATACACAGCAGAGACTGCTTATAGTATCTGGTTCCCCGATTAGCGACCCGACGCAGGAATTCTGAGGATGTTACCTTGGAGTGTAGTCTGCGCATGGTGTAGTCAGAGCTGCCGGCGTAATATAAGGTCAGTAGCGGGTTGTACTATTTCGACGGAAGGAGAACAACAGTTTGGGGCCACCTCCTGTGTTGATGACTATGAGATCTGTGCCTTTTTAGGGGAAAATGTGGAGACCGTCTGAAGTGACGTTGTCATTGACGAAAATAACATATTGCGGAAAGGCTTAATTCTCCGGATGGCTTCGGCTGGATTGGGCTTCCCGCATGGTTAGAATGGAAGAAAACGTGGACGGTTTCTAATTAGGAAGGTAATAAAACTCAAGCGAGGTAGAAAAGGGTGGGCGAGAATACAAGTCCTGCGGAGTGCCAGCTACTGAGGGTAAAGAAATGTGAGTGGGTACAGCATACATTTGAGTACCGTAGTTCGTTTTGGCCAAGCTGGAGGCAATTAAACTGTGTGTAACGTTTTGAAAGGCTTATCAAAGTCCGCCTGAAAGATGCGCGGGAGGTCGGACCTGTTAGGAAAGTCCTAAACGTTGTGAAGAAACATTTGTGAGCCACACCACTCCGTGGAAGTTAAGGACCAGAGAATTTGATGGCACGGAAAGTATGTGAAGGTACGAGCAAGATTTATTTATATAAAGCGTTGACTGAGGTCTTCCCAAGAAACACACTTACGCACACGCACACAATTTATTTTCGTTTCACTGATCTTAAAAAGAGTGCCTAGTGATTACTAATATACACAAAATACATATCCAGGTGAGGAGACGTATAAGCTGGAGGTATAAGCCATGGCTGGATCTCGCAGATGGTGTCTTTAATCAACTGATCTACTGAAGGTTCGCATCCAAGTGATAAGGGGTATAAGCTTGAGGCCCAAATTATGTTTTGAACGATGCGCGATCTTGGTAGCGACTGCAGGCAAAGTGTACACACAACGGGACGATCGTTTCCTAATGCCTGGCGCAATGGAATGCCTCGAGACACGTGAAGCCTCGGCAGTTTTTACTCGCAAACATAAAAACTGCGGGAAACTCGTTCAGTTAAGTGATAAAAAATGTTTTCGAAAACAATCCTACCCACACAAGCTCCTCTCAATAAGAAGGAGGGTATCCTACTCATACATGGGGTGGCGGAAACTGGTTTCGGGAGATGTATGGCATATGTGACACCCAGTTGACAAGGTAGTCAACGAAAACCGATGTTTGGAAGTATGCAGGTTTGTAACGAGGGTAATTTTGGAGTATTTTTTTACACCGGTTGTTTTCCAATGAGGTAGACCTAGTAGTTAAAGAGGGCGAGGAGTTCGGAATGTCACTTATCAGGAATGGTGGGGAGGATGCGGTGGGGCAGTTACTTTTTACCGTGTGCAATTGTATTGCGACGAAGGTGGTCGAGAGCCGCTATTGTGAAAGGCTCGTGGAGGGGCTGGATCCCGCTCCTCTGCGAGTAGAAGCGAGGCATTTGCTGTATAACTGGGCGCCACCTAGTGGTTCACTTTGAACATTACCGATATTCTGTCAAGCAGCTGCCAATAGTGGACCCGCCGTTCGGCCTCCGTGGCATCAAGGTAGAGTCCTGGGTTGTGACACCGGCGGCATGGGTTCGAGCTCTAGGGGTGTAGCACAGTTTTGCTCTCTTTTTATTGTAAGACATTGTACCAGCAGAGATGTTTAAGCTTGCAGTTCCGACATTCCCCGTTACTAGAAAAGATACCACAAAAAATACCGAACGTACGTGAGCGCGTGCCTGGTGAGCAGCGCCCGCGCTCGGCCAGCTCGGCATTCAAAAACACTCTGTCCAGTGTTCGTGCCGGGATCTCTGGGGGGCTGTTCTCCTCGCCAGTTCACCTGCGTTCGCGCCCGAAGTGGGGAGCGCAGATGCCGTATTCGCGAAGCCTGTAGCCGCGGGCTCTATAGCACGTGCTAACGCGGTCCACTTTTGTAGAGATGTGAAAGCCTGTGCACAAAACGACACGGCCCTGCCAGTCATGGAGAACTTTGAGGCGTAAAGTTCCCAAACCCACGTGAGGCGGTGCAGCTGCGTCTCTGACGAAGAGAGAGGGGCCGCCCGCTCTGCTCGTCTTCCAGCCTTTCTTTAAAACTGAAAATAACTTTTCAAGCAACACGACGTAGGTACATAATATATAGAGGGGGAGGTCTCAAGGTCATGAAAACCGCAAGCGGGACCTCCTAAAAGCCTTGGACCACTACTGCAAGGTACGCCATTTTTTTGAAGATAAATTAGGAGCACTGTTTCTGTTAATTCGGACGATATGACATATTTTAGGTCGATTTTAAGTACGTGGCGTAGCGTACGACCACGCTTAATTAACGTTGTACCTAAATGGGGGTGGAATGTCGCTGTGGAGTGTAAATTCCTTTTGGAAACGTGGAAGCGATGTTTTTTACTGGGGGGGTACAGGTCCTGTACATCGGACAGGGTGTTCCGCGGCTGTGTCAAAAAGAGCATGCGAGAAACCGGCCTTACCGCTGAGGGAGATTGGAAAGGGAGCTGATGAGAAATCAGGTCAGTGCAATGTTCGTTACTCGATTAAGCTAAACACGGAAAGTCCGCCACTACGGGCAGGCCAACTTATCCCCGTGGGTCGGGGCTTTGCGTGCGCGATTTATTGGGCGACAGAGGACTTCGCTGTACCGCCAGCGAAGAATTCGCAAGCGGGGAATCTTGGTCTGTAAAGAATGGCCACCGTCAATCGGGGTGGACCGCAACGTATAATCCCGGTCGTAAGAAGGGCGGAACTCGGTTTAGTGGTCCTTCCCCACATCAGCGAAGACTGGCATACGAATAATTATTATAATTTTGCTCTTCAGGCGGGATGAGGAATAAAAAACAGGCAATGGAGCACTCGTAAACGTTTTAATAAAAATGGGTGCTTACCTTATAATTAAAATACGTTATAACGTATTTCGAATTCAATCCTTAAAACAGAGCATGCAACCAAGCAAGTAATGGCACGCAAGTCGGCATGCCCTGCACGGGGAACGCAGCTTGTATCGATTATTCACCAATCCCTCACGTACCTATGCGCAAAATCTTCGAACGAAGGTAAGTAGCTCGTGCAACCTAGTGTTTTCTTTTATTTTTTGATGCCATGTGATTCTCCGTTAGCGTCCAACAACTGGCATGCATTCTAAGGGATTGATTGATTGATTGATTGATTGATTGATTGATTGATTGATTGATTGATTGATTGATTGATTGATTGATTGATTGATTGATTGATTGATTGATTGATTGTGGTGTTTCACGCGCGGACGCAACGCAGGCGATGAGGCGCGCCGTAGTGGAGGGCTCCGGATTAATTTTGACAACCTGGGGACCTTTAACGTGCGCCGAAATCTCGAACACACGGGCGTTTTTGCTTTTCGCCTCCTTCAGAAAAGCGGCCGCCCCGGCCGGGAAACGAACCCACGACCTTGTGCTCAGCAGCGCTATCTTAGGGAATGTCTCGCTTTGTTAGGAACTGTGTGCAGATACGGAATGAGGCGGATTTATTTTTGGACACCAAGGGCACACGATCACTATTTTGGAGTAGTCTGTAATTGCACCATTATGGGTTTTATCTACAAAAATTCTGCACGCCGCAGTGAAATACTCCCTGGCCTCCTACTGTTCAACAACTGAACATTTGTGTCTTAAGCTACGTATCTTTACTTCCGTAACAGGGAGGGAGCTGTAGCCGATTGGTTAATATTTCCACTTCGGAACTAGTGACCGCGTGGTTCAATGTGCGCAAACGACAAGAAAGATCTCTTCCCCAGATCTGCGCTAAACATTGACACGAGCGCACAAAGTTTCGGGAGGTGTTTTGAACTTTGCGAGAATGTAAAGGCGAACGCCTGGTTAGACCTTTTGTTGATGTGCCGTAAAAGTTTCCGTTGAACTTGGAGGCCACACCCGTCACCCCTTGACCAGCACCTTGGACGGAAACCTGGGAAGCTCGTTCTGAGTGTTTTCCATCGTCAGAAGCCACGTATTCGTTCCGGTACACATGTTGAGAGACGGGGTTTCGAAAGACCTTTATTAGGTCTCTGAGCTCCGACTTACTCAGCAGATGGGCGAGATGATGATCCTTTACAGCTGATAATGGCGATGGGTTGACCGATATGAATAAGAATGGAAGCCAACTCCTGGTCTTCACAATGCATGTGATGGTGATGTTGCGTACAGTCATGAATGTCTTGAAGTAACGTTCCTACGCTCACAATATATAGGTACCACGTGGCAGCGGCCTGCCCTCCTTTGGCACCGCTGTTTCCCTTTCCCAGTGCGCGCTTTATGGTCTTTTCTCAGAGCCCTCCTCCAAAGAAACTCAACTGCCCCGTGATTCACCCAGGAAAAGCAAACATAGGCTTGCAAACGTCTTTCAATAGCGTCGCGACTTCAACTGCTGTCCGCTGCAACGTAGGAGTGGTTGCAACGAGTCGAGGGGGTGTGTTAGCAGGCGCGTTTATAGTGTCGAGCGCCGGCCCTCCAGGAAAATGTGTCGTAACCCTTTATCTATTTCTGCCCAGGACGACATTAGTTTCAACACCTGAAACGTCAGCGGTTGCAGCGACCGCCGCGGTTGCGTTACAATCAGTGACGCAGACGTTCCCTCCTGAACTGATATTCCGAGGAAATAACGCAGGAGGTCTGATTCTTTGCCATCTGATGAAGCAATTTGTTGTTTTAAATGGAAACTGAAGTAAAAAAGGTTATGAGTATTACCCAGAACACTCGTTAAAGCTAGTACAGACAATGCGTCTGATTTGTTGCCATCATGGAAGGATCTTTTTTTTTTTTTTGAAATGGCGCTGGGAGTAGAAGGGATAAGAAAAGTTTTGTACAGTACCATTAAGGAGGGGGAATATATTTCATTCGCAGTACGCAATTAAGGGGCGGGTTTTCACCACTGGGAGCTGCCCAGCAAGGACTGCGGCATCCCGTTTGTGAAAGACCAAACCAATTAAACAATGTAATTGCATTTTATTTGCCGTGATTCGCAGTTATTTACCCGCCGCGGTGGCTCAGTGGCTAAGGCGTTGCGCTGCTGAGCACGAGGTCGCGGGTTCGATTCCCGGCCCCTGCGGCCGCTTTTCTGATGGAGGCGAAAAGTAAAAACGGCCGCGTGTACGAGATTTCGGCGCACGTTAAAGATCCCCAGGTGGTCAAAATTCATCCGGAGCTCTCCACTATATGGCGCGCCTCATCGCCTGCGCTGCGTCGGCGCGTTAAACTCTACAATCGATTTGCAGTTATTGGAGCTATTGTCGTAGTTCTGGTTCGGGGTGGCTCTATGGAGTGGTAAAGGTCTATTTTTAAAGCGAAGCTTTCAATGCCTCACTGATGGCGTTCGATGTCGTGCCAAAGCACACTGCGGAAAAGCCAACTCTACACAATGGGTTTAACAAAACGATGATTATGATAAGCGAAAGCATATCAAGCGTCTCAAGAAAAAAAAACGCTTCCCGTGGTAAGAATAGAACCTGGTATATCGCGGCATTCCGACGGGCTAGTTGGTCTGACATGATGGAAATAAAATTGAGCTACAAGGACGGGACGACAGAAGAAGACACACCACACAGCGACTATGTCTTACAGCGGTTAATGTCCTGTGGGGTGTGCCTTCTTCTGTCGTCCCGTCATTATAGCGCAATTTTATTTTCATGATGTTAGAACCTGGGACCCTGGTATTATGAAGCCAATGTTTATCCCATTGCGCCATTCCCGCACTTTTTTTTTATTGGGCGTCATTTTCATTTGGGGCCGCTTTAATGAGCTTCGGGGTTTAACCATGATTTTCTTAGGAAACGGGTTTTGAATATTTTTCTTCGGCTTTCAATTTTTGTTTTCCTGGAGCATAAAGTGATATACTCGGTGTAGCCCTTAAATACACTAAGTGGCGCACTTGAGGTACGTCCATCCTACAAAATCCTCAAGTCGCGTCGGCTAGCCGTCACGTATGCGCACGCACGTCAGTCAGACGACTGCAGGGCCCTTTGGATGCGGGATAAATTAGGAGAAAATAAGCAAATGCAATTTTTAGCGCTTCTACGGAGCCAATACTGGTACATACTCTTTCGGTATTTGGCCAGGGCATACGCGGTTCACCGATGACCCCATTTTTTTTGGCAGGTTGATTTTCCCTCAGTGGCGATTTAGCGGCAAGGATAGAAAATCTATTCGTTGTTTCAGTTACACGCTAATGGTATTCGTTTTTTCTTCTGTGTACGGGAACTATCGGCTAAAAACGCTCTGAGGTCACAAATTTGTTGCATTTCTCGAAAGCACAGCGTTATCTGTGCTCTAGTTACAGAGGCACTCTGCTGTTTGCCCACAAGCTCTTCATTTCTTGAGCAGTGGGCGCGAGTTTTCGAGTCATATGTGAAGCGTGACAGAAGACAGAGAAGCGAGACATGCATTGCCGGAAACACAATCACGACTTATTTGCCCGTTTTTGCCGCGCAATGATAGCCTGGCGCATTCTTTCTCGTTCGGATCACCTATCCGAGCAACCCGGGAGTCCCTGCGCTGTGGGTCCCATATCTTATCGCTGACGTTGGAGTTGCCTTTGTCGAGCCCTGTTGCACCGGATTTAGAAACACAGGTAGCCACGGCAGGATGTATATATCTTCTGGCCCGATTACCTTGCACAAGTCAGTGGCGCAGACGCTCCAACACGTTCTACTCTGTTCTCGATTGATTTCAAGCGCTGGTAACCATACACCGAGCGTAGACTAACTTCGGGTACTCCCCAGGGCAGTGAAGTGGGCCCTCCATCGTTCTCATTACACAGGAAGATATTCACTGCCACTCGAGGTAAGTCAACTGCCACGTGAATGCGACTGGTTCGGATTGCGGTCCCACCTAACTTAGCAGAATTTTCCCGCACGAACACTTGAATTCAACGAATCAATTTATTCAGTGAGTTTGCACCTTACACAGGATCGAAAACTGCCGTTCAAGTGACAGCTCATTTTCGCCAGTTAGTAGCTTGGCATGGTCGATTCAGCTTTAGTTCCATAACTGTAAAATTTGATTTTAATTATTGATTGATTGATTGGTTGATTGATTGATTGATTGATTGATTGATTGATTGATTGATTGATTGATTGATTGATTGATTGATTGATTGATTGATTGATTGATTGATTGTAGGGTTGAACGCGCCGACGCAACGCAGGCGATGAAGCGCGCCGTAGTGGAGGGATCTGGATTAATTCTGATCACCCGCGGATCTTTGACGTGCGCCGAAATCTCCACACGGGCGTTTTTGCTTTTCGCCGTCATCAGAAAAGCAAACAACAAAAAACAAGAAGCTGTAAGATAACAGGGTGCAGAAATTATAAATTCACAGGGGTAAAAGCTCTCATCGGCCATGCCGTGTTGCGCGCAAACAAGATACGCGAACGTTTCTCCCTACATCCGGCAACGACTGTCCTTATCGATGGCCTCCAGAGTAGAGGCATTTCGCCTACCTCGCTTCGTAGCCAAGCGGGAACGCACCGCCTGATTTTTCTAACGTCGCAATCGCCCTCCTTTTAGCGGTAAACTAAATTGGCTGCAATCCGTGATTGTGTCTTACAGCGAAGCTGTCTGGCGTTAGGGTCTGACAGAATTGTGCCCGTCTATCCGGTCGCGTCGACAAAGAATCGCACGCGCTCAGTCCAGAGATAGTGTAAAATGCTCTGTAAATCTCACTCTTGTAAGGTATCTCGAAAAAAAAAAATATTGAAATGGACCGATACGACGACTCTATCAATACGCCAGTTTTCTTTTGCTTGTCATATTTAATTAGTTCAGAGTAAGCATTACAGAATTGCCGTCTGTTGCCAATACGTTGCCGTCTACCAGCGTTGCCAGATGGGAAAGATGCTTCAATCCCAGCATTTAGTGGAAATTTCCCCAGATTTCACCAGCACTGAAATATGGCCGCTAATGCGCATGCCCGCCTCCTACATCTTCCCTGCGCATGCACTGCAGTCCATCCTATTACCGAAGGGGTGACTCAGTTAACTCTGTAATTATATTAGCAAAGTAGGTTGGAGAGAAGGGAAATAAAATTTCATATATCCATCACAGTGCCTGTTTAAAGATTTAAAGGACACGTCAGTGGCTCTTGGTGTTTGGGAGTGTTAGAGTTTCAATTTTGGGAGAAGAAATATTGGCTCAAAGCAGCCAGAGAATTTCGCACCCCTTTTGACCAGATATTTCCTGGTGTAAAGTCGTACCGGCACCTCAGCATAACCAACCCCGTAGTTTCACTATATTTTCGCAACCTGGTGTCTAGGTTTACTATTAATTAATTAATTGATTAATTAACTAATTAATTAATTAGCTAATTAATAAATTAATTAATTAATCAATTATTAATTAATCAATCAATCAATCAATTAATTAATTAATTAATTAATTAATTAATTAATTAATTAAGTAATTAATTAATTAATTAATTAATTAATTAATTGATTGATTGATTGATTGATTGATTGATTGCTTTATTTGTCTGAATATATTACAGCCCCTGTGGGGCTATAGCATGAGTAGGGAGAATGTACAACGTTTCTGCGCAGTCACGGGTGTACAGCAGTCGTACATGAAAAACAAAGTAAACAACAAAAGAGAGAGAGAGAGAGAAGGCTCTTTATTGAAAAAGCAGAGAGTTTTGCCGGCGTTTGTGATCACCTACATGCTTCTCTGCTAGGGGTCGGGGATGTAGGGAGAACAGGCCCTAGAGAGAGGTGGGCAGAAAAGAAAAAAAAAGAGTGAGAAAAAAACGAAGAAGCAAACAAAAAAAAAACACTGGCGTGGTATGGCGGGCTTGGCGGACTATTTTTTAGATTGTGTTACAGAATTTACAATTTTGAAATGTGGCCAATGTCTTCCAAATATGAAAACAAAATTTTTAGGGCCTGACGCTGCTTCGAGGGGCTAGTCCATGGTCCTAAGATGGTCTTCAAAGTTACCGGCCCTTGATCTAGGCGTTCAATATCTTCAAGAAAACGGGATCTTGGTGCCAAGTAGGCCACACATTCTAATAAGATATGTTCGACGGTTTCTATGGAAGAACAGTTATCGCAGTACGGGTTGGTCGTCAGTCCGAGGCGAAAGAGGTAACTGTTGGTGTAGGCCGAGTTCAGTCGTAGGCGATGATATAATGTCTCCAGCCTACGAGGGAGCTCTCTAGGAAGTTTTGATGTCAAATCAGGGTCAATCGCGTGCAAAAATACTTCATTATTGGGTTCGTTGCTGCGCCATAGCCGGTTTCTTTCACTTACTGCAAAGCGATGGGCCATGGTGGAAGCGTCTGTTTTTGTAAAGTACACTTTGCGGTATTTCCGGTGGTTAAGGCCCATACGGGCCGCTTCATCGGCTTTTTTGTTTCCAATAATACCACTGCGGCCAGGTATCCATTGCCATTTTATAGTGTGTCCAGCAATGCAAGCGAGGTGGTGAAGGTAGGAGATATCGGCGGCTGCGGTATGGTGAGGGGAAGACCTGCTCCTCCTTGACAGAATTTGCAGAGCTGCCTTGGAGTCTGTAAAGATGCCCTTAAAGAAGCGAGTGTTTACGTCTAACAAAAGTACAAAAAGTACAGACATATGCTCGCATAACAATAAAGAAGGTATGCGTATTAAACAACATTTTCACGCCTGTTATACACCATTGACTAAGCACCCTGCTCACGGACACATCAAAGAGCCCACACATTTGATACAGACAAGGCATAACTCACTAAAATTAAAATATGCGTGTTGAAGGGGGAACAATGCATTTCCCTTTGAAGTGCACTGAAAATTTATTCGACTGGAGGGAACGTACGTGGCCTGGCAAAGAATTCCAAAGTTCTATCGTGCGCGGAAAAAAAAGTATATTTAAATGTGTCAGTGCGTGGGTGGTAAGGGGAAACGTTCAAATAATAATTGATTCTTTTGTTATCGGCTTAGCTAGTGTTACATAGCCGGCAGATGACAAGCGATACGGAGAGTGAATGATGTGGTGGGAAAACCCTGAGTTATTCGATGCGTCGGCGCAGAAAGTTAGGTTAGTTTCAAGGATGATAGGGCTGAAGTTGGTGAAAAGTTCCGGTCCTATCGGCGGCAGATAAATCGGACGGGTTTCTTTTGCACGGCTTCAATACGGTTGACGTCACATTGTTTGTGCGGGTTCCACACGGCACAGGCGTATTCAAGTATCGGGCGTATTAGTGTTTGGTAACTTGCCGCGGTGGCTCAGTGGCGAAGGCTTTACGCTGCTGAGCATGAGGTCGCGGGTTCGATTCCCGGCCGTGGCGGCCGCTTTTTTGATGGATGCGAAAAGCAACAACGCCCGTGTGTACGAAATTTCGGCGCACGTTAAAGATCCCCAGGTGGTCAAAATTAATCTTGAGCCCGCCACTACAGCGCGCCTCATCGCCTGCGTTGCGTAGGTGAGTTAAACCCGTCCATCAATCAATTAGTGTTTGGTACATGTGTAGCTTTGTATCTTGTGGGGCTTGGGTCAGTGTACGTTTCAGATAACCATGTGGCAAGGCTGCCGTCTACGGGTGTATGGTTACAGAAAATGGGTGTAACTCTTTTTTTTGCGGAAACTATCCCGAAAAAAATTGTGTGAGGATTAACGCACAATTATTTTGAAAGGTAAGTATGTGTGCGTGTCTTCGTTCGATCAATATAATAAGTCACCATACCTAACTCAACATAGTTATACATAAAAACAGCTTCGGTGGCCTTCTATTTCAGAGATGTGAAAGGCCTCGAAATCTTTGTTGCCTTGTGGTTTCCCAGAAAGATGCGGTCGGTTCCGGTGCTTATGGCTGTGCTAACGTGCTGCACGTGGTCAAGTCAGGCTATCCGGCTGAACAAGACTTCTGGTGGCTACGAAGACATCGTGGTGTCCATTCACCCTTCTGTGAAGCCCGACGAGCGAATCATCGACAATATCAAGGTGCAGTGCATTGCCGAAGTAGTCTGTTAGGGCGGACCTCTTAATTAAGCACCCGCTACTCAGGTTTCGCATCTACCGTCGCCGTCGGCCTCGTTGTAACCGTTGTAGCGAAAAGGACAGGAAAGTATGGCGAAAGTATGTGGGGTAGGGTGGTATTCCAAGGCCGCGTCAAACATGCTCGGCGGCGGCGACGGGGTGCGAGATAAGGCCAGAGAAGCGTGCGCCGTCGTGCGTTCGCTGGTGATGCAATCACTTCCCGAGACGCAACAGCTATGCGCCGTCGCCGAATAGACGGCAGTTCGCGCTGCGCTAAAATTTAGCATTAGGGAGAATCATAATCGTCAGCCATTTTCATCCATTTTTTTTCTAAATTTTGATTGTTCATGATTACATTTCAAGATGCCATTTCGCTTAGCACTTCGGATTTGAAACAACGCCACCATGAGCCGGGTAAGCTTGGCCTCATGTCGCAGGTCTGTTGGGCTACCCAATCTGCGATTAAAAACAACACCTGGTTTAGGCTGTGGGTTGTAGCTGTTTTGGCCTAGCAAGCTAGTTGAAGAAAAAAATTAATTGTGGCGCAATGCCGTCGCAAAGTTAGCGCTAACGAGTATCCGCGTATTGTCCTTACAATAGGAAGGGAGGCCTTGCAGGAACGGTCCTCGTGGTTTAAGAGCACGTTATCATGAAGGCAGTTTGTAGGACTTTGGGGATGAATGAGGTACGGTAATGGGACGTTTGACGTATGCACAATCACTCGTAATTGTCGTAGGCCTTTTACGCGATACAGACCCATTGCGCCATAAGGGTTTGTGTTGGTAAAGAATGTAGGATTAAGTTTGCATGATCGAAATTGCTTACCTTTCGTCCCTGCTAAGCGCATCATGTTTGATGATGTGGAAGAAATCTGATTGCAACTTCAATGAGCATGCCTTGTTCCCTTGAAGGCCTTGTTCACCTCTGCCTCGTCGTTTCTGCATCGAGCCACCGGCGGCCGGGTGCACTTCAGCAGCGTGACCATTGCCGTGCCAGACACATGGCCAGTGAGGCCACGGGCGGAGGTTACAGCGGCCAACATGTTCCCGGGCGCCGACGTCCGTGTGGCCACCGAGAACCCGCAGTACGGGGACACGCCGTACACGCTGCAACCCCGAGGATGTGGGGAGCGCGGAGAGTACATCCACCTGACGCCGCGGTTCCTGGCCAACATGAACGGATCCATGTCCGAGATTTACGTTAACCCAGGTAACGAAAGCAGTGGACTACAAATTAGAGGGAAAAGCGAAAACGATCCGCGTGTTCGAGATTTCGGCGCACGTTAAAGATCCCAAAGTGGTCAAAATTAATCCGAAGCCCTCCACTACGGCGGACCTTATCGCCGGTGCAGCGGCGGTGCGTTAAACTCAAATCCAATCTAAACCAAACCGTTAAACTTCATAACCAAGGCTAACTGAGCTTTCCAAGTCACAGCTAAAATTTCTAACATCCCTAATGAACTACTGCCCTACTTAAACGTTCCGTATATACGGAATTATGGGAATACGGAGTTCATACGGATTATGCCGCCCCCAAGCATACCGAAAGTAGATGTTAGTATAAAACACAGGGAATCAGACTTGTGTGCTCAATAAAAACGGTTGGCACAGGTTTTGTGTTTTTATCTCCAATAATACGCAAAATGATGCTCTGTATGTTTTCCGTATACTCCGTATATACGGAATGAATTCATGCGGACAATGATTTGGCGGTTCTAGTAAACTTAGGCATAAAATCGGTGTCAAATTTTTGGATAAGTATGCCCTATTTTGTTCACGTGTGTTTCTCAAAAATATTCCGCGTTTTGTTGCGGCTTTGTGTCCTTCTAGGAAAGTACACCGTATTCCTATATTTCCGTATATACGCAACCTTTCAGGAGGGTTGGGATGAAGTATCAATTAGGAATTGTTATAATTTTATTTGCGTTATTATTTACGAACGTTCGCTAATTAGCCTGAACATTTACCGCTATTTTTGTTTCACTGATTGCCTCAAACGTAAATACACCGTAATGAGGGTGCTGTCTGGATTTCTTGTTACCGAAGATTTAACCCTAAAACAGTCCGGCAAAAACTTTTCGAAGTAGGCTTAGCGGTGACATCCCATCCTGAACTAATTTACATCATCTTTTCAGCTTACCAACTTGTACACGAGTGGGCTCACTTCCGGTACGGCGTGTTCGACGAGTACGGGGACCCGGAGAGCTTCCGGTACCCGGTTATGTACTGCGAGTTTGGCATGGTGAGATATGAAACTGGCACTTGTCGTCGCTGATTAGTGAGCAACTTAGTGGAGTTGAGTTTTCGTTTGAGTTTTCAATGGGTGCACGATTAGAGCTTGAAGAATGGTTCAAAGAGAGAACGAAAGAAAGGAAGGTAAAAAAGTTTAAGTTAGAGGATTGCAAACAAGAAGATACAAGATAAATAAATAGTTTAAAAAAGAGGACGAAGGAAAGAAACAACCGCGAAAAATAAAAGTGAGGTAGAAAGAAAAGCGAATAATTACACAGAAAGACAAGTAGGAAAAGAAAGGAGTCAAGAAAAAATTCCCAACACAATTTCCTACAAGTGCGTTTTAGCCCGTAAACTGCTGGCATTCTACACAAAACTGAGCGGAACTGAAGAAAATGAGCCGTAAGGGCATTAACTAAGAAATTAGTCAATATTTCTTAAAGGGGCAAGGAAAAAAACAAGCCAGCCATTTCCCACGATATTTTGGGCGGCTGAAGCGAGGTCATGATAACTTTCTCCCTCCATTTAACGTTTCCAGTATACCCTCCGGCAGGAAGTGTTGCGTGCGTTAGGGAAGTACAGAGTATTTTGTGACAGGCGGCAGCGTTTCTTTTGGTTTCAAGGAGTCTCGCGTTGCTCATAATTTTGTTAGCTTAACCCATATTAGGAGAGCTAAAAACCTCGCTTGGTTTTTATACCTTCGAGGATTTTTTGGCAGATTTTGGAGAGAGAGCCTTCTTGCCTCGTATCCCCGAATGTATTTCGGACGCAAAATTAACAGAGCAAACTAGAATACTTCAGGATACCTAAATGAGTAGGCTGTGGTTTGAAAGACTGAACGCACTTTTGTACGAAGAAAAAAAGAGGTAGATGAAATAGACTACTGTTAAGCAAGTTTTGTTAACCTGTCTCTCTCTCTCTCTTACACGTGGGAAAGGAAAAACTTTGAAAAAAAAGATCATCATCATCATCATCTACGGGGGTCTGTATAGGTTCTGAAACTGGAGTTCAAAAATTACTTTATAAGAGATGTGTTTTATTCGCAAGGGCTGATGCGTTCTATTTGCGCTGTGAAAAATTTAAAGAACGTAGCGGTTGTTGATGAGCCAACGTCTCCGCTTCCTGCGAATGTCACGCGGTGTTCCGTTGCCTTGCTTGTTGTTCTTGAAGTTGTCAAGAGGTCCGCTGGATCCTAGGTAGCTGCGATTTTCGGCCTACGCTTTCCCAACAGGTGCGGGCCAGCACGTGTTCGGATCGAATCAAGTTCAGGGCATACACCGACTCAGGCGAACCGTGCCGCATCTACAAGGGCTGCCGCGTCTCCTCCAAGTGCAAGGCCAGATTCATCGCGGACACCAAGGATCCAGTCACATCGTCCATCATGTTTATGCCCTACCTCGAAGGGGTGAGTGCGGAAATTCCGCAGAGGTCCACACTTATGATGGAGTGCTGAAGCGAGATTGTCCCACCTCTTCCTGAAGAAAGGTGAGGGAAGCGCGAAAGCGTTCTCACATCAAATCTGCGTCCAAAGCACGCCAAAGCCTTCGCAAAGTGTTCGTACACTTTTCGCTGAAAGTGCGTCCAATTCATCGTCCCACCTTCAAAGACCCGAATCGCAAACGAAGAACGAATGAATGAATGAATGAATTTATTGTCAAGAAAAAGGAAAGGAAAGACCACCAGCAGGCGTAAATTGTCACACCTAGGGGTGGACACCGGAACGCCAGCTGGTGTGGGGGTTGGGGCAGAGGATGACAGATTCATAGAGAGGAGAGACATGATAGAGGTGACATATTTACAGAACACAGGGGAGAGCTACAACGATTTTTCGCGCGCTATGTAAACGCATCTATACGAACCATCTAGATGTATACCGATGCGTGGTTTATGATATGTATGGGTATATTGTTGTACTTTTTCATGATCGATGGGTGAATTGGCTTATATAGAACCATCCCTCTTTCGCGGTTTGCAAGTAACCGTATACTGACACAATGACAGCCCCGTTTCACGCACGCGCCGTACGTCCAGTGATCTTATTCCAGCTTCTAAATGGACAGCTTGTCTGCGGGAAAATGCATTAGTTTGTTTTCCCAAGGCGCCGTCGGTCTCAATAAGTAAGCTTTGGCTTTTAAAACACGCATGAATTTAGTGCACCAAACTATTTTAAGTGCAATGCACTTCTTAAGCGACCCTGAACCTGCGTCCACCGGCGATGTCCGCGCACGTGGAGATGGGAGCGCGCAGCCTGGCCGCTGACATAGCACATACCCACGTGGGGGATTGGCCAGGAATCTCCTCGTCTTCCTTGGCAACGGGGGGAGATGGGCGCGCGCTGCCTGGCCGCTGACATGGCACATACCCACGTGGGGGATTGGCCAAGAATCGGGCGTGAGAAGGGCTAATGCACCTGCTTAAAGGAGTACTTACTAACACGAAATTTCAAAGCTGAGATCCGCTCTAGCAATCAAGTACAACGACAACACAAATAGGTGTCTGTGAATAAATGCATCTTTCTTTCTTTGTAGTTGTGTGTGTGTGTGAGATCTCTCTTTCGCGAACATTACCGAACCGCGCAAATTCAACTCGTGCATTCGCACTTTCACATTCTTCCCCTCGGGGAAATGCGGGAATTTTTTTCTTCTTCCTCTTGTTTTGTCGGGAATTTTGTTTTTGAATAATCTTCACCTAAGTACAAGTACCGTCAACATTCAAATGTGCCTACGAAAACTGGAAGTGCTGCTAAAATTGCGAAGTGCGGCCGGCTTAAAAGCGACGTTGCCAGTGATACAAAAGTCTAAAACAACTTGTTGTTTCCATGTTGGCGGTTCATGGTTTAACAGCCAAATGTGAAGGGGCAACCCTAGCGAACACATCTGCAACAGAACAGGACGAGGTCTTACCCCGTCTTCTTCGATCGTTGTGCTCGTCTAGAGTTTGGCGCCTCCACTTTGGCGCTCTTGATCATAAGTGCGAAAGGTTCTTGACACTACTAGCGCATAGCCGTACTAGCGGAGCAGCGACGTAGTATGCTTCTTTTCTTTCCAAGCCCCTAGTGCGCACAAAGGTCGGTTTTCATAAGCATGAACAGATAAAGGCCCGCTTTTTTAGTTTGAATTGCCGTATTCTTTGTATTTAAATGTCGTTTATTTTCGACATCGTTAGGGCCTTATGCTTACTTTTGTTAACTTCGAAAAAAAAAATTCTCACGTGCGCTCGCGACTTTCTAAACTAAGAAGATGCAATCCACCTAAATATAATTGGAACTTTGCCGGCTCAAGTAAATGTTTACAACAACAACACGCTTGCTTAGCTTGAAGTTCACCGGGTGTAGTGATTCCCGGTCTGTAATTCTTTGTTAACGACGTCCAACAATTCGCGTTTGTGCTGGTTTACTGCGAACAACGTAAATCTGGCTGAGTCTAGATCTCTTGAGATCAGCAGCGAGTTATTGTCGCAATTGTAGAAGGCCGCAATTGGCTTCGGGCTCCGTGAAATGTGCGAGCGCTATGATTGAAATACGGGAGATTTTTGAGGTGGTCTGTTAGGCCAATTAGGAACAAGTGCAAACGCAAACCGACTGATTCAGACCGACTCAAACTACACTGGAAATTTAGGCGTGCACTGAGTAACCCCAGCTTGGCGAAAATATTGCGGAGCCCCCACCTTCTGCACGCCTCAATGATCAGGTGTGGCTTCGCCTCGCGAAACCCCCAAAATTCAGTTGCAGGTACTTGTTTCGGGAGCTATGTTGTGGCTGAGAGAACGGACGGTGTCTTTTTTCTCGAAAAATGCCCTTACAGGACCGTTAAATTTGCAGCAGTTGAAGAGACGTTTCAGGAATTAAAAGCTAAGCACTACCCCGTTTGATGTTGTGTAATATGATGATAAGCCGCATCCGACTGGCAGTGACAATTATGCCAGAACGGGATACGTTTCACAGTGATGTACAAATGCCTCTTCTTCGGAGTGACTGAGTTAGTGCACATGAGTGAGTGAGTGAGTGAGTGAGTGAGTGAGTGAGTGAGTGAGTGAGTGAGTGAGTGAGTGAGCGAGTGAGTCAGTGAGTGAGTGAGTCAGTGAGTGAGTAGGCCTTGTGAGGCATGCCGGCAATGGTTGGCCTAGTACTCTTACGTTGGCGGTACAAAATGGCTTACGCGAGCATGCGCTGGTTTCAGAAACTTATTCGCTCGTTTTCACTGGTAGGTGTCGGAGTTCTGCGACGACAAGGAAAAAAAGCACAATGCCTTCGCCCCGAACAAGCACAACCACCTCTGCAATCGCAGGTCTACCTGGGAAGTGATCAGCGCCAACGAAGATTTTGAGAAGTGTGTTCGAGCTCTCCCTCCCTTTTTCCAACAATGAAAGAGCAAAATGAATGTTTCTATATAAGCTAAATGCCTAATAAGCGCGAAACACACCAGGAAGAATACACGTGGGAGAGCCGTAACGCAAATTTAGCAACACAAGTTTTGTGAACCGTAAAAAATGCTCTAGAATAGTAGTACCAGAGATACTAGTACTGCTACAACTGCTACTTACTGTACTATTAGTATTAGTACTGCAGGTACGGCTAGTGGTACGACAACCACTACTATCAATACTATTCCTGCCCCCACCACTACAGGTACTATTACTATTCCTAACACCACTGCCCCTACTATCTACTACTCTTACTATTGGTACAGCTGGTACCTCTACTAACTACTATTGCTGCTACTACTACTACTACTGCTACCACTACTACCATACTACTACTACTACTACTACTACTACTACTACTACTACTACTACTACTACTACTACTGCTGCTACTGCTGCTGCTGCTGCTGCTGCTGCTGGCAGTACTGCACAACTCATACTGCTACTACTACTGGTACGGTCACTTCCGCACTATACTGCTGAAATCAATACTGTTCAAGCTCCGGTTCCTAACGTAATAGCTCTTTCAGTATGTCTTGTGTGCAATATGTTTTATCTTAGCTCCAGGTGTATCCTAACTGTGCCATACACGTACATTTCCCACGCATGGCATAAGACAGGTGAGCAGAAAACAAAGAGTTTTAGATTTCTCAATCTCTGTCCTTTTTGTGTAATCCGCATTGCATACCCAGTTTTTTTTGTTGCCTAAAGTCACCCTCAACGCAATTTGCAGCTCGTTTTTTGATGCTATATTACCATCCACAGGCGATCGGTACTCAAAAAAGAAAGTTTGTGCACGTTGGTAGATTCGATGCGCTGGAACATTTCAGAATTCCATGCAGTGCAACCTTATGTGGCACTTTCCATGCAGAAAGGGCCGTTTTTTAGTTAGGTCACATTAATGCTGCTACACTCCGTTCCAGTGATCTAGGAATTTTTGGGTGGGATTTTGAGTTGCCCAGAAATGTGACTCATTTTTATAACTTGAAACTGGAACACTTTCGGAGTTAGAAAGCAAGTGTTTAATTTTTGTTTCGGATAAGTGCGTGTGGCGTAAATGCGAATCCCTTTATGCTAACAGGAAAAACAGGAACTGTTGCTACGACGTTTAACAGCGCCGTTGAATAGTCCCGCGTAGTGCGAAGGGGCAAAGCAGTGTTTCAACACAATCATATGCGCACGAGATTATATGTCCAGTTCTTCATGTCCTTACCAGCACATAAAACCAGAAATGCTTTGTATATTTGCGTGCTTAAAGATGCTACGTCTAGTTACCCTTGGATGATTTTCCCAGCATTTAGGTAATTGGTACATGTCTCCCCCTATTGTTTTTTTTTCAGCCTGCCACCAAGTGACACGAAAAAATCCATCACGGTGAACTTCAGGGAAGTTCAAAAACGAGAAGGCACCCTCGGGCGGGTAATTCTTGCCTTGGACGTGTCAGGCAGCATGAGCGTGAGTATGACAATGCTTAAAATAAAGCAGCGAGAATAATCACAGGGCCAACGTCTAATTTCACCAGGCAGAAAGTATCCCCGAACGTTTGCAAATTCATCAAAAATTCTTCAAATACCCTTATTTCCAGTTTCAAAATTCCCACTGAAATCACACGGAAGAAACATCAGGTCCCTGTGATTCCCAAAAAAACCGTCCTATATTTTCACCACACTTCTTATCGTAAGAATAATGATTCTTTAATACACACCGAAAACATCCCATCGTGGCATATTTGTGCGTTGAAATTGCGAGCTTCCGTGGTCCAATTACAGGCGGTGCTTGCCGCTGAGGAAACAGATAGAGCGAGAATATATTTTAATAGGTTTGTAAAGCTAGCAATGTCTGCCGGTTAAACGCAAATGCTAGCAGTTCGCGGCTTATTTTCAACAAACAACAAATCCTCTGAAAACTGCAGGCACCGGTGCTCGAAAGGTTAAAAAATTGAATAAGGAGCGAAATACATAGCCGCATCACTGGGTACAGAAAATGCTTGGCTATTGTAAAATAGAGACACGCCGGCACGTGTGTAAACAAACTTTCTTGGTCGCCTCAAAAGGGCAATTTCACATGGACCTGTACGCTAGTTTCTGTCATCGAATTTTTTCGGTTCGAAATTTTCTGTGGGACATGGTGGGATGTTTGTGCATGCATTTTGTTCTTCTTTGCAGTATATTATTCTCATGTGTCGATCATTGTTGGTATCTGAATTTTGGATGCTTTTTCGAGTGCTGTGTAGGCTGCTTTACCGTTTAACTGTGAAAAGATGAGGTGTTACGATAAATCTTTAGTGCGAAGCCTATATCCCAAACTCAGCGACAGCAAAAAAGTGAGGATTCCAGTATCACTTTGAAACTGGCGACAGGAACCGTTTTAAATTGCTGACGTTGAGAGGAACACCTTTTAAGAATATTTAGGAAAAGGTCAGAGTAAGTGTCTTGCAACCGAAGGGCCAGCTGGATTGACCACACAATATCGCCACACAAGAGAGCTGTCGTTCAATCAATTAGTCGTTTTCATGCAGTAGTGCAGGGGTTCTCAAATGGTGGTTCGAAGACACCAAGGAGTACGCGAGGTCCATTGAAATGAGTCCGCGACGTCTACCCCAAACTCTCACCCCCATACCCATTCATTTAACCCTTTTCCAAGCCTTCCTGCAAATGCAAAGACTGTGGCTTTGCTGAATGACACGTACGTTTATTTTTATCCGCCTTGCACATCTTTTAATGTAGGATTCTTGCCCAGCACGCGAACAATGCGAAAATGCCAGACACCAAATGCGGCATACAAGTGTGTCGGTGACTGTTAACTGCAAGAGCAAATCTTTTGACAACGTGGCATGCATGAGCATAATCGTTACCGCGAAATGCGGACTTTAAATATACGAGAGCGACTGTAACTGCATTTAATGCAGTTTCAGTGAGAGGATTATGTTTAAGAAAATGTTTGCACGTATCATTCGTCCTCCTGATAATTTTCTTTTTTTTCGGCCGCAGGCCAATGATCGAATCAACCAGCTCAGAGTGGCAGCAACCCATTTCGTCCAGGTGCTCATACCGGACGGGCTTGAAGTTGGGCTAGTCTCGTTCAGCTACAACGCCAAAAAGCTGGCTGAGCTGAAATACGTGGAGAAGTCAACGCGGGATTTCCTGGTTAGGACCATTGGTACACTGAGTGCCGATAGTAGTACATGCATCGGATGTGCCCTGGAAATGGCCCTTCAGGTGAGGAAGCAGGACGGTGCTTTTTGGTACACGAGAACATTTGGAGCATTATACCGCATGCTGTGGTTTGCCATATCTAGGTAGTTTCTTACTCGGATAGCTGTATATGAGAGGCTACCGCTATAGTGGGCATCCCAACTGACGGTCCCGATACTCCACGTTGAGACGGTTTCACTGCAAGCAGGATCGAAATGAAGCAAAGAAAACTTTACGAAAAAAAAAAACTTGTTCGGGCTAAATGCTGTTTGACGACGTATAATATTGTGTTGCAAAGTATGTATAACGCATGAGTGTACAAAGAACGGTAAGGTTGTTTGTCAAACATGCGTTGTTTTGCACTGTATCACAGCTGTTAAAATGCCAAGCCGGGATACAAGTACATATAAATCAGTACTAAATAAATCCCAACCTCATGGGAAAAGTACTATCACAACACGCATATGAATTCCATGCCAAACTTCACTTGCGCGTCATGTCAGATGGGCAGAAGCAAATTAACTCTTCTGAGAGATACGTATTTATCCATGGAGTCGAGTGCTGTACTGCGTATGATTCTCCTTGAACGCCGCCTAAAAATGCCCTCAGTCAGATCAGACAATTACAGGGTACTTAGGACAGCCACGAATTCCCAGCTCTTTTCTCCAATTTCTAAACTAAACCAATAACGGGCTTAGTGCGTACTTAGCAGTTGCATGAACGCAAATGAAAAAAAATTAATATTGCGCAGTATGGCGACTTTTGTGTTGAGCATTAGTTCAAAGAAATTGTTATTCAACATTGGCATCGCAGAAGGTGAAGTTCCTATCACTAGAAACAAAACATAAATGGTGTGTTGAAGTGAGCGGGAGGAGGTACAAGGTAGGGCTATGGAAAAAAAAAGGGTTCGCTATAACGGCAGAAAGCATCTGTGCGGAGTCCCGTGTGGAAATGTAAGCTGTCATAAAATTTTGAGGGGCATGAAAAAAAAAAAAAAAACAGTTTCTTCTTCATGTTTCTTTTTTTTTTTTCAGAAAAGTATGAAAAATTGAAAGAAGGCGATTCCGCGCAGATCGATAAAAATTCTGCGTACTTTTTAAGGCGACAGCTTAGATGTGTCATCAAGCTCGAAAAGTTGCCGTGTGGCTGGTGACTACACGAATGAAACCAAATTACGTTCGCTGTAAAAAAAAAATAAGCAAATAAAATATACAGAGAAACGTATTTGGGTTGGAATGGGATTTGAACCCGGGTCGCCAAGACCCGCAGCCAAGTGGGGTAACTGCAGCGCCAATTCTGTACCGTACCAGCCTGCAACAAGAACTACCCGGATGTGTGCCGCATGAGAGGTGGTGGTGACGGCACCGCAGACACGATGCAGCAGCGAAGAAGTCTTCGATAATCAGTGGCTTTATTCTTCAAATCACTGATGAGAGTGAAGGGCCCGATAAACATTTCCGTTAACTCGCTAAAGAATAGAAATGTTACATGCTGCATCACAAAAGTCCCATCAGAGCTTCCGCTCTCAAAATCTGCGCACAATTTCACGCGAAGGTATTGATTTCAGAAGGCGTTTCCGTCTTTTCCAGTTAGTCGCATCCCAACGGATTTTTCCGGAGACGCTCTGTTATTTTAAAGTTATACTGGATGAAAAAAAAAGAACGAAAAGAAACTTTTTTTCTTAGTGGTTTCTTGTTTTTTTTTTCAACAACTGACATCTCTAGTCCCATCCTTTCCTAAAAGTTTAGAAAGTGTAATTGATAGCCGTCTTTACATTTGGCTCTTTAATTCAATGCTGTAAAATGCTATAACCAAGGTATTATTAGCAAAATTTATTTACGGGAACAAAATGTACTCCCATGCGGTGGCAGTTCCTACTGCGACTAAGCCAGGCCTTACTCAGAAAAAGAAAAAGGAACACTACTCTCTCCTTGCTGTACACCGAACTTCGCAGATGTTCCTGGAAGGTGGGCAACGCACCGAGGGCTCTGTCATCATTCTCATGACCGACGGCGAGGAAAATCAGACACCCTACATCGCCGATGTCAAGGACAAACTGGTCGCCGCTGGTATCGTGGTGAACACGATTGCATTCGGCACCGAGGCCGAGGATAAATTGGAACAGCTTGCCCTCACTACCGGTGGCAAGCCCTTTGCTCTGAGGGACGATCAGCGCAACGTCGCGGCAGCCCTAGAATCGGCCTTCCTGGATTCCACCGTCTCGTTGCTCGACGACGCTAACAAACCTGTCGTGGTAAGCCGCCTCGGGATTACTACGCTTGGGTCAACAGGAGTGTTTCCCGCCGACATTGCGGGCAAAGAAAATGCTGCTAACACTGTCGGTTCCTGTGTACAGTCAAGAGGTCACACAGCAAGCCGACACGACAATGGTCAATAATATGATTAGAGCTTTCCGTGATGATATAAGCTCCCAACCGCTCTCTGCATATGTTTTAACATGACAGTGTTTTATTTCGGGATACACCAAGATTTCACTGACGTCATATCCATCACGGAAATGACGCCAGTACAGCTTTGCCGAAGCGACCCGCCAGCAGGATGTCGCTCGCCAAGCACACCCACAAGACACCTGCCGACCAGCAAATCATGCTCAGCTGCAGATTTCGCCGGACATTTCACTTTCGTGTTTTACCGATTCCTATGACAGAGGGATCGACCACAGTTTTTTTAGGCAACACGGTGCACAATTCTTGATCTAGGAGTACTATTCTGGAGGTTTCCGATATCTCCTAGTTAAACTGAAATGTATCAATATCTACAATTTTTTTTTTGTGTGAAATAATACGAATCGGACACGATGTGGCTGATTTTTCTCTTGAGGTAGTTTATTTTCTATTCAACTAGGGCGCAGTAAAATGTCCGCCACCCTCCTTCCGTTTTCCTGTCGACCAGCGGCTACCGCTTGTCGAAGTTGGTGTAGGCCACATTAGGGACGGTTTTCGACTCATGAGTTGAAGAACGTTACACTTTAATTTCAGCCCTTACTGCAAGAAAATGCAACAAAAAAGATTGCGGCACGAAGTTTTTGTGTTCACGTAGAGGCAGACAAATACGCCTACGGAGAACCTCCCACACATCCGTCGACAGTGTCCTGAGGCTCTGGCTCTGAGCTAACAAGGCTCTGAGCTAGCAGAGGCGTTGCGAAGACGGAAAAAAGTCTGCAAAACGTGTCGCAATCACTGCTTACGTGTAAAATGTCAATGAGCTATAAGTACGCTGTAGAGGAATCGAAGTTTTAGCACACTTCGAAGCCTGCCTGAAGAAGCTATTACGCTCCGAACGAACCCTCTTTCCCCCTACACCGATGAAACACCAAAAAATCGTAGACACACACAAAAAAATCGTAATACTTAAAGATCGTCAGAGCATCATCTGAGCCATGAGAAACGCTATAAAGAGGACTACTGAATAATCTAGGCTGAGTTTATTTAAATATACATGTGCTGACAGAGTTTTTTCGGGTTACGAAACCAGATCGAGGCGACGGATCTGAAGGTAACCGAAAATATCGCGGAAATAAATGGTTGCAGATATCAAGGGACCTCGTACGGACACATCCGATGTTGAATTCCGTGATTTCTATTCTTGGCTTTCTCACTCTCTCTCATTCACTCAGGCCAGTGTTATTTTCCTGTGTGTCATTAAAATCTTATATTTAAAAACTATTACTACGTGCCTATTTTCTGTTCCTTGTCAGGGATTTTCTCCCAAAACTCCGTACCCCACCTGCGAGCAATTTTGCACTACTCACAGTGCTCACAATTCTACTCTACTCACTAACTTACGCTGCTTACAGTTCATGTGAACAATATAAGATAGAAACTACTGCACGGGTGAGCTTCATGTTTGAGTTGGTGCCATACCTTTGCCACGTGAGGTTCACTTGTGTTACTTCTCAGTGCATCTGGCGGTAGTGCTGCTAAAATGAATTTTTGCAGAATTTTGCAGCCTTCGTGTTAATTTATGCAACTCCTTGGTTTCAGATCTTCGAAAAACCTGCAAAGATTGTGGCCAAGCAAGATTTTGAGATTGTCATCGATGGAGGCTTGGGAAACGGCACCACGATCATGGTCTTGGGCCGCGAGGCATCCAAACTGCAAGTGGAGCTGTTTTACCCCGACGGCAAGGCCTGCCAGCAGTGCCTGCAAGCGGGCCCCAGCACCACGGATAGTTACATCACACTTAAAGTCCCGGGCATCGCCACGGTATGAACATACTACTACACAAACGCACGGCAATTCAGGACGATATTCGTTCGAAAAACATGAATACACGAAATGTAAAGAAAACAGCAGTCTCTGAGGTCTGGACAGTGGCAGCGCAGAGCTCCGGTTGTACGAAGGACTTATCTTCAGCGTAGGAGAGGGAAACGTCCTTAGTGGGAAATCAATCGTAGCCCGCAACAAATTTTTTCCTAAGCTTGGAAGTGCAGACATAAGAAAACATACGTAAAACCCGAACGTTTGATGGAACATAATTTGGACAGCTCGAATCGGCAAGTGGGCAACCTCTTTGCATACATGTGCTATGCGCGAATGTGTTGATCTATCATCCGGTGCTACGAAAATTGGCTCCAATCTACGCTGTGAAGGTAGTTGAACTGCGAAGCTGTAAACGACGCCCGCAACAATCACCGATGCGGCGTCACTTGAATTCACACACGTAGCTCTAAAAACAGTGAAACCAGAGGCTCTGCTTCGAGTGCTTCTTTGTGTAGGCTGGGAGTTTTCTGCTGATGCGGACACGAAAATTTCCTTGGCTGGTTATACGTATACGGCGTCGCAGTAAAATTGCGAATATTCCTCGTCAGAACCTCTTAACCAGTAGAGCTTCCTTCCACGGAGAATGACCGTATTAGACACTGCGACAAGTCATGACGAGGTAATGCTGAGCTATGGAATTTTTAAAATTCCCCAGCAACGCACGAAAGTACTGTCTGTAAATAATAAATTGTCAAACAACTGGAATCGAATTGTTAGCGCAGGCCCACTGCATCGATCGGAATATTCGGCCGTCAGTTTGTTCCCTTGGCATAATATAAAATGGTAGGAATAAAACGGAAGAGGTTTCAGAGGCAAGATGGTTGAATACAAATGTAGGCAGCATAGAGTATTAGAAGACGGCACAGTGCCGGCATTCATGTTGTGGGAGGAGCAACAAACTGTAGTGAGCAAATGAGGTGATGGTCTAAGCTTTCCTTTTCGTGACTGGGGCACCCCAGTCCAGATATCTCTGGGATCTTGTCGCTGTCCCGGTCTCACAGACCAGAGTCATCTGGTCCTCCATACATAAGTTAGTCAGCGCGCCCTTCCACTGCTCAATGTTGGGGCAACAACTGGAGGCGAGGAACAATGGGGCGTTTGTGTGTTGTGCATTCCCATCTTGTGTCGAGCAAGGTGGGTGGTGCGGGGCAGTATATACATGTTTCGTATTACTGAAGTGGGAACACGAGATGCAGGCACGTATTCCGCTGGGAAATAGTTTGTAAGTGGTTTAAGGTAGCCTCTTCGTCCCCGTTTGTCGTTACCGTGTTATAACTTTTTCTGCTACTTTAAATCGGCCGCTTTGTCCTGACTATCATCCAGCCCGGCACATGGAAGCTCGTCCTGTCTCACAACATCACCGGCGGTGTCAGCGTCGACGTGCACGTGAGGGCCACATCTCTGGCCAGCGACCCGTCAGAGGAACCAGTGCTGGTGCGCGCATTCCTGAAGCGCACTGAAGTGGTCCACGCAGAAGAAGCCGCCATCTACGCCGAGGTCAGCAAAGGCCCACACGCAGTGCTTCACGCCCGAGTCACGGCTACTGTCATCAGGCCCCGGCCACCCCACGAGGTGGAAGTTGAACTCTTCGACGACGGCATCGGTACGGCACAGGGTTCGCTATAGTAAATGTTAAGAAGCCACCGTACGTTTGATACATCACGAGTGCGAATAAGCGTCTATGTAGAGTAAAACGGAAGATCGTTCGCTCGCGTGGGCGGAATCCTCGGCCGAGGGTGTGCTGGGCACGCGCAGCTAGCTGCATCTGTAAGTTCAGCTGAAACTAATCGTACAGGCGGGAGCTCGCCTGCTGCCCCTCTCAGGAAGTGGTTGGGACAGGAGGCCAATTTGGGGTGTAGGAGCATTGACATAGTAGGGTGTAGGGTGCAGGGAAAGAGGCAGAATTGACATGTTGGGAGAACTGGAAAGCATTGATCTCGTGGAGTCGACTGCCGTAGGTAAAGAAATTTCTCTGGATTTTGCGAAGATGTGTTTGATTTTATATCAAGTTTTGAAATTTCAGAACTTGCAAGAATTGTTCCATTCATAAAGCTCACTTTGCTTTTCTGCAGTGAGAAATGTCGTGCGAGGCTCTTAATGGTGAGCCGTATGTCTCCTCATATGGTCCTCCTCTTCTTTGTTGCGACCGCAGGCGCTGACGTGACGGCCAACGACGGTATCTACAGCTCCTACTTCACACAATTCGAAGGCGCTGGCCGCTATTCGGTCACAGCTCACGTGGTCAGCAGCAACCGGTCTGTCATCATAAAGGGAAGGAAGGCATCGGGAGGTCTTCCAGCCGTGCCGCCAGGTGTCGGTGCGTGTAACATCTTGAATAATTTGTCGGCCTGCATATACGCTTAAGCTGAACGCTTGGTTAAACCGAGGTTATACTCAAGATCAAAGTCTCTGGGATATTACCCGTGCGATTTCCAGCTCTTGACGGCCCTGATTCGGCAACGGAACCACTGCGGTCTGCGCCAGGATGGCAGCATTTGTGGTGCGCTGGAAGAAGAGTTTATCAATAGACCTTTTGGATATGCTCCCGTTTATATACATGCCTACAGCCGCACTTACGCACAGAGGGGTATTAAAGAAAGGCTGATACAACAGGAACTACTAAGTGGTATATGTTCCAATAACAATATTACAGTAACGCAAACTCCACTCAAAATCCACTCACATCACTCACAAATTGTAACCCAGCTTACATGTAAGAATGCGAAAGCCGAGAATTGGTTCCAGGGAAGCCCTGCGTTCTTTCACGGCGCAGTTCCCACCACTTGGGTCACGTGACTTTTGTACCATTCGTGTTGACGCCGGACACGGTCCCTTTTAGCGTTCATTTTTCACATTTCGTTAGACGTAAGGCTCTCGCCTTTATAAACACTGGACAGCTGACGCTGACATTGACAAGACCATTAGGTGACCGTTCCCTGATGATAGTGATTATACCGAAAGATGCATGTAGTCCCACAGAAAGAAATTGGTAGGCTTCGTAATTTTCGTAATACTTTGTCAATATGATCCCATGAATTGGCACTGGTTTTACGTGTTTTTTTAATTTTCGTCTGCACAGTCTCGCCTATCACTTGAATGGAGCCAACATGAGATTTCTGAAGGCAGTTCAGAGGATTCAATGGTATATACAGGTTTCTGAAACTGAGTTTATTTTACAAGGAATGCTTTATATTCTACAATACATGATTTTAGCGTAATACGACCTCCATTAAGACACTTGCTGCCGAGTTGTCCTCCAAAAAATGGACCAAAAAGTGCTGACACCAAATTGCTATTTTGTTCAATGGTTGGAGGAAGAATATTTTGAAGAAATTAGTTGTTCCAGTTAACGGCCTGTTTTCACATTACTTTCCTGTGTCGTAGTTAACAATTATTTCTTTGTTGCTTCCCCATCCTTTCTCTTACCAGATGGCACCGGAAGTACTACACTTGCCCCACCAACAGAACACATTAATGGCATACCTTTGAACCAGTTCGTCTACGTCGACGAGGACATAAGCGTCGCCGAGCCGATCGTCCTAGACTCTGAGAAGGCGCCCCAGTTTAGCCGGATTGCCGAAGGGGGCTCGTTCCGATTGGGCAACGAGATCACCGAGTCCAGCATTCCTCCGGGCTCAATCCAGGACCTCGGAGTGGAGGATGCCTTCGTCGACGACGACGGAAAGCACGTCGTGCTGCTGACTTGGAGCTGCCCGGGAGCTCACATGAACTCGGGAAATGGTACGTTCAGAACAGTAAAGCTTTTAAGGAATTCCCGGTAATTCAAATTAGGAGAGGCCCCTTGTACAGTTCCTCTCAGGAGGCGAAAACCTAGAACCAATCACCTAAGGACACTTGCCATAAGTGATCGTTAGCATCGTTTAACAAGTTAACCTATATTACATAGTATAATATGTAATATAGGTTAACTGCATCTTACCGGTACTCACCTACGGGGCAGAAACTTGGAGGCTCACTAAAAGGGTTCAACTTAAATTGAGAACGACTCAGCGGGCAATGGAGCGGAAAATGATAGGTGTAACATTAAGGGACAAGAAGAGAGCGGAGTGGGTCAGAGAGCAAACTGGTGTTAAAGACATATTAGTAGAAATTAAGAAGAAGAAATGGACGTGGGCAGGGCATGTAATGCGAAGGCAAGATAACCGCTGGTCATTAAGGGTAACAGAGTGGATCCCTAGAGAAGGCAAGCGTTGCAGGGGGTAGGCAGAAAGTTAAATGGGCAGATGAGATCAAGAAGTTTGCGGGGATAAATTGGACACAGTTGGCACAGGACAGAGGTAATTGGAGAATAATGGGAGAGGCCTTTGCCCTGCAGTGGGCGTAGATAGGCTGGTGATGATGATGATGATGACATAGTATAAGTTTAGCATCATTATCGGCGAGCGAACGGGGAGGAGAGAGCACGCAGCTACGAAGCAAGCTATTGGCAACGGCCGAGCGAACCTGGATAGAATCTGTCACTGGCGCATGCGAACGTGTCAAGTATTCAGGGAGCTTCGTGTTTCTGGATACTCTTGAGTGGCTGCCCTCTAAAACCTTAAACGATAGAACAGTGAGACAGCGTTGGGAAGCGTATGTTCTAATAGTTTCCGTTTCTTCACTTACAGCTAATGTATCCACGGCAACTGATTTGTGCACAGTACAATAATGTGTTTGAAACTTTTAAAACGACAAAGGCTAAGGACGTTTGAAAAAAAATAGCCAAAAGCAAATTATTTGTAGAGTTGTTTTCAAGAAAACTACGACCATGGTACCAACGGGGATGTAGGGGGATGTAGCCGATAATTAAAACGGCCAGGGCGACGTCGTGTTTCAGAAAGAAACTATTCACGACACAATTGAATTCCAGCCGCCCAAATTTAATTTTCAATTTAGCATTTTCTTGTTAACGTGCGGGAGCTGGATACAACAAATAAACCCCGAAGCCTCTACGCTAGCTATAAAAAGTATAGAGTTCGGTTACTACTTCGAGATATGCCTGCCCAAACTAGAAAAGCAATACATCAGCGTACTAGCTCATAGCGTTCACCTCACCCTGAGATTGCTTTTGTTGTTCTGAGCTTCGTTTGGCCAGAAAACGTTGCATGTATTAATAGGGAACTATGTCACCCCACTGAGGTCAAGTCGGCACCTAATGGTCGCTTTTTACTTGCAGCCTAAAAGAATTGGTAGTATGCTCTCGTTCCACCTTTTTAAATCGACCTTTCCTCTTCTACCGGCCGTGAGCAAGTAGAGTGGCTAAAGATCCTCGCTGCATACTGCTCGCTTAATACTCGGACTAAAATGCAGCTCGTTTCTTTGTGCATGCAGCCTCACGAATCTCTCTGAGGGCCTCCACAAGCCTGGAGAATCTCGTCAAGAATTTCACGTCAGGATTGGAGATTTCCGCCGACGGCCACAATGACACAAGCATCCAGGCCGGACCAGTCGGCTCGAGGCAGCAAGTGCGGATAACCCTTCCCCATGACCTGCTGTCTTACGCCCAAAATAATTCGCGCCTCGATTTCTACTTTGCCGCTAAGGTGGTTAACGAGAGAGGCCTCGAGTCGTCGGCTTCCAACGTTGCACGCGCAACGTTCGAACGCCCTCCAGAGTTTTCCCCTTCGTCGACGACCAAGGGAACGCCCGTGTGGGTTGTGGTCGTTAGTGTCTTGGCTGCTTTAGCCGTTCTGGCCGTTCTCGTCGCCGCCGGTGTTTGGGCCACCAGGCGTCATCGAAAGCAGAGTGCAAACTTGCCACCCCCACGAAAGCCGGTGTCTAGTCTGTGAGAAATGCTCATTTACATGGTAATAAGAGCTTGGCTATTGCATTCGGGATGTTGATCTTGAAATGACGATTCCCATGCTAATACAACGAAAGAATAAAGGGTTAGCATGCGCTGTTGACACGCCTCAAATGGCTGCAGAAGTGGCCCCTTTGCCATAGCAGTACCAGCTCGGAGGGTTGTTCTACTGACTGCATTAAACAACTAGTGCATCTCTAAAGCTTTCGCAGCCCAGCTACATTGTCACGGAAATGTCATGACGCCAGTCGGTAATTCGATGCGTTGTAAAAACAGACCCCTTATTCGCCGGGTCGCAGTTGCGGTTAAATATAAATGGCACCGCGTAGAATGTGGCATATGAATCGTGATGACATCATGCCCACCTTGCTTCTGAGGCCTTCGGAACAGCAAATGCCTGCACATTGCTGACTTGTAATATTAAAACTGCCGTCATAGATTCGGTATTATTGTCAGATGATTTCTATGCCATGTCCTAGTCTACGAGTCACTATTTGACTGGAATGCTGACTGTTAAATGCGAAACGTAAGCATTGATAGCGTCCATTGCCTCCTTCGTTCATTGCTCGTCTGTAAATCCACCCATGATGCACTAGCTGATAATTTACACCAATTTCTCGGGGAAACATTTAGAGACGAAAGATATACCGTCACCGCTTACTGTTATTTTCTATGTGTCTTCAAACGGGCCCGGAAATATTTGTCGAAAAGCTTGAATATAGCAGCGCAATATTGAGACCGTAGGATCATTGAGATCTGATCGAGCAAATTACTGCACATTTACGCACAACGAGAACCCTTACGATCAATGCACAGGCCAGTCCCTCTCCAAGCTATTTGAAATAGCTTGAGAGAAGCAAGGGTTGTGAAGCTGGGGTTGTCTGAAGCAAAAGTAAATTGTGTACGGAAGGCAAGATAGCCACCGAGAACAAAAAAGGGAAGAAGAGCGTGCCGTGGGTAAAGAGTGTGTCTGTGGGTATGCAGGTTCGCCTTGGAAATGACGGCCTGACTAAGTACAGAGGAAACGGGGACATATGTGCACTGAGGGAGGGGGAAGTGGAAAAGAGAAAATTCCCCGATTTTCCCGACAGGGGATTTTCCGAATGGCGTTCTTTCACACCCATGCATGGGGGGTCAAAGATTGGCTAAGGCGTGTTTCGGGTCCCCTTTATGGCAGAATTTTTAACCTACGCAGGCTTATCGTCGATAGTGTTAAGCCTGAAGCATTAAGCTAGGAAGGGTATGACTGAGAAAGGCAAGATAAGCAACCTTGACTCGGGCCTTTTTTGGTTTGTTTGGGCAAGTTTCCTTTAACACGTAGCAATCACTCCGACTGTCCCGATGGTTGTTCGACCGTGCTCATAGCGGTGCCAGCACTTCATAGTACAACTTTATGATAGAAAACAAGTGCGGAGACTTCTGTTATTTAATGTTGTTGTTTTGGGTTTTGTTTTGTTGCTGTGTCGGAAAAAGATCTACTTTTTGTTCCGTCTGTATGGACAGTTCTTGCGTTGTGAAAATCTTACAGGGGGTTGCGTTCATTTTGTTTGTTTGGCGAAGCGTAACGCGCTTGTCATAAGCTGTGAGCACTGTCATGTAAGATGCTTTGCCAACCGCTCAATGTAAAAAAAAAACATGATTCCTGTCATCTCAAAAAGCCATAGAGAGCAAGTGTTTTATTTATTGTTTTCAATAAAGCTTATTTGTATGAACAATGCTCAGAGGTGATGTTTTGTTTTTGTTTTTCAGTTTGTTGGTGTAAACGAATAGGGCAATTATCGTTTTGCACGTGTGCTGTAAACAAGTGATTGCTAACGCTAGCACACCACGATTATTGTTCAAATGAATTTATCCCTGGTTGATCGTGCCCGCGTTAGAATATCGGCTAAAACACATTCAAGTAGTCTCTTTCAGTCGAGTGCCTGATCCGCTGATTTCCCCTTAGCCCTCTGAGCGTTTATTCCGCAGCAAAACATGCCGTTATAACCGAGGAATCTCGGAGTAAAGAAAGCATTCTCCTGTTGTTGCAACCCCAGCGACTCAATGATGCGGAAATCTGGCTGATATTTGTACTCCGTTAAGCCTGAATATCGAGAGGCAACGGTGTGGTACAGCGATATCGCTGCGACCGAATACAAAACTACCACGTTCCAAGCGATTTCGTTCCAAGCTTAGCCACGTTCCAAGCTTAGCTGTTACGGACCACAAATACGAAAGTTTTATCGGTTGGATTTCTCAAGGAGCTACACGGTAGAAGGAGCGGTTTCAAAGCACCGAGCGAATGCATGTACATACCGCCACCTACTCGCGTCGAGAATGGCGCGCGCGGCAGCTGGCTCCGCTGTTTACGGGAGAAAAAGGAAATCCGCTGCTTTTGAGTTTTTTTTTTACTAGTGAAGCCTGTTATGGCGCTATCGTAACCAATTTGTTGGTGAAACACCTCACTAAACTCCGTCATAAATAAATAAAATTAAACTGCCCCTGAGCAATAGTCAATTCACACATCAGCAGGGTGTCTGCTGCTGGCAACTAGGGGGCGCTACATGTGCTCCAAACTCCATGTGCAGGAGGCCTATTGGCTTTATATTTTAGAATGTGTAACTTATCCCGAGATTTGTGGAGGAGAAGAATCTTGGCGAAAAGCCATTCGGTAAGAATCTACGCGTTTCAAGTGAGAAAACTCCCACCTCCCCACGGGGGAACCCCTGTGTAGATGCGACGCATACGCGGAGCGGCGAAGGGACCGCGTTTTATAGCGCACATAACGTTGAGGGGACTGTGTAAGCCGGTCCCAGTCGATGACGACGTTGGCGTACTTGTAAAGCGGCGTGGACTCTAGGTGTTTGAGCCAAGCGTGGATGTTGCTTCGCCGGAGAACGGCACACCGGTTATATGCGCAGCGCGCCCGAAGGAGAGGAAACCGCGGAAGAGAGAGTACTGCTCATGCGCCGGCCCCAGCGCGTATGCCGCGGCTATGACGCAACACAATCCAACACAATCCACTTTAATACAATCCAATCTAAATGCAATCCAAATCCAATCCAATTTAATCCAATTCAATCCAAGTTAAGCCAAGCCAAGCCAATCCAATCCAATCCAATCCAATCCAATCCAATCCAATCCAATGCCCCTCGCGAGAGAGTGTTCGCTATCGGAGAGGAGAGGGGGTGAGCGGCGGAGAGCGCAGCTGGCGCGGCGAGGAGAATGGGGGAGGGGTGGACAACGCCGACGACGGCGACGACGAAAACGACAACGATGACGACGCCGGAGGGACAAGGCGAGTGAATCAGATGCTCTGCATCTAAAACAGTTATATGCAGCTAATCACGTGAAGTAAATTACAGAATAAGTTTAATCGTCATAGTTGAATGCTGTCTCAACCAGGCGAAGGCTCTGGAAGACCTAACTCGCTTAGTGCGACCTCTTCAAAGTCTTCCGTGCATAAATTCCGATGGCGTAAGAAACCTTGACCTGTAGATCACAATCAACTGAACTGAACTGAATAACATTTATTTAGATGGGGTAGGCCACATGGCTTTAGTTGGTGAAGGGAAAGAGGGGAAGAAGAAGGGGAGATGGGAATCAGTTTTGATTGGGGCTCGTTGGAGATGAACAGGAATTTCTTTAGGAGGGGGAGTGTAGACCATATCTGAGAAGTCGGCACTTTCCTCTGGCGTGCGAGTTAGTGAAGTGGAATCCCGATCTAGGTATCTGGTTTTCTAGACACCATAAACCTGAATAAACATCCTCAAACAGGGGTGAAAAGCGGCTAGTATGTAGGCTATTTTGTGGCATGCAATACATTCAGTTTGTAAGCGGCGCGGTGAAATCGTAAATTGGCCCAGTTAGCTGGGCTCAGTCCACAAGCTGTTTACAGGGGCATTTTCGACGTGTGAAGTCTAGTGCATTGTTCATTACACCTAGTAGCAGATAAGGTGCTGGGAACTGATAAAACGGTAAATGTTTTGTAGGTATGCAGTACTTAATGGCCGCGGCAACGCTGTCAGCCCTATGATTGTGCTCCATACTCGGTAGAGCGAAGACTGCATTGTGCGTTACCGGAGAAAACCGTGCAACACCGTATTTTCGGGCGTATATCCCGCCCTCGCACATAATACGCACCCCCACTATTAGCCAGCCGGAAAAGAAAAAAACTGCTTAAGCAACAATCACATACTATATAGACAGAAAAAGCGTGTGTTTAGCCCGTTGAATACCATGACTCCAAGGCTAAAGTGAGAATTCACTAATAAAATTCAGTTGTTACAGTGCGCTCGTCCGTGTTTTTTGTGCGTCTCCTTCTATGTTGCTGCACAATCGCTGCCATGGAAAGCTTAGCCAATGTTACTGCGTACGAGCTTCACGGCACAACGGCATTGTTATGAAGCTCCACTAAAACAAAAACTCCGCTTATTATCCCCACCCCTACTTTGCCACAGATTTTTTTTTGCATTTTTGATGCGGGTTGTACGCGCTAAAACACGGTATTGACGAACGAACGTGCTTTGCGACCTGGATTTAGAACTGCTGAAGTAGTTAAAAAATGTGGTTGGTCTCTCTTCAATAGGGACCCGTAACACACGAAAGTGAAATGCGCGTTCACAGGAGCAGTTGAATGTTTATTCTGTGTCGATATGAACTTCCACATTGCTATTTATATTTCGTCGGTATGGCAAAGTTGCACGCATCAGCGTTAGACCCTGGATTGCACGCGCCGGAGCACTGCGTAAATCCGACTGAAACCACAAGCGCTCGCAAAGCGTCCCAGCGAATTAAACCAAACGGGTTCTCAGTGAATCGTTTGGTCAACACACGGTCCGCTGCAGCGGAAAGAACATCGGACCGCGCCACGAGCGCGAAATTCGCAAGTAGGCGTCTATATTACTCCGTGGGCGTTACCTTACAGGCTTCCGCCCAGGTTACGCTGCGCGACCCCCGTGCACGTAGCCGCTGGCATCGAGGCGCCAACTGCCGACGCTCATTAGCGTCGTGATGCACTGCTTCGCTTCATTTCTCCTAGACGGCAGTACCATTTGAAGGGAATGATATAAAGCGCGTTTGTCGTCTCGTTTACGCGTCTGTTCATAGCGCAGTCGGGAGCGCGTTTCGTACCTCAAGTTGCGGCGGGAGTTCGTAGTTCAAATCTCGGCGCAGCCGCGTCAAGCAAAGTTTCTCCGGCGATGTCATTTCCGTGACGAATATGACGTCAGCCAGATCTTAGTGGACCCCGGCATTAAATTACTTTCGTGTTAAAAAAGAAAAAAAGAAGAAACTGTCGGTCAGCGTCTGCTGCGGCACGCGCACGTGGTCCTGCAGTGCTTATGATCGGTTGGCTGCGCCTGGTGTCGCGTGCCAACGGCGTCTGCCGGCCACAGACAGCTGAGGAACACTGCGTTCCATTCTTCACAAGGCTTAAAACGCTCTTCTCGTGGTCGCCGCGTCGCACACCGAAGCTTTCATTTCGCCCAACGCACCAGAGCGCTTCTTCTCCGACCGTCGACCATCCTGGGCTCCATGGACAGCAACAGCGACCCGCCGGGCCCCAAGAAGCGCAAGCTCGCCTGGAGCAGCGCCGAAGAAATGCGACTCATCGAGCTGTACAGGCAGTTCAGCCTGCTGTGGGACAACCGCCTCCCGGACTACTACAAGAAGGAGCAGCGCCAGTGTGCCCTTCGCGCAATCGCCAGCCGAATGGGAGACAAGTTCACCGGTAGGTGCATGCACTCTGCCGTCTGTTTTTAGGGGCGAAGCTCCTTATGGCCGAGGGTCCGGCGTCCGTGGTCACCGCACAACACCGTGTAAATCGAAACATCTGTAACAAAAGGTTCACAAAAGGTTAGAGAGAGAGAGAGAGAGAGAGAGAGAGAGAGAGAGAGAGAGAGAGAGAGAGAGAGAGAGAGAGAGAGACTCACAGCACCGTGTAAATCGAAATATCTGTGAACAAAAGGTTCACAAAAGGTTAACAAGAACAAAATAAAAGGTTCACAAAAGGTTAGAGAGAGAGATACAGAGAGAGGGAGAGAGAGTGCTCCTGGAGAGCCGTGCTGCGCATGCGTGAGAAGCATTGGATTTGATTGAATTGAATTGAATTGGATTGAAATTGATCGGATTGGATTGGATTAAGTCGGATTGGATTGGATTGGAACTCGTTTTACCAGCAGTAAGCACTCTCACGGGTGATTTACGGTAAGAACGATCCCCAGTGCTTCGCCCACGCATCATGATTCACTTCGTGGAGATGCATAAATTTTTTAGAATTGTTCGTGGATGAAGGTAGCGCCGTTTATAAGAATGCGCTTAAGATTAAGCTTAATTACAAATATTGAGGGCCAGGGCCTTTCACGTCGGCGATGTCCCGAAAAATGGGTGTGGATGCGATGTGGGTATCTACAAATTCCGAGGGGCACTAATTCAGGGTTTGTCTTTTGTTCTTTAATACGGCAAAGCAATGCGGACACCCTATGCTTTAGGCGCCTCCCGTTCAGCGGTCAAGGCTTCTGCTCCTGCTCTTTTGGCAGGGCTCTTGGCATAACGTGTCCTTAGCTCCTTTCGATTCTGAAGCGGCGCACGACAACGCTGCAGAGAAAGTTCTGCGGTGCCGGTGCAGTGCAGCGGCGTGGTTCCCCGGTACCGTGCATCACGGCTGCACCGTCAATAGTGCCCCTGCGTGTTTACAATCGAGCGAGGTGCAGGCATACTCACCTGCTAATTATACTCGCCTGTCCTTCTCTGCAATTGGATGTTTACGGCCATCTGGGTTGCGCCGTACGTAGCAGCGGCGACGCGATCGTTCGAAGTTCGTCCCGCGTATCTTTAAGCCCGACGCGGTCACCGCAACTGCCAGTAGCCGCCTGCCAACGTGCAACGCCGCAAATACGGCTCGCGCTCGCAGCATCTACGCTCTGCACCTCCTCCGTAGCAGGTGCAGCAGTGCTCTGCACCGCGGCCGCACCGCTGCTGCACCATGTGCAATCGAGCGACGCGGTGCACGGCACCATTCCTGCAGCGGCGAATCGAGTGCTTTGGTGCAGGGCACCGTGCAACGGTGCAGGCGTTGCAGGGAATCGCGTCTGAATCGAATGGAGCTCTTAAGTGCTCGCTTCGCATCAATGGTTCGTCGATTCGCTTTTAGGAGTTCCCAGTCAAGTGACACATAGCGCCATTGAGCGTCACGTTGGAACACGTATCCGCGTGCCACTGGGCTGGCTAGTCTCGTGGAGTCCAGCCTCTGTAAAGGCTGTGCTTCAACGCTACGAAGCCGCGTCCGAATTCTTTGAGTGACCGTTTTTTGGTTGCTTCTTATTTTTCAAATACAGTTGTTATAACCTGTGTGATATATTTATGACCGTTTAGGGCGTTCTAAATCAATGTTTGGTGGTTCCTTTGTTTAAGTCACTTTATGGTGTTTTTTGTTGGCGTGAATTAATGGCTTTGCCTGATTTACGTTAGTTTCGGCTATTGTTTTTGAATGCTCTTCGACATTACCGTAGTTTCGTGCGTAATAGCTAGTATTGGGTTCACAATTTCTATTATGAGTTTGTCGTGTCATGTCTACGTAAGTTTTGGCTGTCTAATACCTAACTCAGCGAACGGCTGGCTCAGATAGCTGGGGTAACAAAACGCGCGTTTTTCGTAAAGTTGGTTTCGCGCGTTTTAAGTGAATTTTGGCCGTTACGTATGCGCTTCTGATGGATTTGTCCTTTTGAGGTCGGTTTTAGCCGAGCATTACAACTTGGATGTGTTAACTGCGGTGATAGGTCGTGTTTCGGTCTTTCGGGACAGCGGCGTAGTCTCCGACAATCTGCCTCAGGACGCCTTGTCAACAAGTACGCGTATTATCATTACCGCGATAAAAATAGCGCACTGCAAAGTTTATACATTCTACATTCTTGCGTGCGAATAAAATTGTAAGCAATATCTACACAAGGAATGGCCTGACCTTCACATTTAAGGGTGAAAAAACAGCGCAAAGACGGGGACTAACGGACGAAAAGACAGTACAAGCGCTGTACTGTCTTTTCGTCCGTTAGTCCCATTCTTTGCGCTGTTTTTTCACCCTGATATGTCGAACCAACTAGCCCAATCCCAAGCCTTAGTCAACTTCACATTTAGCTGAATAAAATAGACTGACTGTTAAAATAAGGATTCAGTCGTTTTAGAACCACGGACAGTCTTATACGCAGTACGGGAATCCAAATGAACCATTCGCGGAGTTTTGCTTAAAAATAGGTTCGGCGCCGACAAATTATCTGGGCTCTGTTTCCCTCATTTTTTTTTTTTATGCGAAGCCTTCGTCAGCCTTTAGCTTCCTCTCCCGTTAGCTGTCTGAACGTTTTTTTTTTAAACAAAAACAGGCGAACCTGTACAGGAGTGGCGGTGCACACTGCTTCTCGTTCGCACGGTCCTAGAAAAAAAAACCGTGAACACATGCGCACTCCATTCTTGCTCCGCAAGTAGCTCAACTCACGTGGCGCGTGCACCTAGCATTTTTTCTCGCACCTGATTGGCGTGGTGAAAAGAGCAGCCATGTCTAGCGTGCCCAAAGGGGCGGCAGTAGTCTCGTTTGCACATTTACGCGCAGTCATATGGGAAATAAGCTCCTTGAGAGAAACCACCGCCGTGAGGCATCCTGGCATTGTCGATACACAACGATGACGGACGATGATAATCAAACGCGCGTACAACAGAACCGGGAAGCCGATTTACAACTCCTTGGCCGTGGAACTGCCGATGAACGCGACATGAGACACAAAAGGATGCGTGCCGATAGGTGACGCCATGTTCCTGCAGCACTTTAGGCGGGTTTACTCCCTTCACGAGAATTTTCGCTGCCGATAACTAACATCCTTACACACTATGGCAAAAAGGACACCCTTTTAGGGGTAGTTTTGTCGCCTATAATGCCCTTAAAAAGTGTTTGAGTGTTTGTTGTGATTTTTCTGGGCTGTGTGGGTGTTAGATAAAGGGTCCCCTTAAGAGTTCAAATCATTTTGCACCAGTATACAACTATATGCCGCCGGTACCGGGATGCCTGCTTCGCGAAACGCTTCGTGCAAAACGAGTCGGAGGGTCGTGTAGCCGGTGCGACAAACTGTGGTTTAAGGCGGTCGCGAGTTGCGATACTGCTATCTTGCACTGTACAAATGGGTGTAGCCCGAAAGAACCCATTCCCGTTTGACCCCTTCCCGTTTGAACCCATTCCCAAAACGCCCTTCCCGCTTGACCCGTCCCGTGCGCGCCTGTTCCCGAAACGACCTTCCCGTTTGGGCGCTTCCTGTTTCCGCCCGTTCCCAAAACGCCCTTCCCGTTACAACCCGCTCCCTAAGCGCCCTTCTCATTTGAACCCGCATCGTTGCAACCCATTTGAATTTTTGAAAATATGCGTTACCGTCTTCGAAACTGTTCCCCAAAATGTGCTTACAAGCAACGGGTCATGCACTAAAAACTAGTATGCACCAAATTTTCCGGAATCGACCGATATTTCCGGCCGATAAAAGTTTCCGAATGCCTTAGGCCGATACTGCCCTCCTGACAAAAAATTTGTAGTGGCGAAAGTGTACTATAAAGATACCCAATATCTTGAGGAATGCACGCATTGTATTTTTCTGCAGTTGGTGTTGGTACGTGCGGCTGAAATTTATTTATCAGCCGCTTTTATGCTCATTGTTTGGAGCGGAGTTTTGTTTTCTGGTTAGAGAGATCTATAGATCAAAGATGTCTGTAGGAGAGACTTTAAAAAAGGCAAAAACATGTGCAGAAATCTGAGAATTGGCTACAAATGCCTTTCCTACGTGAGTAATGGGCAGATATTTTTATTTATTTGCTGATATTTTACGGCCTGGTCGGGCTCATGCAAGAGTGAACATAAAAACACATCAGTATTGGTTGGCGTAGTTTACAAATTCCCCACACAAATAAGTAAAAGACATAAATATGTAATAGACGCAAAGGGAACAAGGATATGCATTCGTAATGTATTCCAATTTTAAAATACGCCGATTCAACCAGAACACATATTTACAATACGTGGAGAAAATTCTTCTAACGATACCGAGTTCACTGTTCGTGCAGTTAACTTATTCCAGTAAGAAATTGCACGAGGAAACAAAGAGAACTTTCGAATAGCAATTCAGCTGATTGGCTGCCAAATAGTCTTACTATGATGTTTTCTCGCTGAACGTATGAAAGGCCCTTGGAGGTAGTATTCCCGCGAAAATTTTAAGTTTCTGTAGTAAAGAAAATTTAGGCTAAAGACGACCCTGCATGCGCTGATTAAGTGTTTGAAGGTTTGCCCTATTATGCAAATTGAGTACGATAGATTGACGGGAATAAACAGAATCAATAAAACGCAAAGCTAAGTTTATATTTTTCGCCGATTCTCATGACTGCGATTTTTTATAGCCAGATGTGGCATATATATCCAGATACATAGGGTTACTTTATTTTTATACATCTTTTTATCTTTTATAGTTTTAATGTGTTTTATTTCGACATTGATGTACACTTGCGCTATTATAACGATTAAATGTGTTAGTCCGCCAAATACGATTTCTTTCAAAGTGAGGGTGTTTTTGCGATTTTTTATTTGTGCGTCCGCGGCGCTTTTCTGGGCTTTCTGAATTTATCATTTTTTGGTTTGTTAATTTAAAAGATTTGTCAATAATTTGTTAATTGTTAATTTGTTTGTTAAGCTTTGTTAATTTAAAAGATTTGTTAATTGGTATGACGAATTGTAACCAAATGTCGTCGTCTCTAGATTCAAAAAGTGAAGCCCACGTTTGAAAAGCAGTCAATTGAGGACTCTGGATGTACTGAGCATGCTATCGCAGCGGCTGTGAACATACGGAAATAAATGAAAAACAATATGAAAATGTTTTTTATAACTTTTCATAAACGGGGTACGTTATTCTGGGAACGGGCTAAATAGGAAAACACGAAACGGGAAGGTTATTTCGCCCCGGGATGAAATGGGAAGGAACAAACGGGAAGGTTGAAATGGGAATGGGTTCAAACGGGAACCTCCCGTACAAATATCTCGCCTCTTTTCGCAGGCGACGTAGACTCTTGATACCTTCATACACAGTGTTTCGCATTTCGTAGAGGTTTCTGTCACGTTGTGGTCTCCTTAATTCTTTTATTTATTCCGTTTCGCACTTCCATCCAAGCTGCGGCAGCTTAAGATCGAACAAAAAAATTAATGAAAAAGGCCAAAAGCCCAAATATATGCTCCTTGTGCTTTGCGGGTACCAACTATCATGTTGTGATGATGCGACCCTGTCCAATCCGATTCCTTCATCGGTATGGTAAAACTAGCGGCCTCCAATTTTACGAACACCTTTCCCACGAGCCCGCTTCGCCGCCGGTGCCACCTTTCAATTGTCCATCAATTGCCCTTCAATTACCTCTCTACAATTGGCCTTATTCGCACGTCGAAGCAATCTTCGGCCATTCTATCAGTACCAACGGCAACTGCCCGCAATGGGATAATCACGCTGTACGGACGACGACGATGTCAAGGCAAATGTATCGTCTTGTCCTATCTCGCGTGAATGGGCGTAGCAACGACAATATCTCCCTCAGCCTCTTGGCCAATCCTACATAGGCAATTGCAGTCGCAGCAATCGTAATGAGATTGTATGATTAGAACACAGACAATCCAAATTCTGGGAACCTTCTTATATACAGCTGGTGCTGTACGTAAAAATGAAGGTTCGTCTAGGTAAATAGCTACCATAAACGCATTTGGGACAAGGATCATAACTTCCAATGGCACTGGAGTAAATTCATTCAAAATTGAAAACAAAGAGATACTATTGCGACGGCACTCCATCGCTGTTTAAGTTCTGAGTTTTGTATTCGTTTTTGTGCTATCACAATGTGTCATTTTTTTTCGTGAGCACGGCTCTATCCAAAACCGGAATTAAATCATGCGAAGGTCACTGCAGTAGGAACAGTCAAAATAAATCGATACAATGACTCATTCATTTTTAGGGGAATATTATGTGTGGGCTGGTTTATAAAACTGTCAAAATGAAATCAACATTTATTATAGCCAGATAAAAGCTGCAATAGGCAAATTTTAAGAATGTTTGTTTCGGTGTAAATTATATCGTTCTGGGGAATTTTTTTTGTCATCCAGTGGGGAACGTGAGGAATAAGATCAAGTCGCTGCGGGATTACTACGTGAAGGAGAAGAAAAGGGAAGAATCCAAACGGAAGCACAACTTCCGGGGCTACGTGCCCCGCTGGGAACACTTTGCGTCCTTGGAGTTCCTTCGCCACTGCACAGCATCCAGCGACCCCCGCGACTTCCGGCCCAACGTGCCCAATCTGGTGAGTGTCAGGACGGCTCAGCTACCCCTGCCCTAGTCCGTTCTCGAGAGAGAGAGAGAGAGAGAGAGAGAGAGAGAGAGAGAGAGAGAGAGAGAGACAGGGAGAGAGAGGAAGAGGGAGGGAGGGTGGGACAGAGGAAGAGACGGAGAGAAAAAAAAAACCGGGACAAATCCACTGAAGTGAAACCTCGGAAGGGGCGAAGCATGCAGTGTATCAGTAAAACACGTTGTTGGGCAAGTTGGAGCATCTTTGGTAAAACTTAGAGCACGAATCAACAAGGACGATAGAAAGACGACAAACACAAGCGCTCTAGTTGGTCGTCTTTCTGTCGTCCTTTTTGGTTCGCGCTGCAAGTTTTACCATGCAGTGTATGAGTGTATTCTTGGCGCCTTGGCGTTTTTGCCAACAGGGATGAAACCGTTGGGAGGTGGAGGTATACAGCTTGGCTGTAAAAGTCTCGTGCCTTTGAAGCACGAAGCGTTGTAGCGCGAAGCATAAACGAGTGTCCCGAGTTTTTAGTACCGTGACTACATGAGACGACGATTACGATGAAGACAAGAGACGCCAACAGCCCGAGCCGCTAAGGGGCTGCTCCACTAAAATAACCTGATTAAATTGAGCTCCCCTTCACTGGGGGATGTTGGTGGCCATTGGTGTCAGTGCAGCGACGACCGAATCGTATCCTTTGAAGTGACTCTGGGGAAGCTGAGGAACCCTGCAGCAGCTATTGCCGATACTTCTAATGCATACTGCGGTAAAAGCTGTTGCCCCACAAATCTCCTTCGGCAAATGGCAACAATTCTTGAACTTTACGATGATTCCTAGGCGCTGCTTATGAGGTAGTGATTGCGAAACCAGCAATGTCCAACTGTGGGATCCGCAAGGGTCATCTCAACAATGCTCATCATCGTTTTAAAATAGAGCGCGATTACACATCTATTATTTTCTGATGGATGCGAAAAGCGAAAACGACCATGTGTTCGAGATTTCGGCACATGTTATAGATCCCCAGGCCCTAAAAATTAATCCGGAGCCCTCCACTACAGCGCGCCTCATCGCCTGTGTAGCGTCGGTGCCTTAAACTCCACAATCAATCAATCAATCAATCAATCAATCAATCAATCAATCAATCAATCAATCAATCAATCAATCAATCAATCAATCAATCAATCAATCAATCAATCAATCAACTTGCGCAAAAACATGTTTTGCTGAGAAATCATCTTTTACTTTAGTTTTCTTTTGTTTTTAGGCTACTATGACTCAGCACCTCACATTATCTGCATTGCCAAGCAAAGGAGACATTTAACCTTACCTGCTACTCGTCTAACGGTAATTGTGTAATTAGTATTGTTTAAATTATAATTCAGGCGTCAGCACATGCCTCTGAATACTCTTACACGCATTAGGGTATTTTCGTTCTGTTTGAGGTCAAACGTTCTTTCCAAAATGAGAGACTAATTACATTGCTTGCAAGAGGACTTTCATATACCATGACGCTGTGTGGCCGTGACCTGGGCGGTATTGTGAAGGCTATAAACGGTGATTCTTGGTAGCGGCATATCTTCTGTATCCAGCCCTCATTCCTTTTATTATAACGGGCTGAACCGTCCCACTTGCCGGAATAATTTCTTGCTCGTCGCTGTCTATATCACTGTCGCTTGTGTGAACTTTCGCCAAGTGGCTCTGCGTAGGCCGCACCCTGCGTGTTTACTCCTTGATATTAGTACCAGTTCCGCAAGTATAGCATTTGCAAAAGGGTAATTAAACGCGTTGATATGCCGTGTACCCTGTCTACACCAAGCTAAAAGTTACCAAACCGCGTTTATGTATTATGAAAATGCGTAGAATTGAGCTAAGAGAACATTTTGAAGTGCAAAAAGTCATACCCAGCTTTCTCGCTCAAAATTCCAACCTCTCAGGAACCTAGCAAAACCACTTTAGGAAAGTGATATTTGGCATAACGCCAGAAGTCAACGTGAAGATGAAAACACTAAAAGAAGTTTCCAGGATTCTGAATATTTTTTTGTGTAATTCGCTGTCAAATCTTATTCCTAATGCATTTCTAAGGGATAGTTTCCATGGCTCAGGAACCTAGTCCCGACACGTGCGCGACTTGAAACTGTGCACAAAGCAAGTATTCACCCCAAGTATTAGCTGTGCAAATTTTCATTTCGCTAAAAAATTGCAGAGTAATCACTGTTGAAAGGACTGCCATGAGCGGGAAAGCTGCACACGTATGAGTCGCGAAAACACAACGAACATACCGACTCCAGGCCGTTGGTGTTAAACCCGCCATTTTAGCGCTACACGACTGAGGCCGCACACTAAATTTTTTTACACCCTTTTTTGGCCAAAAGGGTGTAAAAATCTTGTCCCATGGCTAATACCCTTAAAAGGTGTTTTTGCAATAAAAGGGTGTAGGGATAAAAAAAGGGTGTTGAGCTCTACACTCCTAAAGGGTGTTGAGGATGCTCAGCACCCTAAAAAGGGTGTTGAGCATCCGGCAAGCGCAGTGGCATTGTGAATCGGCGGAGCGCGCAGCATTCAACACAAGCAGTCAATACACACAAGTTACTTTTTTTTTCTTTATTGCCTGCTTGGCGTCAACACAACACGCACTGCTCAGTACACAAATTAGTAGCTCCAGCCACCAATCGGCTAAAGGTAGTGGCTTAAAACATTTTAAATTGCGCTAGAACATCCAGAATGGGTAACCACTCAGGCTCTTGCGGCATGACTCGATAAACTTCTCTTATATAAGCAACGCTTTCAATGAAGTACTCTCGCACTGTACGAGCATCTTCTTCGCAATTTTGAACCTCCATGCGAGTTTTCCACATAGAATGCAGACTAAGTGCCATGAATATATCATAGGGCATGCCTCCATCATTGTTAATGGGCAAAAAGCGAATGCCATAAGGCGTTAATGGTAAGTCCTTTTTCGGGGTTCGTTGAAGGATGTCCCAGTGAAACACCGCATCCCAACAATCCAGAAAGATGTGCTCAATTGTTTCCAGCTTTTGGCATAATCTACAGTTAAGTGTCCATGGGTGTACATATAGTCCTTTTTCCTGCAGCCAGGGTTTTACAGGTAGCCTGCCGCTATGAAGTTTAAAGAAGAAAGATTTTACAGATGAACGTACTGGCATTTTTAGAACATCTTTTCCTGAACCCACTGCATATAACTGACGATAAGCCGAAACAGGCAGACACACATCAATCATAACTTTGTACAAACGTTTCCGCGGTACACTACTCAACTACTCCGAGGAAAACCTAACCCTTAAAATCCTAATTCCACCACTTAAAATCCTTAAATTCCACCACTTCGCGCAAGAACCCACGCACACGTACAAATCGCATTTGAGAAGTTGAAACTACATAGTGTGGAATAACATCACGTAGTCGGACTTGTACCACAGTATGTAGAAAGCAATCTCTTTGATCTCTCAGAAATATAAACGTATTTGTCGGATAAACAAATGTGCCAGTTCTAATCAACCACTTTTCACCGAGCGAAACAAATTCGTTCGACTCATGCGCTCCCAACTTGAGCCCCACAAAAACACCGCAAACACCCTGTGCAGCTTTTGTATGTTCCTTCTTGACATACAAATCGCCTGTGGGACGTACCATACCTTGGCAACAGCAGACACATTACATACTGATGCACGGGCAAACATTAACAGATCCCTTCCCCCCCCCATTGTGTTAATTTCTTTCTAACTCTATCAGTTTCTCCGTCCCAGTACTGTCTAGCGTCCTGGTAGTTTTCAAGTGGGATGCCCAGATATCTGGCCGGAGTTTTCGTCCAAGGAATGTTCTCGAAAAACACTGGCCCACTTGGCCAGTCGCTATGCCAAAATCATATGCACTTGTTCCAGTTAACTGCACTGGTAGACAACTCGGAAAATCGCTTTAGATCGTTCAGTTGGAACACAAATGAATTGAGCAAGAAAACCAACGGGATGCAAGCGGTACAGGGAGACCATACTTACTTAGTGGTACATGTGGTGTTCTTGCTTTTATATCCAGCAGAGGAAAGCCCCCCAATCGAGTCGGTGGGCTTGTCGCAAAAAACAGATATTTTAGCGCTTATTTTGGAAGTATGGATTTTACTTTGAGACTAAACAAATTAACACGCGGATTTGCAAAAACTTTTTAATTATGACGTAGTTTTTGTGTTCCATAATTTATGGAATTTTATTAAATACCAAACAAGTCTTCCCCGCCACCCCAACACCCTTCAAAAAGGGTGTTCGTTATTTCAACACCCTTTTTCCCAGAAGGGCCTAAAGCTACAAATTAGGGTGTTCGAAACTAAGAAAAAGGGCGCAAAGAAAAAGCGTGCAAGAAAAATGGTGTGAGAAAAGACGATCAACTAAAAATAAGGTGAAGAGACCACCAACTTTGGAGGCATTTTGTGCCTGTTTACACGGGTGGACTGAACATTTTCTCCAAGCGGTCGGTGTTTCGTACCTCACGATGTCTAAAGCAATATGAATTGGCATAATTTATTACCAGTGGAGCTCTTTAAGCTTGAGATATTTTAGGTGGCGTTAGCAAAAAAATACGAAGAAAAAACTGCGGCACCTATATATGGTGCACCAGCGCAGATAGGGTATCGTAACAGTGAAGTCGGCATTCGAGCTTGTTAGAGTGGGAGCACAGGGGGCGTTTGCGTAAGCGCACCTCTTGCTATACCATTTCAAAGGTACTAGACTTTTTTGGATTCTAAAAGGCAGACGAATTGGCGCAGCTTGCAGTAGGGGTGCAAGGCTGGAGAAACAGCATAGCTGGGGGCCGCCCTAGCTTGTTTTCCCCTTGGATCCCCAGGCAGTGAGGGGGGCGGGCACACTCACTGGAACAGCCTTGTAAAATCCGGTTAAATTTGGCCTCACCCCTCAGCGGTCATCCTAGCTTAGCAAGAACATTGCAAAGCTTAGCAAACACAACAAAACTTATCAACACCGGAAGAAACTAGGTCGACCCTCAGCTTCGCTGTTATTTTTTTGCAACTGAACACCTATTTCACACCGTTTCAACAACCTACATTAGGCCAAGCGTGTTGCAGTCGGTAAACACCCTTTTCGCCACACGACTATAGTCTTTTTAATTTTGAAGGTTCAAATTGGTGTTTCACGTGCCAAAGCTAAATTTGGGGCATGAGGTGCACCGCGTATGGAAACGAGCGATAATTGCATACGCGCCATTATTTTTTTTGCGTTTGAAAATTTCTTGCGAGTAGAGGAGTATATGAGGGGATGTCTTGTTCTTTACAGTGCTGTTATGCATCCAAATGGCTTTAATAAATGAACAGCTGAACACCTTTTGTACACCCTTTCATCACCCTAAGAAAAAACCAAGGGTGTTGAAGTTGATCAACACCCTTTTGTGCGCACAAAAAGGGTGTAGAGCAAGAAAAAGGGTGTTGAGATGCAAGCAAAAGGTTGTAAAGGCCTTCCATCATTCTTTTTTCACGTATTTTCCCTTTTCTTCCTTTTTACCTTTTCCCCCTTTTTGGCTAAAAGGGTGTAGAAAAGTTTAGTGCACGGGGAGGAGGATTGTTTCAGCCGTAACCCAAGGGAATACGATGATTGTCCAGAACGAACCACTGGGTGGCACTGTGTGGGTACAAGAATTCTAGAAGGCTAACGATGAAATACGGAAAGAACAGCAGACAATCCAAAACAGCCAAGGTAACCAAAAAAGAGGCAAGGCAGATTGAAACGAATAAATCTAGGGAAAAAATGGAAGCGAAACATCGTTAGAGATGTACAGGGCTGAGTAATGGAACATTAGAAATGAAAATTTCTACGATAATTCCCAGGGCAGTGATTTGCTTTTTGAGGCTAGAGCAGGTTGCCTGCTCACTAACAGTTTTGTGGGGAAGTATTCACAAAATCATGGGGTATACGTGGTCTGCGGAAAAGAAACAGAAACTATGCGGCACATATGCGGCACATATCCATCCAAATCTACATGAAGGGAATATTCGGCTTCTAGAAGCCCTAGGATTTAAGGGTATCACAGTGGAAGTTAACTTCAAGGCTGTCGAGGGGACGAAGAGAAGATTCGAATGCTGGCGGAAGAAAAGCAGAGAGGGGAATATTGCCTAGTACAGTTACCACCTGTAACAGGGAAAAAAAGTGTTTTGAACCTAATAAGCTTTTTGTGCCTGCCCTAAGCAGCGCTTGTATTAAACCAAGAGTGTAAAACATGGGTATATTAGTCCTTTTTCGTAAGATGACATGTCGTCACCCCGCTACAAAGGGAAAACCAATAGCAATCATCAATCATCATCATCATCAAGCGTCGGGCTTTTCTATCTGGGAATGGAATCTCGCTTTTCACCAAGCAGCGATGCACAGAAACTGTGACAAACAATAGCAACTGCCAATAAAACAGATAACTTAAGGCATGATACTGGAGACCTAGATGATGAGAGAGTTCTGCATAAAACGCAAGCTGTGACCAGTATCTCTCCATAAAATGTTTGCTATCGGCTGCCACAAGTCAAACAAGTGTGCGAGTAACAGGGGCTCGTGAATTACTGTAGCCGCCATGCTTAAGGACCCTTTCTGTGGTTAATTACCCGAAGCCCTTAAGAACTACTTTCCTGGCGGCAGCAAGAGCAACGTCAGTGGGATGGTTCCTACAAATGTAAATTGTAACAGTGGGTCCATCTTGTCGTGCTCAGAAAAAGCTGTTGGGCATTTTCGTGGAGTGCACATACATAATGTGCACTGCGGTGTAATGTTAAACGGAACCGGTGAGAGGATGGCCGCCGCGCTCCGTGCAGTGCCGGCGCCGAGAAGTGGCAAGAATCGTAAGCATTCGGCCAATGGGCGCGCTGGCCGCACGGGGCGGGTTGGCGACGCGCACGTCGTCTGCTACGCCGCGCCGCCGTGCCGTTCAGCTTCCGAGAGCTGGGAAATATCGTACTGAAAAGGATGGAATGATCCTTCAAGTGTGGAATTTCCTAGCTCTAACAAGCTTAGCGGCACAGCGGCGCCCCGTAGCAGACGACGCGCGGCTGCTCTCGCCTCGCAAATTAGTGTGTAAGTGCTAGCAATTTATGATTTTCGCCAATTCTCCTCGCGGCGGCTTCTTTTTAACAGCAGATCTCACCGTACGTACCCTGTGAATTGGCACAGGCAATCAAGTGCGAGCCACCGGAAGTGTACCCAGCATTTCCAGATGGCGAAGGCCCGGGCAGCATGATCCTTCCTCCATTGGCGGATGACAGCTCGGATGACGACGGGGAGCCGGCGAGTCATGCCCACCAGGGTACCAGAACAGCAGCACAGGGTATCCCACCTCAGGAACGACCCAATACGAGCTTGCTGCAACCTGGGCCTTCTGGGACGACAACAGCTATTGCAGAGAATTGGCCCAATCTAGGCCTTCTGCAACCTGGGCCTTCAGGAATGACAATGTTCCACTATTTCCCTAGTCGTTTGGTTCTTGCTTTTGAACAAAATCTTGCACTCTGAAAACAAAGGCACGCATCCACAATCGCAACAATGCTGCCCAATGTGGCGCTACTTCTTTTTTGCGCTATACATCTGTTAATAAGCTTAAAAGTTGTTTTTTGATCATGGAGCACCAACGAGCTCGAACCCACACGTTAAGTTCTGCTTAATTGGTTGTTCTTGTTCCAGCCAATGCCACCAGCTGCCGCGAGCCCAGCCGAGCCGTCTGAAGGGAACGGACGGCCTGTCGTCAGTCCAGGACCGGGACATCACTCACCCGACAGCGGACTTGAACCTGAGCTGAGTCAGGGCGCCATAGCGCCATGCCCCGTGCCTCTGGAAGATGAGGGCGAGGTTCTGTTCTACCAGCTGCTGATGGTACAACTGGCCGGAATGAGCGAATATGATCAGGGCGTCGCAAAAGTGCGCATGCAAGAAGCGATGTTCGACATCAAGCACAACTTCGAGCCTCCTTCGTCGCCGGGTGGACCAGCGCCCTGACTAGCTTCGGCCGCCAGCAGAAGCTCTACTCTGCCGTAGGAACTACGGTCGTGACTTTGGCGTTACTACCGCGGTGCGTATGAGCGTTTTGACAAACTGAGCTTGCTATCTCCGATGGCGTGTCAGGCACGGCGCTAATTAGGCAGCCCGTCAAAACTTCTTGAGTTGTTCCAATTGAATGTGGAGACAATAAAAATACCTTGACTTTCCGCCAACAGTGCCACACCTTCGCTTCCACGGATGGATGACAGACTACTTATCTGCAACAAAACGCGAGCGCTCTATCTGTGTGGGGGACGTTCTCATTGTGGAAGTACTCACAGAACGCAAACTGTGAGTAGAAAAGCAGACTTATGGAGGACTTTGTTTTACGGTTGCTAATTGGCCACAAACGCGAAACATAATCACAACAATCTGTATGGCACAGAACCGCAGATACGTCCACTGCGATGAACAGCTCGGTGTGCTGCATACTTCAATCCAATTTAAGGCGACCTTACTCGGACGCCACGCTTTAGCTCCATACCCACAGAAATCCTGTAAATTATAGTAAAAAGGAAAAGTGTGTATCCGAAACGTAAACTTAATTCTACATAAGTGGGTGGAAAACGCGTTTCCCGTACTGTTATTGCATCGCCCGGTAGAAGTGGCCGTTTTTTCTTATGCCATGGAAAACAAAAACAGTCGTTCGTAGAGATTTGGGCGCACTTTAAAGACCACAAGTGTGTTTAAAGCAACCGGAGCCTTCCACTACAGCCACTCTCGTGACCAAAGTGCTGCTTCCTAATGTAGAACCCAGGGGCGGTATTCTCGTAACTGTCCCTTTTGGAAACGTTCCTTTTGAGTCCCTTTCGTCGTGACGTACTTCCGGTTAAGGAGTGGGCGTTGGCAGTAGGTTTGTGTCGCTTGCATTACGTCACTTCCGGTTGTTGCTTTTAGCCAATCAGGGCTCGCCAAAAGGGACACCTTTGAAAGGGACGCAAACGGGACAAAACTCGACAATACCACCCCAGTTTCAACATTGATCTTTCCACAAAAGCCGTTTCTGTGTAGAAGTTTTGATATTAGAACTACGCTGGCGGTTCATACAGGAGTTCAACGCAATGTGATGTCGAACTATTATTTTTTAGCGCTGTTAATATCTTTTGGAACCTCAGTTCGTTTCACTCCCAAGCGGATATCCCTGAGTAATGAGGTCCAAGGTATAATGGCGGCTTACGCATAGCGCATATTAGAGGACGAACATTGACCTGTTTGATTTATCTTCGCATACCAATGTGTTGTGGACACGGCGTGGTACACGTGTCATCCTCGTGTAAACATGAGCCCAGATAAGGTACTTCCTGCTGTCGATTGTACACTGGACGCGCTCGTGTGATAAGGCAGTGTGCAACGCGGTGGAGCTGTGGCATTTGACGGACCGTAATAGGAATGTCTATGTCCAGGATATTTCTTGATTAGCAGTATGTTGACTTATGTTGTCTACCGCAATGGTAACCCTTTCTTAACTGCGTGGCGCCCCACGTTAGGGGTCGCTAGCCGAAAACAAAGCAATTCTAAACGCTGAGTGCCCTCAGTTGACTCAACTAGGCAGCTTCAACGTGTGGTACGCGATTTATTTAACACCTTCGACGTCACTGAGGTTTCGTTTCAAATCTGAACCCTATGCCTGCGGCGTGTGGAGGTGTGGAGTAGGGTATAGTATAATCAAGACAACCATGCAAGACATCATACGAAAAACACTGGAGATAGGGTAAAGTTGGTTGAAAACATTCCTATGAAAGTTAAGTTTGCTTACATTATTTGAAGGCGAAAGTCTAGCGATTACTGATGATTTGTCTATCTCTGCATCGTCTTTCCGCATCTTTCCTCGCTTCATTTACTCGTCTTTTGCCGCTAATTGCTCCGACAAGCTGGATGACCGCAAGACATACAGCACCTTCTTCACAGTTAAAGCTCTCCTCGCGTACACCCTCTCTTCGCACGTGTCACCAGTGCACATTTCCCGTTGCAAGCACCAGCGTAACTTTTTTTTCCCATTTCGCTGTGGTGCTAGCCTGCTCTGGCAACCTTTGAAGAAAACCCGCACCAACCGAATTTATTTTCTCTTTATTGCGGCGGCCACTATGATACCACTAGTGTTCACGCTGCCGACGAAGGCCGCGCCTACAGTCACTTGTCGCGTTTCATGGACAACTAAGGCTTCCGGCTTACTCACTCGCCTTCACAGTACAAAGTACCGAGTTTTGCTCCCGCCCCCTGAAGACAAAAGGAAAGTAAATTTTCTGACAATAAAGTGCGGTGATAATTCTGTTTCACCAGGTTTTCTATAACCATCGTCACGCGCGGACAATTTTTAGTAATTTAATAGCTGCAATTGAAGCCCGTAGATTTAGCTTAGGGGTTTTCGTTCTATAGTTCCGGTGACTTATTAAATACTCAAAACCGTCCCAAACGATTTATCTTACCAGTACTACAAAATCCTGCATCATGGCACCCTATCAAGGATGCTATGCTGTAGTAGCTTCTAATTCCTGCTCTCGCAAACTTCGGTAATATCGCAGGAATGCAAGAAGAAAAACAAGCAAGGTGAATAACAGGGTGGAGTAAAGATTATAATAATATAGTTACGAGAATTCGGGAAAAAAATTTTGTCACCAGACTTTTAACGCACGACAGCGCGACGTCCTTATACACGGACGCACGCGACGTCACGCGTTTTTGAGGAGTGGCTAAGTTACTTTTCTTTTTTGTTGTACCTCATATCAGCCTCATATACTTGCGCATGAAAACCATCAGCAGGAATTTCATTTTAGAAATCGCTTGTGTTGGTTGTTTCTTCCTTTTCGTTCCCGTTATCCGCATTGATTTTACAGTGAAGTTGTTACGTAATGACTCCACCGTTTTCTCGCTCTCCGTCGGATGAGAAAAGCCACTCTTTCTCTCAACTCCCGGGCCGGATTTCTCTGTAGGGGCCGTGGCTGACGGCACGTGTTCACCTATCGAGGATTATGCACGCCCTCTTTCTCAGCCCCCTGTTAGCCTCCGGCGCTTAGGGGCACTGACAGACATTTTGCATGTTTTGTTTTGTTGTTGTTGTGATAAGTAGCTAATGACCTATTTATCGCGTGTAGAATCCTCGTTTGCTTCAGAGCTCGACACGGTTGCTTAATTAATGATGTTTTGAATGTGGCTAGTAGCAGTTTTGGTTGTATTCGGTATAAACAAAGCTGCCCGCGGGACTGTCGGACGGATATCACAGAGCAGAGCTGACGTAGCGCTGTCAATTCCGCTTCGGCAGCAGTTACCGCTAATGCCCCTACGTTGTGATCTCGTCCGCCGCTTAATTAAAAATTGGCCGCGTATCTGCTCCTATCGTTGCAAATGCTGTCAAAAGACGATAGTCTTTATCGGCTTTTGCGAAGTAAATGCCTCCCTTCGCTTTCCCGCTCCCCTCTCATGTTGTTCCTCTTGCGTCGCGCTCCTTCCAAGGTAAAGACGCCAGAGGTTTGCTTAAATCATTTCAAATTTCCCGCGTTCCACTGCTCCAAACCGGGTGTCTCGATGCGAACGCTGCCGTACGGCGAAGACGCGCGTTAATCGAGGCGCCCTACTTCAACGTTTATAGAACCGCGTTTCCCTACTCCACGTGCGTTGCAAGCAGAACATGGAACCTATCTAGTGGACCCTTTCGCCACTTGGTTTCTCCAAATGCCGCCAGAAGCTATATGGCGCGGTCGACAGCAGGCGACGGCGGAGTGATATTTTTTTTCTTCAGTTGATGAAGTATTTTATCTCGCCAAAATCAAACATGTACGATTTTTTATAAAGGAACACTGCAAATATCACTTCTGTATTAATTTTGTTGTCTTATATATGCGTAATGTCTTGTTGTTCTTCAACAATATTTACAAGTATGAACATTACTACGGACTTAGACGGGCACATTTAGCTGTGACTATATAAGACTATTGCGCAGGCATTGTTTTAATTTGGCCGGGTGGCTGAATCGAGTCACAGACAGACAGACCAAAATTTCTGGGTTTAAGTAGCCCAAGAAAGACTATCGTCTTTAAAAGCGACCGTGGACATGAGTCAGACGCGGCGAGAGCATATTGCTGCGCGGCTAGACAACGCCCCGCGACGCTCGAAACAGTACGTTGGGAGACGCGCGCTGGGAGCAGACGGCCGCTGTGGCCGCAGGTCGAGATTCGCTATCCCTTCGCCTCCTGCCGCCGCTTCTTCGCTGCGCTTACGGGATGACCGCTGCGCAGCTTATAGCGGCTCATGCAGTTTTTCGGTTTTCTTTCGCTTCTTTTAAATGCAGAGCATTTCTTTAACTCACGTGTAGCGTCCGCCGTCCGTCCGCAACAGCTCAGCGCGCAGGCGCGCCCTCTCCCCCACTCCTCCTTTCCCGCATCACGCTACCCTCCTCGCTCTCAACAACAGGTCCGCACCCCTCCCCCTACACTATATAAAAAAATAATACTTATCGGCGCCTGGTTTCGATCCCACGACCCTGCGGGCGGAACGCAAGGTACATGGTGCTCTTCCCAATGCGCCACAAAGCCGACACAGAAACAAAGGCTACGAACGCGCCTTATATCCTTGACTCATTCAAACTACGTCAAGAAGCTGCTGATACAACGCATTCACTACCTGTGGGCGGAACGCGAGGTACATGGTCCTCTTCCCACTGCGCCACAAAACCGACACAGAATCAAAGGCTACGAACGCGCCTTATATCCTTGACTCATTCAAACTACGTCAAGAAGCTGCTGATACAACGCATTCGCTACCACCAACTCCATAAACACTAAACGTTAACGCAATATCCCCTATGCGACGCATTTACTCGAGTCCCCCTCGCGGGAAGATGGGCCCAATTTTTTGCCTTTCCGCGCCCTAAACAACTTGTTATGGTGATGGCTGTAAGCAAATAGTAAGTTTAGGGCACTTCAAAAAACAGCTGTGTCCTGATGGAGTGCACGAACGCCAACAAGAGCTATCCACGGACGCGTTACTGCGCGCTTCTTCGCCTCTCTTACGTGCGTCGGCGACGGCAGCAGCAGCAGCATGTCATCACTGTCACCTCCGAATATGTCAGGCGCAAGTGGATTTTATTGTCGCCTCATTTAGACCTGATACTGGCACAGTGAGAGGTTGGTTTGGTTTTGCTGCGCGGACAACGAATGCGGCTTTGTTTCGAATATATACATCGTAGGAAAATGATTCGGGTATGTGATAACCTAGTGCCTGACAATAACTTGTGCCTTTTATAGGAATAGAGGCCACGCGAACATGTTAAGTATATTCCAAGTCGGTGGGTCATTAAACTAAGTTTATAATCCCTGAATAATTTGCATAGGATTTTGTCGTCCTCAGCCGACTGCAACGTACGGCCCATTATACATTCACAAGTTCAGTGGGGAAAAGCTGCTAGTGGGTAACATAGCTACTGTTTTTTTTCATTCTTGAGTATGCTTCGTTGCATACACGCTGCAGATAGCAACATTTGATGAGAACCAATACGCTCGTTATTTAACGATCAGAACGCTCAAACATTAAAGGGGTAACCACATGCAGCGACGGCGACAAGTGACGCGAAAAACGTAACGTAATTGGTAAAACAAACAGTGTGTGCGGCAGCGAGAAGCGAAAAAAATTACACCATCTTCCCGTGGGGAACCCTGATGAGGATGCGAAGCATCGTGGCGGTTCCGTGTGGTTCCATTCTGTTGTTGTTATGTTGAGTGATGTGGTTTTTACTAGAGCCAGAGGGAATTCCGCGTCCGGGTCCACACCGGTGGCAAAGGCACGCAAGTGCTGTTGTGTTACGGTGAGTAGGCGGTGATTCTCGAGGCGCCGAAACTCGCCCATCATGTTCTTGTCGATGTTGTCTCTGTGGTAGACTCGGTAGTCTCCGTCAGCTTTGGTGAGGTAAAGGTTGTTAACATTGGTGCGCCGGCTGAGAGCAATGTACACGCCCTCCTCTTCGCAGCTTTGTCTTCTCGTTCTTCTTCTTCGGCGGTTCCCCTACGGGAAGATGACGACGGTGGTTGAACGCGAACCTATCTTGTGATGGATTCTTTGGTTGGCCAATCCCTAGGGGCATCCTGCCACAATCAGCATCAGAGGCGCTGCGGACGGGGCTGGTTGAGCTGCAAGGCGCGTGGCGCTTCCCGCCACAGCTTTCCCACGGGAAATTCAGCATCCCCCTCTAAAGTTTTCAGTTCGTCGTTTCCGTTGACGTTCAGCTTCGCGTGCCTTCGTTGTATCAGTAGCTTCTTGACGTAGTTTGAATGAGTCAAGGACATAAGGCGCGTTCGTAGCACTTGCTCCTGTCCCGGATTTGTAGGGTAGTGGGAAGAGCACCGCGTACCTCCCGTTGCGGCCAGAGAGTCGTGGGATCGAAACCGGGCGCCGCTAACTATTTCTTTTTTTTATAGTGTAGTATCGCGGAGCTGTGGGTGTAAGGTGGAGAGTTGCGCATGCGCAGTGAGCGTGTGGACGGCGCCGCCATCAACGACGCAGGACAAGGCGAGCCTAGAAATGCTCCGCATTTAAAAAATGGCCGCGTATCTGCTCCTTTCGTTGCAAATGTCGTCGAAAGACGACAGTCTTTGTAGACATTTGCCGAGGAAATGCCTCGCTTTGCTTTCCCGCTCACCTCTCATGCTGTTCCATCTCTATCTTCTTCATTTTGACATTCATGGGTACAAATGCCTGGAGCCCAGACAAAAAGCCCTTCAGACAGGCTTGACGAGGTCTGTGCCACCTAATTTGAGCGTACATCATCCAGAAAGCATTTTTCTAAGCTACAAAAATAAAACTTAAAAAATGTACAAAACGTTTAGCAGCAACATCCAACATGATCCGGTTTTCGTCCGTAACAATGAATGACAGTCACAGTTACACAATCACAGTCACGCAAGAAAAAGACACTTTGTATTCCAAACTAAATAAATGAGGCACCCAAAACAATCCTGAAATATGCATTTAAAACAGTTTTATAGAATATATAGATGCTGACAATAAATGACTTTCACAGTATCACAATCAAAGTCATACAAGGAAAATACGTTTTGTATATCACACAAAATAAATAAATGAGGCACTCAAAACAATCCCAGAATATACATTTAAAACAGTTTTGTAGAAATAAACACTGACAACAAAGAAGTTCAGTCACACGATAGCCTGTTTAGTAATGATGGCAATGAGTACTGAAGCGACAGTTTTCCGTAGTTTGTTCGCGGAAAAGGAATGTGCCATTTTTCAGAATGGCGTGTTGGATAGCTGGGGCAATTCAGAGCCAACTTAGATAGCGAAGCAATGAAGTTGTTATTTTGCTTCATTCCCATATGATATCGTTTAAGCAAAGTGTCGTTGTACCGATGATGAATTTCGCGGACGCTCAGAGATTTAAAAAGAGGTGCGGTATGTGCGTCATGCGCAACATTTGAAATCGCACGCACCGCTTTCTTCTGTATTCGTTCAGGCCTTGTAATTTTAGTAATCGTGGTGTTCCCCCATACTAAGAAGCAGTAGCTAAGGTGTGAAAGAAATAAAGACTTGACTATGAGTAGTTTAATGGTGGTGGGCAAGACGAATCGCAACCTGACAAGAGTTCCGGCGACGCGTGCAACCCTGCTTGAAACTAAGTCAGTATGTTTTGTCCAATTAAGGTGCTCTTCAAATATAATTCCCAGGCTTTTTACAGAAGCACCAATCTCTATTTTCGATGCACCAATAAGCAGTTCCCGATCCACACTGTAGTTGTGACTTTTGGCCCTAAACATAACTGCTTTTGACTTTGTGCTGTTGATAGTCAAGTAATTAAGCATGCTCCACTCGTTAAGGGTCGCTAGAACACTGTTGGCTTTAGTTAGTAGTTCTGTAGCATTACGAGAAATAAAAAACAAAGTAGTGTCGTCGGCGTAGATAACCAACTTTGTATAGCTGTCAACATTTGCTACGTCATTTATATAGATATTAAATAATAACGGCCCAAGAATGCTGCCTTGTGGTGCGCCCGACGTTATTTGTTTGATTTCGGAAACTGCATTATCCATAACGACCTTCTGGCGCCCAAACGAAAGGTAACTTTTTATTATGTTTAAGTATACGCCTCTAAATTCATAGTGTTCCAGCTTATTTAACAGTGTTAAGTGGTTTATGCGGTCGAACGCCTTCGAAAAATCAATAAAAATGCCAACTGTTAAGAATTTTTTTTCTATGGAACGCAACATTATTTCCTTTTGGGTTAGCAGTGCCGATGCGCTTGATAAACCTTTGCGAAAACCAAAGTGTGAAGGTGTTATTATGGTGTGCTTTTCACAGAACGAGGTCATTCTTTCCTTTATTACTCTCTCTAATCCTTTTGAAAAAATTGGTAGAGCTGATATTGGTCTATAATTGGATAAGTTGTTTTTGTCTCCCCCCTTGACAGAACAGCCACTTTTGCTATTTGCATGCGTGCGGGAAAGATACCATGTGAAAAGGCAAGGTTATAAACGTGCTCTAGGGCGGCGCTGATAATATGTGTAGTGTACTTTACCGGGCCAATCTGTATGTCGTCAGCGTCCCGTGCTTTACTATTTTTAAAAGAAAGATAGGTATGGGTGATTTCGGCACAGTGTGTTGGTAATAAAAATGCGCTGTTACTGTTTGGGGATGGCATATATTTCCCATATTGCGCATTGTATGCGCTGTTATCAAGGGAAACAAGAACGTTATTGCATGCGTTTGCCAGTGCTGTCCCAGATGTTGGCGTTCCATTTAGTGCAAGTTCTTTGATTTGAATTTGCCCCAGTTCTCGCCCGAGAACGCTGTTATTTTTTTTTTTTTCACAAAATATCGCTGCGTTGCATAGTTTGCGTACTAAATAAATTACTGATATACCTGCGTTTAGCTTGTATCAAGACAGCTGTAACGTTGTTGCGAAATTTTTTAAATGCGCGCGCAGGTCGCTTGGGTCTCTAGTTTGTAGGAATCGTCGGTATAGATTGTCTTTTTGTTTAATCAATGTTAATGAGTGACATGTTATCCATGGTTTTTGGCTTTTCTTGGGGCACAATGTTTTGGTCTCGAATTTTTTTTTGTATATTCTAAGGAAAATTGACATGAAGGCGTCATAGGCAGCGTCAGGCTCAGTTTTATTGTAAACTGCTTCCCAGTTCACTAGTGACAGCTCGTTGCGGAGAAGTTCTAATGTGATTGGGATTATATCTTGATAACTAATTCTGGGGTTTTTTTTGGAGTTGTTTTTAAAGAGCCATCGAACATTTAAAAAAATGGGTAAGTGATCACTCACTTCAGCTTCTATAACGCCGGACTGAAGCATTTCTGCGGCCATATTGGTAATGAACACATCAATTAAGGTTGCCGATGTTTCAGTTATACGAGTTGGGGAAGTAACAGCGTTAATGCAGGCATTTGAATCCAGTAAAGTCGTAAGCTCGCACTGTGTTGAAGTTTTGTTTAGCATGTTAATGTTTACGTCACCACCCAAAACAAGTGTGAAGGAATTATCGTTTACCCATCCCAGGAAGTTATTCAAGAAAGCTAGGAATTTAGGAATACAACCACAAGGTGGGCGATCTAAAACAGAGAAGACGTATTGTGTGCACATAACTGTTAATACTTCAAAGTCATCATTATTTTGGCAGAATTTCTCAACTAAGTCACATTTTGCATCGTTTCTAGTCATTAGCAGAATCCCGCCTCCTTTTTTAGTGCGGTGGTTGAGGTAAGGCGTTGTGTAACCAGGTTGTTTCCAAACTTCGTCGTCGTTCTGATACCATGTTTCGGTGAGCATTATTACGTCAAAGGAAAATCGAAAACAGGAAATAAAATTACCGAGGTTTAATGTAGAATATCATTTATTACCGAAAAACCAAGCATCCATGAATTTTTTAATAAAGGAACACTGTAAATATCCCTTGTGTACTAATTTTTTGTCTTATATTTGCGTAATGTCTTGTTCTTGTTCAACAAAGTTGACAAGTATGAACATATAAACCGGGCTTAGGCGTTTACATTTGGCTGTGAGTATATAAGAATATTGCGCAATATCACTTTTTCTTTGGCCGGGTGGCTGAATCGAGTTACAGACAGACAGACGGACGGACAGACAGACAGACAGACAGACAGACAGACAGACAGACAGACAGACAGACAGACAGACAGACAGACAGACAGACAGACAGACAGACAGACCAAAATTTCTGGGTTTAAGTAGCCCAAAAAAGACTATCGTCTTTAATAATGCATTGCCGCCAATGCCCTCCGTCGTCGTCGCTTCCGCTCGCTTGTGGCCTGCTTCTGGCCGGTAAAAAGCTCGCTACGGCGACGGCCCGTCGCCTGCCGCAGTCGCCGCCACCACCGGCCTGTGTAAAAATTTTTCGCTCGGCTGTGTCACCCACAATACCTGTTTGCTGTACCCATTGTGTGAGATTTCTCGCGTCGCTCATGGCCGTAGACGCATGTATTACCCTTTAACTGTGCGGGATGTACGCCCCGAAAAGTCCCGTTTCCGTCCGTCGTGTCCTCAATCAAAACGCAAAAACCCTCTATGGACAGCATTTCAGTATGCTGCTGTGCACGCGGCGGTCACTAAAATTATAGTACTTTTAGTGACTGCCAAGCGCTACATGCGCTCCTGTCACTTAGCTTATTGTACGCAATTCTTTGGAGCCGTGCAGGTAGCCACAACCCTTGCACGGCCGCCACTCTACCCCTAGCCGCCGAGCTAAGAGTGCGGGGTAGCGCTGCCACTATTCGCGGGACCGTGCTTCTTACCTGCGAAAACATTCGGCAAGGATACCAACACTCCGCGAAACAAAAGGATTGAAATGGTGCAACAACTGATGCAGTTTGCACAAGGATACAAAAGCCGCCCTTCAGATCTACGCAACGGTCAAAATGAGTCCCAAAAAATTACGCCCACCTCCCCTCGCGGGAATCCTGGTGTGATGCGACGCTGAGGGGGGTTCAAGCGCAAGCGCAGAGCAACCGTCGACCGAAAGGCCACCGGAGAGTGGCACACCGGTTATATGCGCAGCGCGCCCGAAGGCGAGGAGACCGCGGAGAGAGAGAGTACTGCACATGCGCAGCACCGCGCGCAGCACCGCCCACCGGCGGAGTGAGAGCGCGCTGGGCCGCACACCCGCAGATGTTGAGAGAGAGTGTTCGCTCTCACCTGGGCACGCGCCGGCGCCAGTGCGTCTGCCGCGGCTATGACGCAACACAATCCAACACAATCCACTTTAATCCAATCCAATCGAAATCGAATCCAATCCAAGCCAAGCCAAGCCAATCCAATCGAATCCAATCCAATGCCCCTCGCGAGAGAGTGTTCGCTATTGGAGAGGAGAGGGGGTGAGCGGAGGAGAGTGCGGACGCCGGCGACGATGACGGACGCACGCAGGAAGGACGGGGTCGCCGACAAGAGATGCTCTCAGCGTCGCATCTAAAACGTTAGGCCTAACAGCTTCGGCGGATGGAAGTTACACAGCAACTCTGCTTCGTTAAATACATCAGACAAGACTAGTTCTCGCCAGCGTTTCTTCGTCCGGTAGATAAATCCAAGGTCGTCGCAGCAGCGAAAGATCCCAAGCTTCAGGAGCGAAGTCTGCGAAGGCCGCGAATGCACTTCGGCCAGTTGCGCGCGCATTGTTACACAGTGCACATGATGATGATGATGATGATGATGATGATGATGATTCCTATTGGTTTCCCCTTTGAAGCGCGGTGATGACATGTCATCTTACCAAAAAGGACTAATATAACCATGTTTTACACTCTTGGTTTAATACTAGCGCTGCTTAGGGCAGGTACTAGAGCTTATTAGGCCCGAAATACTTTCCTTTCCCTGTTACAGGTGGTAACTGTCCTAGGCAATATTCCCCTCTCTGCTTTTCGTCCACCAGCATTCTAATCTTCTTTTCGTCCCCTCGACAGCCTTGAAGTTAACTTCCTCTCTGATACCCTTAAATCCTAGGGCTTCTGAAAGCCCAATATTCCCTTCATGTAGATTTGGATGGATACCCTCACATTCTAACACTATGTGCCGCATAGTTTCCGTTTCTTTTCCGCAGACCACACATACCCCATCATTTTGTGAATACTTCCTCGCAAAACTCTTAGTTCGCAGGCAACCTGCTCTAGCCTCAAAAAGCAAATCACTGCCCTGGGAATTATCGTAGAAATTTTCCTTTCTGATGTTCATCTTCTCAGCCCTGTACATCTCTAACGACGTTTTAGCTTCCATTTTTTCCCCTCCATTTATTCGTTTCAATATGCCTTGCCTCTTTTTTGGTTACCTTGGCTGTTTTGGATTCCCCACTGTTCTTTCCGTATTTCATCGTTAGTCTTCTAGTCTTTCTTAACCACTGCGTGTCCACGCTTTTCAAGTATAGGTACCTAAAAACCTTAGCCGCCCACCTTCGTTGATCCATTGCCCTCAACCTCATCTCAAAGCATATTTTACTCTGAGCTTCTCTAACTTCAAACGACGCCCAGCCCATATCTCCCTGAACTGCTTTGTTAGTTGTTTTCCCATGCGCGCTTAAGGCCAAACGTCCTACCGTTCTCTGGTTTACTTCAAGGCCTGATAGAACGTCTGATTTTAAGCAGAGTACAGCATTCGCAAACGTGAGACCCGGAACCATTACTCCTTTCCACATTCTTCTTACTACTTCATATTTGTTATACCCCCACAGAGCTCTATGCTTCATTATAGCTGCGTTTTGCTTTCCTTTAACTTTAAGTTGCTCCTCGTGAGTACTTAAGTAGTTATCCCCTTCGTTTATCCACACTCCCAAATATTTATATTCCTTCACTCTAGGTAATTCGCCTTGATGGATAGGCACTACGTCGGTGATAGCGTCATTGAAAACCATTATTCCTGATTTTTCTGCACTGAAATTTAACCCGAGGTCAGTGGCTCCCTGGCCGCAAATATTTATTAGCCGCTGCATATCGGTTTGGTTATCAGCTAAAAGAACAATGTCGTCTGCGTATAACATTCCCGGAATATGCTGTTGTACCACTTCGCCTTGCAGCATATGGGTTAGGCTAAACCCTACTTGACTTTCTTCCAGTTTCTTTTCTAATCCTGCCATGTAAAGCATGAACAGTATTGGGCTCAAAGGGCATCCCTGTTTCAGTCCCCGATGGATGTTGACCTGCTGGGCGCATTTCTGTCCTTCCCAAGTAAGGTGCACTCTATTGTCTTTATAGATTGCTATAAGGAGCTGTACTAACTCGTCATATAATCCCTGGAGTTTCAGCATTCTCCACAGCCGTTCTCTGTTTACGTTGTCATATGCCCTTTTAATGTCCAAGAACGTAATCCATAGTGGTCTATTCTGTGCTTTCGCAATTTCAATGCATTGCGTTATCACGAACAGATTGTCATCCAGTCGCCTGTCTTGTCTAAATCCATTCTGCAGTTCCCCAAGTATATCATTTTCTTCCATCCATGCTTGAATTTCTGATTTTATCGCCTGCATTACGAATCTATACACCACTGACGTTACTGTGAGTGGTCTGTATGAATCAATACTGGCTTTGTCTCCTCTGCCTTTACATATTAAATTCATCCTACTTTCTAACCAGTCCTCTGGTATTTGTTTGTTTTTATCACCTTATCTATTGCCCTCATAAACGATTCCTTACTTTTAGGTCCAAGTAGGTTTATCAGTTGCATTGGTATTCCGTCCGGGCCCACTGCTGTCTGGGGGGAAACCTTTTGCTCTGCTTTTTTCCAATCAAGGTTGCTCACACTTATTTCCCTTTCCGCAGTCTTTAGTGGCGCTGATGTTATCGGTGGAGGTTTCCATACCACTATTGTCCTAAACTTCTCACTAATCACTCGATGAATATGCGCCAACGCGTGCTCTCCTTCTAAATGTTCCCCCTCCTCATCAATCAGGAATTTTTGATGGTTATCGTTTTTTGAGCTTAGTGATTTTACATGGTTCCGAAACTTCTTGGATGCGCTTTTGTCCCTCTTCCGTATTTCTGCCATCCATTGTTCGCTTTTCTGCTTGATCTTTGCTTGCACCATTTTCTGCACTTCTAGTTTTTTCCCATGGTAGACATCCCACTTTCCTTCACTACCTCCGGTTCCATACCAGTTCTTTTTGCTTCTCTATGTTCTCTCGACGCCTTTCTTCGCTGGTCAATAGCCTCTTTTATTTCCTTATTCCACCAGCTTCTCGGCTTTCTCTTCCCTTTCCATCAGTTTCGTTCCTTTGCTTCATTCATCTTACCCTTTATGAACGCAATCATTTCGTCGGAATCCCAATTTTTGCCTGCGTATTTATTGATTTCATCGTCAAATCTATCAGCGATGATCTTTAACTGTTCATTATTCAAATTATTTCCTCCTATTGTACCTATTTCTGCATTTGTCCGGGTTGCGCCTCCAAAGTGCAAGCTAAACCGCTTGTGGTCGCTTCCTAAGCTGTCTGTTCCATTTTCATCTATCCTCATTTCCCGCAGCCTTCCGTATACTGTCTCGGATACTAAACCGTAGTCTATGCTGGACTGTCTGTTGCCGCTTTCCCACGTTATTTGTCCGTCACACTTGCTTTCCGTGTTTACTATTACAAGCCGGTTTTCCTGGCATAGATCTATCACTAGAGAACCGTTGTGGTCTGTGTATCCATCCAAACCTTCTATATGGGCATTCATATCTCCAACTATGATTATTTCGCCCGAATCTTTGAACTCGTTTATATCTCTTCTCAAACAGTTTACCATTTCCTCATTTTCCTCCCGAGCACTACTTCCGGTCCACAGATACACCACTCCTAACCATGTATTTTTCCCCTCTATGGTGCCTCTAACCCATAGATGCTCTTCACAACTTTCATGCACTCTCTGCCAGTCGGTCCCTTGTTTAATGAGCATGCCAACACCTCCCCCTTTCTTCATTCCTCGTGCCAGTACCGGCACATCGTGCCAGTACCGGCCTGCGCGCCGCCGCCGCTGTGATGTTCTTCCGAAAGAAAAACTAGTTCCACGCACGCACGCAGCACGCAGGCACGCACGAACGTACAGATTTACGGCTTATGAATTTAAGACGCACAGCCATGCAAGCGGTTAGCGAGAACGCGTCATACTGTATGACGATAAGGGCAAGTCCTCAGATTTACAACATCCCATCTTGCATGAAGCGTCTGTTTAAAAGTCCACTTCGTGAGTGCCTCGTTGTTTACAAAGCGAAGCCAGTATTCCGCGCTGGCGGAGCATCATGGTCTGGCGCGATCAGTCAGTCGCCCGCCCAGTCTTGGCTTGTACACCGCCTGTGTCGGTTCTCACCGCGGACGCGAGAGATCGTCGCGATTGCCGCCGACGTATTAAGGCCAGAATACATGGCGCCAACTTTCATTACGAAGTTCGCGTGGCAGAAATGCGCCGTGGCAGGACGCCGTATGTTCGTCTGGCACGCCACCGCTGGGACGCTCTCAGTGTGGCTAACTCCATGCCTATAATCCCAGAACATTGAACCGGCGCTCTACCTCCACTCCACCTCGCCAGAGGGCGCTTAAGTGAAAAAAAGGCCATGTCAGGCGTTGCTCTGAATACATACGACTGGCTGCTTCTATTTTGCCGTATTTGAGATGCCCTCGCAGTGATATCGCCAGTTCCTCACACGCTGATATAGCAGACGGGCCCCATGTTGCGGTTAATACAAGTTATGTAGCCGTATTCCCTTTATTTAACCTAATAAAAGCTATCGTACATGCCTAACTCGGTGACACAAGCCACGGTAGCTAGGTCGGGACCGTGCTGCGCTTGCGGCTTGAGCTATCAGAAAACCGCCGTTTTCACTTCTTCCGACCCCATTTTTAAATGCATAGCATTTTAGTAACTCACGATGTCACGCGGCGTTGGCGTGCCTTGTCGTAGTCCGCATGCGCGCCTTGTCGTAGTCCGCAGCCAGGCCACTACACTATGAAAGAAATGACAGTTTCCGGCGCGCGGTTTCGAACCCATGACGCCGCGGGCGGAACGCAAGGTGCCCGGCGCACTACCGACCGAGCCACGAAACCGACACAGATTTCGATGCACCGAACGCGCCTTATATCCTTCACTCATTTCTCGTTTGTTTCGAAAGCGCCACAAGTTGTCCCGCGCCTCCAAAAGATGACGACACGGGTCCCGCGATCGAGAGATACGACTTGCCGGCGCACCCCCTCGGAGATGCTGTGCATTTGATCGTGCCCCTCGCGAGGGGGATGTCTTTTTGAGTAGGTGTTTGATAGTGTGACTTGTGCATTTTCTGTCTGATACCTATGCTGTTTTTTATAGTTACGGAGGACCTATAAGTTGCCCCAGATGTCATGGAATTTCTATCAACATTCTATTTTGTAAAATGTTTGCATGCAACAATCGAGGGTCATGCGGGATGGTGACAAAAAAAGTTATCTCCATGCTCTTTGCGCATGTCTTGTGAATGAAGGATCGAGTGTAAATGCGTATGCGTTTTTGTATTGAATAAACAGTTGATAGAAAGCGCTCGTGTTGTCCTCTTCTTGTGTATCGTCTGTCGGCGCTTTAAACATGAATCAGATCCAACTAGCCCGACATTCTATTCTACAACACTCACGAAACCGTCCCAATCGTCACGCCACAAGCACACTCCCATTGGGCAAATGGATATTTCTTTTTAATACGTAACACAAGAAAATCGGGCTCATTTTTAGACACCAAATACAATCTGCGTAACGTTCCCCGTGCATTATCTCACCTATTCTCAATGGATCTCAGATTTACAATTCGTTTTTTTTAGCTTGACTAGGTGCGGGTCAAGCGTACGTCTATCGAAATCTTCCAAAGCTGCCGTCTGCAGCGTCCCGTAGATTTATTTCCTTCGGTTTGCCGCTCGCCGCCACTCCGCCGCCGACGAACTTTTCTGACCCAGCTGGACCGGCAGCGGACGAACGTTTTTCCTCCGCCGGGCGTTGTTCGTCGTCTTTTCGTTGCATATTCGCTCTGTGCACTTTGGCCTTTACGCACGCATGCATGTTTGCAAGCACGGTGCCGCGCACAACGTGAGTCGAAGTTGCCGGCACCTCCGCTGAAATCGACGCGCAGTATTCTTTCCTCCATGGCGCGCACCTTTTATGATGCATAGTCTGCCAACTTTTTCAATGTCGATAACGAAGCCATGACAGAGGAAAAACAAAACAAAAAACAAAAACAAGGAGACATGCATTTGTTGAGTTTTGTTAAGCTTGCTTCATTGATGTCACTGAACGCTGCGAGCAATCGTCACACGAATTCATATTCTTGCACGTTTAGAATGCGCGGAGGAAGTAATTGGGCGCTTTTTACACATCTGCATTATATAATATATACCTATACAAATAAAACATCGCTGATGAATTGGTGTGCGTAAATGGTAGGAGTGCATCTCCATGCTTACTCCCGCACTGGGCAAGAATGAAATTGCAATTTTACTCTTCGTACTGGAGAGACGGAGATATTGCGCAGATTTACTCTTCACTGGTGCGGTAGCGGAACTGGGGCTGCACTCCACCCTACACGAGGAGAGTACGCGGTCAGTTTTGCTCTTCCTCCTCATGGGGAGTGAACATTGCATCCAACTCCCCGCAGCTTTCTAGGGGAGTGCGCCAATGCTTACAAGATTACAATGATTGTTGGACTCTTCAAATACTCCCCAATTTCTTAGAGTGTGGTCTACAAGGCCTAATATAGTGCAACAGTATTTGGCTTAATTGGTGGCATGTTTTCCGGTGCCAAAAAAATTACTATTCTTCCAAGCTGAATAATTCGTGGCTGATGCAGCCCAGTCCGGCGACCTAAATGTAGTGCTGGGTATGCACTGGGCCTGTTTTTCTCTCTGCACCAGCCTCGTCTACCATGAGAAATTTATTTCCTAGTCTGAAGAGGGGTACTGAGGTATTCCAGGCAATAGCCATGTGTCCAAAACACTGAATGCAACAGCTGAACAAACATTGCGTGTATGCAGTGCTGAATTACCCGTCCGTTGAACCGAGGTAGGGCTAGTACTAAAGCTGCAGAATATAACCAGCATTTATAATTCTGTATAGGGCTCCTGCGCTAGAATATTGGCGACATGCAGCGCCCCCTTGTGTCCGACGCGTCTGGGTAGTACAAAAGCAGACGACGATCGCCACCCTGAATGTGTTTTCAGTGACAAGCCTGAAAGTTGTACTTAATTAGTTGTACTTAATTTATTCACGTTGTGGTGCATTTAAATGAATGCACATTAAATAAAAAAATACCCAGAAGTAGTTGCAGAGGCTAAACAAAATAACATCCGCTACAACAAGCCGGTTTATTGGCTTTGTTTTGAGCGAGTTGTCGCGGCTGTCGTGACGTGGGTCAGTACCGCCCGGTCGGGTGGTCTAACTTCCTGACGATAATTACGTTTTTATTCTTGCGTACGGTCGACAACAGAACACTCCGCAAGAATCATAAACACAGAACTCTGGTTATACTATAGCCTGACGTAACCGTACATGGTTGCTTAGCGGGAGCATGCAAGCGGACGCGAGAAGCGAAGCCGACGCAGCTTACACTGCTGGCCTGGCACCGCCTCGAAAACGAGTAGAGAGTTTGCTTTGTATTTGCGCAAACTAAATATTCCTTGCTTAACATCTAACGCCGCACGGTTTACGAACGGCAGTGTACATGTATACTCGCGACTAGGTGAGGAAATAACATAAAACAAATTAAGCGCAATTAAACGACGCAAAACAAGCACCAAATCCCACGACCGCTTCATGCAGACATTTGTACTTCTATTTTATATAACAACGCAGCCGGATACACGGTGCATGGCCCAAACATTTACACACGATCGTCACTGACTCACTTCGGTATCTTCTAGTTCAAGCGGGCGGTAATCTATGGACTCCGGGTTAAATTTGGACCGCGGGGCTTTTATTGTGCGGCCGCCAGCACGCTATTACAATTCCAGCCCGCCACCTGTCACTAAAATTCTGAACGCCAACCCGCCAGTTTTGATATCAAATTGGGTTGGACGGTGAGACAAGATAAAAGAAATGGTCGCTTCCAGTTACATTGTTCCCCATGTTCACACTTAAGCAGTATATTGTCAATTATTGTCAAATATTGGCAATTTACTGATTTTTTCTCTTGGCCTTCAAAGCCCCCTGCTCATTCCACCCGATTTGCCGTCCAGCCGGCCGCAATGTCGGCTTCGTGCAGTTAGGCCCTGCACCTCAAAACACTGCCGACCCATATTCTAGTGTATTAAGCGCGAACCCGGCGTATATGATGGAAGGGCGTAGGTAAATAAAGTGAGAGGAAACAACGAAACAGAACGGCCACTCAGTTCGCCCGATCACTTTGCTTTACGGCCCCTACTTTCGGAACAACGATACAGATTTTATGCTTCTAACGATCGCGGCATTTTGTCACTGATCCACGCAATAAAAAGGCAAGCTAGCCCTGCAAGACGTATTCGTAACGGGCAACGCAAACGAGCCGTGATTTGCGAAAATGCACGCTTAAGTGCGCAGTTGCGCATAAGTGCGGAGCACCACACCAGGTGTGCCTGCGGTCTGCCGGACCCGCTGACTTTTACGCACGATCATTGCCGACTGCGTTACGTATTTTTTTTTTTTTTGATGGGCTGTTGTGGAAAAGTACGAACTTTACCTCATACCGCTTGCGAACTTTAAGTTCGCTAGCGGTATGTGTTAAAGTTCGCTAGCGGTATGAGGTCATTAGACAGTAAACAACTCGCCAAACTCTCCGCTTTAATTATCCCATGGCACCACCGCAATATTGTACTACCCGGAAGTACTACGTGAAAGTCGGTTTTGCAGCACCCCCGGACAGCGCGGGAGCCCTATAAAGATCACGCATTGAGCAGAACGTCGTTTTGGTATGGACTCTAGACAGGATGTTGGACAAACCGTTACAACTACAAGCCGTGCCATCTTGTATAATGCACGGGCCTTTTCAAAGCCTCGGCCATGTACATGCATCTCACCGCCTTTTCGCGGTGCCCGTTGCTTTTATTCGGAATGTGATTCTTGTTTCATCAGTGTGAGCATTTTTCTACATGTAACCCTCTGTCGAATACTTCACTGAGAGAGCACCAAATGGCAATCTGCCTCACACAGTGTTGCCAACTCAAGAGAAAATGCAGCTGGTTCCAGCTGATTTGTGGTTAAATTTCCACGTGGTCCTAACTGGGTCCATGTGGTTCCAGCTGGGACCTTTTTTATCCACGATTGGAGATGTAAATTTCCGTCTTTAATTTTGTGCCTGCACTATTGCACGACCAGAGAAAAACAACTAAGCTGAAATGGCCAACCGAAACCACACAATCACTCACAGTCACATAAGCTGTGCACGCTTTGGGTTTGCAAATGCCTACCCCTTCGTCCCACTACACAGTTGTATCTGGAAACTGGAGATTTTACTGCAGCACCCTCTCAACCAGTTAACGTTTGGTCGGCGTGAAGAACATTCAGCAGGCATTGTTAAAGATGTGAGAACATATCGCCTATCTCAAATGGAAAACCAAAATTTAATTTAGTGCCATATCGCCGCTTAGGGATTCGCACACAAGGATGACCCAGTCCAAAGCAATATTAATACTTTACGATCAACCACATGTGCTCCAATCGCTTAGTTATAAGCGCCCATCTTACTCCGATGTTTAATAAACACCGGGTACCGGAGAACTCAAGTTATTTGCTACCCCTGCAAATTACGCATGTAATGGTGCAATTACCATGCTCTAAACTATCCATGCTCGAAAACTCTGGGATCGTTGGCGAGTGTTGTCGTTTTTTGTAGGATATATCAGGCAACGACACTGCAGTAGAGTATCTTTCGCCCAAGCCAAATGTGGTCAAACCCCGTGCTCAAACGGCGCTTTTATTCTTTGTTACTCTTTTATAGGGTCCTGGCTCGGCCACGCACGCACGACAATTGAAGTCGAGCTTGACGAATGAGTGAATCGGCGTCATCGGTGCGCTCCGCGGTTATCAGGCGCAGCGCTTCGCTGCTCTTATGTGTCATAGATGCGATGGTCCCGGCCGTCGTTTTCTGTGATCACGCCATAAATTTGTAAAATAGCAGCAGAAGATGGCGTGGCGGTGGTGGAGGCAGGGAAGGTGATAACACAACAAAGCTTGCCTTGAAGCAGAGAGCCCAGCTATGTTACTGAAAGCGATTGAAAGAAATAAATAGATACAGTAAAAAATTGTGTGATGTTGTTTAGCTCGACATCCGCCTTTCGCTCGCTTTTGGATAAACGTTACTCGATCGCCTTGTGGTGCTGACGCCAAATTTGACCTCCAGAAATGTGTTTTTCTTGTCAGCCTCAGCTACCGTCTTAATTTTTATAGTACGTGCCAAGTGTTTTTATATTTTTCTTGCACAATGTTTGATACCTTGGTAGCGATCTTTGTGAGTGACTCGTCAAATTACACTGCATGTCGTCATAGCTATAGGTGCAGCACGTCACTGATTGCTTACGTTGTGCTTACGCAAAAAAACATGGGCGAATTGCCGGCAATTTGTGCAGTCGAGAATAGGGCCCTTGCTTGCAAAAACTGGGTACGATGCGCTGGAATCATGCCCTGGGATCTTTGGCCGAGTAGCAGTTGCGCGATAAAAAAAGATCAGCACAACGAGCTTCTTCCATTGCAGCGCCACCTAACAATTTTTAAATGAAACAGTACAAAAACTTATCGCAGAGTCCGTCCGAATACAGTTCACCGGGGATACCCTCGTATGTAAACGAAATTGGAAGGCGAACAGCTGGCAGTGTAAGGCTGGTTTGAAGCGCTGTCCTCGGCAGAACAGATATCTGGCGACTGGGTGTGATCTTTCGACTTGCATCTGACGTTCTTATCGCAGAAATCGGTTTAAAGTGGGGGGAAATCAGGAGCGGCGTGCTTCGCTCGAGGATCAGTCGAGGATCAGTCGCGGACGCTCAAGGCGCCATGGCAGGTAGCCTTCAAGTTGGGTAACTGCGTAGTAGCGCTAAATATGAATTTCGCGACGCAGAAACGAAACCGAAACTGTTGTAAACTGTTTGCGAATGGTCCTGGGGTAAATAGAACTACCACAACTCTTAGAACAACGTGCGCAAAAGTAATAAAACTTAGCAAACACCTTTGCAAACAGGCACTGCTTGACATTTTCAGCCGATTTCTGGGATTATTACTGTTCGAATGCAAACCTGACGATTTAAAATTGTTTGATGGGTCCCCATTCACGCACTGATAGCAAAAAACAAACGTTGGTGCAGAGTAATTACGAGTGGCACGCATTCTTCGTTGGTAGCAGTGACGCGCCACTGATCTCCACTTAGCAACTCTAGTGGAGATAAGTGTGACGCGCGATTACCACGCCCCTTTTCCACACCCAGGTGATTCAAACGCATCTCAGAAATTGCGTTTTTGTTGCAGAAGTGAGAACAAAACTGATTTTGAAAGGCCATTTTCTGATCTAACTCCTAACAGCTTTACTTGATCGAACAACACCTGGAACGCCATGAAAAGGCACTCAAAAGTATAGATCAAATTGAACGAATTGGAATAGGCGTGGTAGCGAAAGAGTTCGGCAGCTAAAGATTGGCAATAATAACGCTTACGGGAAGCCTTCATAGTAGTGAGAGACTGAAACATTTCTGCAGAACAAAAAGGAGCTGTTTATTACCGCTACGGTACAATTTTTTTGGCGTCAATCGGAAGCCAGGCGCAACACCTCAAAGTTCCTCCACGGCGACCACCATCGCCGCCGCGACTTCCATCGACATCAACGGCAATCATCAAAGTTCATGGTCTGGTTGATGTGCGCGTACAGGTCACCGCAATACCAGTGCGGGGCACTATTTTGCAGTTCATAATGAATTGATTTGATAATGTTGAATCCTGTTATGACTTCGACGTGCACAATCACGGTTCCGTTCTCTCAGTAGCTGAGTACACCACACGGGAGATGCAGTACGAATTCGGCCTTCTTTTGTTGTCTCCGAGTAAAGTGAGGACGAACTCATCGTCCCGGTAGTCTCGTGCGATGTGCATTTTGCTCATTTTAGTAGAGATGCTGCGCCACAGCCACCTCCACGCTGCGCCACGCTCCAAGCAACGCCGGTCGCCCTATTTCCTGACCCCAGCATACACAATACGCCTTACACACGAGCGCTTCAGCCGCGCGCCAGACATAACACGTTGCCGGAGGAACATGAAACGAATGAGTTCCCCGAGATTTATTTATCTCATTGTATTAGCTGTAATCAAGACGCGAGGGTACACTTCGTCTGCTCGCTGGCTCGTTGGAAGCTCGCTGCCGACATTAAAGCCTGGCCTGTGCTGGTAAGTTACCGTTCATGGTAAGTTCTTGCGCATACGCAGCTGACTCCGGCAAGCACGGTAGACGGTAACGTAGACACGGTAACGGTATGCCAAATAGAGTGCTTTAGCATGCCGTTACCCTGTTTACGTTACCATCTGCCGTGCTTGCAAGAGTCGAGTGCGCATGCGCAAGAAGTTACCATGAACGGTCACTTACCAACACAGGCCAGGCTTTAATGTCAGCAGCGAGCTTCCAACGAGCCAGCGAGGAGACGAAGTGTACCCTCGCGTCTTGATTGCACCAAATGAAGTGTGCTCGGCGCTTGATGCTTGTTGCAGCCGATAAAAATAATGTTTGTTGGGGTTATTCATCACGTTTTTCTTAATAAAATGCTCAGACCACGACAAACGACTATTTTTCTCCAATGGGCCAATAAAATGGTCGCCGCAGCTTAGGCTAAGCCTCGTCCGCCTCAAATACTTAGCTGAGTTTCTAAGCTCACAAAATGCTTTTACGCCTGCGAAATTGTGCTGGGCCGAGTAGTGTAGGTTATTGAGTAATTACTACAACACATCTTACTAATTTCTTGAAATACTGAGCGCGGACGTAAATTCTACTTTATCTTGCTTCCAACTCAACTCAGTAGATGGCGACACCACAGGCATGGTTTGTTTTTCAAACCTCTACAGATGATGGCTACAGTATTCTCAAAACTAATGTTACTGCGAACGCTTCATCCGAATTGTGAAACATTCAAGATACTTTAAACGAAAGCATATAGATATGAGCAACAAAGTTATGCGTGATTTGCTTTGAGGCTAATTCATTTGACGTCGCTACCTGCACCACGGCGGCGGGAATACGCAAACCGCCAACGGTGTGTCTGACTGTTTTCAGGGGTAAACGAAAACTCCGTCTTCCTGTAACACGGTAAACGGTAACGCAAACAAGGTAACTATTTGCTAAAATTTTCTATTGTTACCACTTTTAAGCAAGTAAACTAAGCAAATAGAATCCTCTACAAGTGAGTCACTGAGTAACATGGCACAATGGTTCAGTGATAATAGGCTAGTATTAAACTCATAAAAACTAAATATATTGCAATTTCGTTCCGGAACAACCACACTATAAAACAGCGTAGAATTATAAATAGGTAGTTTCAAAAGTTGAACCCTACTCTTATCTTGGTGTAACGTTAAAAAAGTTAACACCATATAGATAACATTTGTTCAAAGCTGAGCAAAGCCTTTTCTTTCTTGATATAAAGGCATGCCCACCCCCATTGGGGTGATGTTTCTTACTCATGGTCTACACGGCTTTAATATGCTACAATATTATTTTGCCTGATTGGTGTCATGTGTATTATCGGTGCCAAAAAATCCTTGCTATTCTTGCATACTGCAGTCCGCGCTGTTCTCTCAACCCAGTCCTAGGACTTAAATGTAGTGCTTGTTATGCATTGGTCGTGCTCTTTCTGCACCGGTCTTGCTTACCATGAAAAATTTTGTGTACTAATTTGAAGAGGGATACTGTGGTATTCCAAGCCGTAGTCGTGTGTCCAAAACACTGACTGCAACACCTCAACAAAGCTTGCGTGTGTGCACTGTGGAATCGTCCTTCCGTTGAACCGCATTAAAGCCAGAAGTAAAGCTGCAGACCAGACACTGCATTTATCGCTCCGTAGGGACCACACATTGAGCAGAAACTTTTTTGGGTATGGGCACTAAGGCAGGATGTTAGACAAACCGTCCGAACAACAAGCCGTCTCATCTTGTATGCGTCACGGACTTTTTCAAAGCCCTGGGCCGTGTATATGCATCTCGCCGTCTTTTTGTGGTCCCCGTTGCTTTCATCCGGGGTGCGATTGTTTCCTGAGTGTGAGAGGGTTTTTATACGTAACTTTTTGTATATTCTATTGTGACAGTACAGAATCTAAAGCTGCCATACATAGCCAGACGTACCTTGTCACCGACGATGGTGACAAAAATTCCCCTCTTCTATTTCGTGCCAGTATTATTTTCCCAACCAAAGTAAAACAACTAAGCTGAAATGGCCACAGGAAACCACAGAATCATTCACATGAAGCTGTGCACACTTGGGGATTTCAAATGCCTACAGCTTCGGCCCACTAAACCGTTGTATCTTGAATGGGAGATTTAACTGCAGCACCCTCTCAACCAGTGAACAGGTGGTTGGCGTGAAGCACATTCAGCAGTCATTCGTAAAGATTTGAAAACACGCCGCATATTTTAAAGGGGAGTCCAAGGCTGAATCTGTTGCCACAACTCGCTCAAGGATTCATATCGTGGGATGTCGCACTGCGAGCAAATACTAATACTTGACGATCAACCACAGGTGCCAGGTGCTCCAAATGCAAAGCTAGAAATTTCATAGCGCACGTCTCCCTCGCGTGTCAAACCCTGCAAGTACGCCAGATGCCGGACCCTGCCGGACCCGAATGCCGGATGCCGGACCCGAATGCCGGACCCTGCAAGTACGCAAGTCCCCAGCTGCGCCTGCAAAATAGGTACGCAACATTTCAATTTCCATACCGGGAGTGGCTGCTGCATGTTTTAAACTGCTCGAAAACTCTAGGATCGTCGGCGAGTGGTTGTTTTTCTGTAGGATATAGCAGGCAGCGACATTCCAGCAGCGTCTTAATATTTCATCCAAGGCATGCAGTGGTTTAACTCTGAGCGGAAAGTCTTTTTAACTCTTTTATTAGGGGAAGACACTTGTGAAAGAACGTCGCTCTCAAACAAGCACACGACGTGACGGACTACGGACTTTTTTTTTTCACAGTTTCTCCCGTGCTCTTAAAAGTCTGTTGTTCACCAGGCGTCTCCAGAGTGTCTGTGTTGGTTGTTTTCATGATAGCTATGACAATGATAGCTATAACAATGGCACCTATGACAACGACAACCGCAACAATAATTACGACCCAAGCCCCGCTTGACAGCCCTCCTTCAGACGACTCGCCCTCTTCTTTGTCTGCGGTGGCCTCTTTTGTAGTACGAACTCGAACTGATGTAGGCGCCGCTGTTTTGGTCGTGGAAGCCACCCCAGTTGGAACGCGCCGAGGCTTGTACGAGACATTCACAACATTTGAAGTGTCTGAACTCCGTCCGTAACTATTTGCTACGCGAATTGCTATGTAGGCAGTCCAGTCATATTTTCCGTCACTTCGAAGACTTGCGAAGGTTGCAGGCAGGGCGATGGTTACGACGTGTGTGGCACGAGGCGGAAGCGGGTCGAGATTGCCATCCACAACATCGGCACTGGTGATTTCCGTTTGGTTGTCAAAGTTTGACGTCAGTCTTCTGAAGTCTTCACTGGCTCGAATGGTCACACCTGAAGCTACAAAAAAGCAAAAACACAGGTAAGAGGTTGCTCGCCGTGAAGCCCGCAAAGTGTGTTCTCAGAATTTCCCACGAAGGTTTATTCCATTGATAAGAACATATCTCGAGTTATAATGCGTTTAAAAAAAGTAACTGGAACCACGAATATCGCACGACAAGAAATTCTTCCGCAACGCGTTCCGGTTTGCTTTATTGAGCGAATACTGTGCAGATTTTCAGAACAATAATTATGGAGATTGGTAATGATGCAACTAACATACCAAGGATGACTACATAAAACCAGCTCGTATGTATCTATTAAACGAATCAAGAGGCATAGCGGCGGATATGGTAGGGAAGTAAGAAGATATAAGGAAGAAAAATAAATTAGCGTTTAAAATCAAAATCGCCAAACACGCTGGAGCAGTGCTCGCTACTTTACATTGAACGTAGTTCACATACCACCAACCATAATGTCCATGCTGTCGAGAAAAAAGTAGACATGCGAGAATAAGGAGCTTTTTCACGTTTCTACTGGGATCTGCGCTTTCTTATACACTCACATCGGGACAATGTGTTCTTGAAGACGGGGTAACGCAGCAACCATTATTCTTCATTGACATGGGAAACGGTTACCCCCCCCCCCCCCGTCATGTAATCATGAGCTCAGCTCTCGTCATTATCATCAGTCCACCATCGGCAATAATCATCGACTGACGGCCAGGGGAAGACGACGTTTTTCGCTCTCGGCAAGCGCGGAGACGCTGTTTTAGAGCCCATTTAGTTCGTGGAAATAAAGTCAATTCGATCAACCTGAAACCACGCAGATCCATCGTCTTATCGGTGACAGTGGCAAGCTCTCACTTGCATTCCTAAATGTTCATGAAGGGCTGTATGTACTATTTGGTAACAATTATTGAATAACGTACGGGTACGCTCGCAAGTATACGGGGTGTCACACCCACCCATCAGTTTACTGGAGTGCTGGGGCTGCTACTGGGATGCATATATGAAGTTTACTACTTCAGATAAGCGCACTTACAGGCGTTGAGCCAGATGGTCCGTCAGTTTTACGGAAATTGAAAGCACAAGATTGGTTAATCATCTGTCCCTGATGATGATTATGATTGATGATTGGTAGTGGTTTTCCTATTGTAGTGGGGTGATGACATCTGTTCTTACTAAAAAGGACTAATATACCTGTGATTTATACGCGGTTTAATACTAGGGCTGGTTAGGCCAGGCACAAAAAGCTTATTAGGCACAAAATACTTTTTTTCGGTTACAGGTGGTAACTGTCCTAGGCAATATTTCCCTCTCTGCTTTTCGTCCACCAGCTTCTTTTCGTCGCCTCTACAGCCTTGAAGTTAACTTCCTCTGTGCTACCCTTAAATCCTAGGGCTTCTGGAAGCCGAATATTTTCCTGGTGTGGATTTGGATTGATACGCTCGCATTCTGACACTATCTACCGCATTGTTTCTGTTTCGTTTCGGCAGACCTCACATACCCCATCACATTGTGAATACTTCACCACTAAGCTCTTAGTTCGCAAGCAACCTGCTCAAGCCGAAAAATCAAAGCACTGCCCTGGGAATTATCGTTGAAATTTTCATTTCTGATGTTCAATTTCTCAGCCCTGTACATCTCTAACGACGTTTTAGCTTCCATTTTTTTCTCTCCATTTATTCGGTTCAACCTGCCTTGCCACTTTTCTGGTTACCTTGGAGCTTTTGAATTCTCCACTGTTCTTTCCGTATTTCATCGTTATCCTTCTAGTCTTCCTTAAACACTGCCTTTTCACGCTTTTCAAGTGTAGGTACCTAAAAACCTTAGCTGCCCACCTTCGTTGATCCATTGCTGTCAACCTCATCTGAAAACATATTTTACTGTTTGCTTCTCGAACGTGTTAAGAATTGTCCTGGCTCGGCCATGTTTATTAATATAGAAGGCTGTACGTCCAAATAATCGACATGAATTTCACATTAATCATCAAATATGTTATTACCCAGTCTTCTCGTGCAAGACCACTGGGTATATGCGTTTCTTTTAAGCTTGAAACCACTGGTTTTACACCTAAAGCTGCAATTCTATTGCCCAAACTTGTCGATGCGGCATTCCATTTGTATAACCGCGCCATGGCTTAATTCACTTAATTGCACCGATGTTTTTTTATGAAGAAACGGTGAGAGATCGATCAATGAAACTTTGAACTGGGCTACTCGTCTCTTGAATTTGCTAAGTGCAGTCCGGTTCTGCACAATGCTGTTGTTTAGATCCGCTTTATCATGTCAAGGTGCACTCCTGTTGGTATTGTGCAAGACTAGAACGTTGATTTTATTACAGGTCATGGGTCCCACGTGGCCTCATTTGATATGCACGCCATCCCACTCTCTCCACCCGTACTCAGCATCGACACGTTAAAGTACATTTTTTGGTTTTTCTATTTCTTTACGGCCTCAAGTGCCGAATATACCCTTTTTTGTTTCTTGTACCAACGCAAACGTTCAAGCGAATAAAAAAACTCTATAGATAGTATCTAAAGCTACAAAAAATTGTGGCCATCAGCCATATTTGTTCTATATAATTGTTTACATGCAGGATACATAACGAAAGAGGGGTGACAGCAACATTTTAACTTTATATCTTGCGGCCTGACTGATAGTACTTACAAAATAGGAATTCTCAGCTAGCAAGAAAAACATTACAGCCTAGAAGTTTCTCACATATATAGCAAAGTTGACTAAGTGTTATAAACTGCTACAATTGTTGCTTTTGCACAAGTGTTTTTTCTGCACCGGGGATTCTCGCCTTAATTGTGCAGCAGGCATTTATGATCTAGGCTTCTAAATAAAGGAGAAGCGTAGTTGCGGCACCAGTTTCGAGTCGTTTTTATATTATTTAGGCAATACGACACTTCACCGAGACCATCGCCGAATTCCCTGTTAATGCTGCAAGTATCTGCATGCATTTAAGTAGGGTTCTTCACAAAAATTCACCAAACTGATTTGAATGTGTGTTCGCATGCGCGTGTGTGTATGTGCGCGCGCATTACAATTTCCCGTAATTTGTTCCGTATAGTTCTTACGGCTTACCGACGTGTCCTCTCCATAGTCCCAAACAGCCGGCAAGATTGCTCCGAAGGTTCCTTACTTATTTCGAAGAACTGACATTTTAAACTAAATTCGGCTTCCGGGAGGAATATTCCATACTTGCTTCTATTTTTGACATATTGCTTGGATGCTCACCAATCCCCGAGGTGAGGTGTGCTCCAGGCCAGGTCCAGGTTAGTTGCACCAGGAGCGTTCCATTACTCCCCAGTTGTACGTCAGCCACTCTGACGTCCCTGATGTTTCCAGGAGGCAAATCATCCTTGAAAATGTTTTCGGCGACATCGAAGGACCCTGCATGCGTTTCCCTTATGAATTCATCCAAGGGGCCCGACCCTTCAACCGTGTCTGTGGATTCGTCTTCGGACGTGGTGTTGGCAATGTCGAAAAAATCGTTGATGTCGTACTCGGTAGCAGCATCAGGATGTATCTCTAGGGGTCAAAGTGCACAAAAGAAAGCTTGAGATTTTGTGTTGAACAAAGCACCGCTTACGCAACAAAATTAAAATTCTTACCAGCCTCTTTACGTGGGCTTAGCACCCTAGCTGATACGCGTACGCGAGGTCATTTGTGGAAAATATTTGTAATATTCCGAAATAATTTGATTTATTTTTTGACAACCTTACGACTCGGATAATGGCTTGCTGGAAGGTTTGACTTTGGCGTTTGTGGCGCTAAGAGCGAGGTTTTCTTTGGTTGCAACTCACCCTCCGACACCGTAACGTCGGTTGAGTTGAAGGAGCTTCCAGAGACACCCCAGCAAGGAGACAGTCGAGTTCTCTCGTCCTTACCCGCGTAGGCAGAAATGGAGTACCTGCCGCTGCCGACATACCCCGTAAAATAGCCACTGTACCATCCGTCGTTGCGCCGGACGTCAGGCTCTAGAGTACCAGGAGAAACAGGTGTCAAAGAAATTATTGCCCCAACAATGTCGTACGTCGCCAACGTGTGCTGCACCTGCTTTTCGAGAAAGTGAACGTGCACGCGGGTAGGCACAGGCTAAGAATATGTATTAGCTGATGGAAATTCAATATTCTGCAAGGACATCCCATGCCTCTTTCTCAATCGATAATCACCTCATTTGTTCTCTGCTATCGCACACAAACACAGGCTCGACAAATAAATGGCTTCGACCAAACGATTTTCAGAGTTAATTTCCAAGCTACAGTGTTACGGCTCATGCAATACCAAGAAAAGAAGCCCTAAGAAAAAGGTAAATGATGAAGATAGCGATTACTATCCATTGTGAATGACTTTTCTTGGACTCAACACAACAGGGACTCAACACAACAGCTTATTCGTATGTTGAATCCTACAGCAGGAATAAGAATTGTTCTAACGTGCCTGGGGAATAGGCGAAGGAATTCCTGCTGGTAACCTTACTGTATGTAAAAGCAACACCTTGGCGATAGTTGTATTAAAACGTTTTGCTTTGCACGTAATTGATGGTATTATATTTAATATCATCGTCTACACTGAGCTACCTAAACAGGACAATGCCCGCCCGACCACCCGTCCACCCGTCCACCCGTCCGTCCGTCCGTCGGGCTTGTCCAGCTGCTTGCTTCTGACCTGATTCTACCGTTCAGCCTATATTTTAAAGAAAGGTTGAACAAGAAGTACATGTTGACAATGCCCTCCAAAAAAGTGGGAAGGCAGCAAGTGCTCAAAAACTGCCCGGCTCTTTTGTGTTATCCTGTGTACAGACAGGTTGTCGAAACGAAATTTTTTCGGGTTCACTTCGGGTTCAAGGGTTTTCGGTTCGGTCCCGGGTTCGGTTCTCCTGCACCATTCAGCTCAGGTTCAAACCGGCTCGGAGGGGTTCAAATTGGTTCGGAGAAAAATCAGGAGTTTTTCTTTGTTTTCAACTCTAGTACTCCGTTTCCGCTTCTCCTCTTTTTTGTCACGTCGGTATAAAAACAAATTCATAATGTAGGTCTTTTTTCTAAAACTGGGCTTCACCACCTTGACCTGTACAATCCACAGCAAAATGTTTTTCATGGGAGGCCAACGATTACAACACTAACTGATGCGAAATAAAAGGTTCACAAGGACACCTGAAGGGGCCCTGAGAGGCGTTTCGAGCATCATAAATGAACTAGCGCAATCGTTAGGTTGCGTGGTCAACGTCATCTGTGCCAAGTATAACGTTTTTACGTGCAGCAGAAAGCTCACAATTTCGTTTAAAGTTTGTTCAAAGTTTGTTGCCACGTTTCCATCCTTTCCTGCGTGTTTTTTGGCTACGACATCTTCCCGCACGTAGGGTATAGATTCTCCAGTTAGTGCAACGATGCAGTAATCTTGAAACTGTACGGCTTTTTCTCTCACTTCCGGCGAAGAGAAGCGTAGTCTGCTGCGTCGCGTCTGCCTAATTAGCACTCCCTGCAGCACGCTTAGCGCTATCGAGTCCCTCTTTAGTTACTTTTTTTACTATATTACCAGGCTACTCGTTAAGACGCGCAGGCTAGGCTAACACGACGACGACACGACGGTGGCGCCAACTACCGAGTTGGCAGGCCGCCTTGCCGAATAACGCCGACGGCGACACGAACACGTCGGCCGCACGAAAGTCCGCGTACTGTGACTGGCTCGCTGACAGAAGACCCCGACAATACCGATCGGCCAACGGCCGTCGGCAATCAATAAAGATGCGAAAACTGCGCCACGACAGCATTCGGGCCGTAATGAATGCGGTTCTGTTCTGTTAGTTCCTAGAATGTAAAAAAGGTAGTAAGGTCTATGAAGCCCATACAACTCATCACTAGTGGTAATGCGATCCTTATTTCGGCTTACGATGCTTCAGGAGTTCGCTTTCACTACAACTGGTGTCGCGGAGCTGAAAACTAAAATATTCGACTGTGACCAGCAATGCCTGTAGAAAATATAAGCTCAGTTAAGAGCATAGGAGGAGTTACAGAAGGTTTATTAGGTAATAAGGCATCAACATCGACCAAAGGATTTAGCTTCAAGCATAAAGCAACAGCACGGCAAGCACTATTCCTGCAGGGTGAAATTGAGGATGGGTCTCACTGTATTATAAAGGTTATTTTCGCGCAATCGCCATTTATTGTGTGGACTAAACCTCGCTCTGTTCCTTAGGAAGGACTTGGAACACTTTGCGGTCTCCTCTGCATTTCCAGGTTTCCAAGAGAAGGCGGCAGCGTTCGTTACTGCGATTCCAGCGGACAGCTTTATGAACCAAGAGCCCCGTGAAATCGAGTCCGAACGAAGCTTGGAGGATGCGATGGAGGGGGGCGGGTAAGCTAGCACGGGGAACGACGCCAAGCGCGGCCTTGACAAGACGGGCGAAGGCGGGGAAGATGGGGACACGGCCAGCAGCCAGGAGACACCGCTGGAAACAAAGCCGGGGCGATGCACTTCCTCTGTAAAGCCGTGTCCGCGTCCCAACGTATTGAACAGACGCGGACACCCAGGAATGCCGGCAACACAGCAGCCACCCCCTGTGTCCAAGGCGGAAGATGGTTGCGTCTAGCGAAACGCGGACACAAAAGGGTGAGCACCATGCCACCGACTTCTAATGTTTAAAGGGAGGCGCAATGGAAGAGTCTCTGAATGTAGCAACATTAAACGTCCGGGGGTCTGGCTGGATGGAGAAAACAACGCCAGGTATATACCAGGACTTCGATCTGCCTGCAGTTCAGGAGACGAAGGTGGACGGCGGGGAGGAGACCGAGGGCATGGTGCACCGTTTCACGTCACGTTACCACGCTTGTGCAAGTCACGCTGTGGGAACGTCGGCGGGTTGCGTGTTGCTCGTGAAGACGACGTTGCCGGGCGTGGAAATACAAGGAGTCACTGCATGTCTTTCCGGTCGTCTTGTTGTGTGCGATTGCCCGTATTACTCTGTAGAGTACAAAATTATTTGTGTGTACGCGCCAAACACACTGGAGGCCAGGTTAGATTTTTTATAGCCTCAAGCAACACATAAACATCGAAAGGCGGATTATATTATTGGGGGATTTTAACTGTGTATACTGTCGAGCCACGATAGATCAAGCAAAACCACCTACAGAGAGACGCTAGCACGAGTTGGTTGGCTACCAGTTTGTTGGCTGATATAGTAGACCATTTCGGCTTGATTGAGGTCGGGGAATGCGTTAAGGGTACGATAGACGTCAGGTTCACGCATTTTAAGGGTTAAGACACGCACGGATCGATAGGCCTCATTTTTAAATGCAGAGCATTTCAGTAACTCACGATGTCACCCGCGTTGACGTCCGTAGTCCGCATCGCTCCCCCTACACTATATAAAAAAATAATACTTACCGGCGCCAGGTTTCGCTCCCACGACTCTGCGGGCGGAACGCAAGGTACATGGTACTCTACCCACTGGGCCACAAAGCCGACACAGAAAGGAAGGTTACGAACGCGCCTTATATCCTTGACTCATTCAACCGTCGGCCACAGGTGCGCCCTCTCCCCCGCGTCCTCCTCGCCTTCTCTCCGCTCGAAACACCCTCTCTCGCCGCGTTCGGTTCGGGCGCACAACAGGTGGGGACGTGCGCAACACCCTCTCTCGCCGCGTTGGGTTCGCGCTGAGCAACAGTCGGTTCGCGCGCTAGAACAGGTGGGGGCGCTCGCATCGCGCTCTCTCGCCGTGGTCGGTTCGCGCTCAAACCACATATGTCGTTCGCGCGCGCTCCGGTGGCTAACATCTGTGGCGTGATCGTGACGTCAACATCACGCGTTCGTGTGGTGGCGCGATTTCGGCGCTATAACACTCTCTCGCGAGGGGCATTGGATTGGATTCGATTGGCTTGGATTGGCTTGGATTGATTTGGATTGGATTAAAGTGGATTGTGTTGCGTCATAGCCATGCCACGTTGCGTCATAGCCGCTTTACGTTGCGTCATAGCCGCGGCAGGGGGTTCACGGCACGTTTCACGTTTCACCATCGACTTCATCGACAATGTCTACGCTGGAAGACAACGATTACAACAACAACAACCAATACGTAATCCATACGACTTGCAGGCGCGCCCCCCGCGGAAATGCTCTGCATTTGATCGTGCCCCTCGCGAGGGGGATGTTTCTTTTCTCCTTTCGGTGTCACGTTTCGTGGACGCAATTACGAGCGAAGTCTTTCCCCAACCGTGGCCGTATTTGGGCAGTCGACGGCACAACACATCGGCATCCCGAAGCTCCATAAAGTGACACCGACGCGACACTTGTTCGAAACGAGCAGCTAACTTTTCGGTTGTTATCTGTTGTTATGCGCTTGCGGCTCCGATAATGCCGGTCTCGAGGCAGCCTCAGCAGCCTGGTCAAAAATGGCGAAATTATATCGGGACACGGCCGCGAAAGGGGCAAAAAGAAAGAAAAACGCGGGAGAAAGCGATGTCGGCGGGAAGGGGGGGGAGTTGACCGGTGGCCAGTGGCTCGCGGCGTTAGCGGTCAAAAAAGAAAATTGCAAAAAAGGAAGGAGGGAAGAGGAGCGGGTGAGGGCGAAAGGCGACGAGATCATAACATGGCGCTACCTTAGCTCTTACCGGGGTTGACACTGAGGCTTTTCGCTTACTATGTTTTCTACTGATTACGCAAAGAATCACTACTTTATGTTAATTATGCTAGAAAGTAATTGGCACATAAACAAAGTAAGTGCACATTTGAGATCAGCACAGCAAACTACACCCTGGAGCCAAGTTCCATTTCAGTTGGTGAAAAAACAAAGAAAATTTGTTTAAGACCAGTGTTTCCCCTTAAGAAAGCAATCGCAGCTTTGAAATCCCCGAATTTGTTTGTCTCAGATAGGCCGAGCAAGTGAACAGGAGCCCTCCTACCCTCTCAAGTTGAACAATTTCTGCAATTTTAGAGAGCACAGAAATCATTTTTAAAAGTGCGATTTTGAATCGATGCACTCCGACCTGACGTTCAGGAACGGTGGACGAGCACTACTGCGCATGCGCCAACTAGACATAAAAAAAAACAAAGAAAGCGACTTCTTTTTTTTTTTTTTTTGCCGGATGTGACGTCATGGTTTAAGAAAAATGGCAGCTGTTGCGCGGTTATCTCGCTGCGCTCTTCTCGTCGTGATTTTTGCCTGCCGTTGCAGCGGTGCATAGGTGTTTGGCTTACGATTGTGATGAAGGCGCTCTTGAAGAACTTCTGGAGAGACCTTTCGGTGGTGTGCAGCGTGTGATCGGGACGCTGAGTGTGTGCGACTGCCTAATTTTCGCGTAGTACGTTGCGACGGTGACCACGGGCGCTCTGCACCAGTTCTGCCGCTTCGATTTACGACAGTGATGAGTGCGTTCCCGTCGAACTTCTGCACTGTGTTTTATTAGAGCGCCGTGTTGAGGCCGCTGGGCGTTTCGCCGCCTACGTGCCGAGGCGAGAGGCAGCAATGCCGGTCAGACGAGGGCACTGGGACGGCGCATGACCGCACCCATCGTAACCAAGCTAGCCACTGCAAACGTAGACCACTTCTACGTAGACCACAGGGCTGTGTTTTTGTCCCTGTACAACGGAGTTAACCTGTGCGAAGGTATAATTGTGTGTTCGGAGTCGTGAGGCAGGCAGGTAATGTTCACCATTGCGAAGGTGTTGGTCTGAAACCTTAAGCAGGTGATAATAGGACATGCAGCCCGGTGGGAGGTAGGGCTGCGCACAGGACAAAGGGTTTTTTTGTTGTTGTTGTTACCAGCTGTAGGAACCAAGCCTTAATAATACCAGAGTCCTTCAATATAATACACATCCAGGCCTCAAGTAGTGAATGAGAAGATATTAACTAGTTGCACTTAGCCCTGGTTCCTAGCATTTTTTTTTTCGTGGGCCCTCTCAAGTTACCGTTTTTTACTAAATTTAAGCCAATAATGTCACTGCTATGATGTACAGCCGATTTGTTTCTCGATCCACTGTTTAGTTAAATGCAGACTACAGAGGAAAAAAACAGAACATACCTTTCTTGTGGGATCTGTGGAAACTGAATTAAAAGCTGTTACAAGACACAATTTTAATGGGCTTTGTAGTAGGAAAAATAACGGAACTGTCTGAATGTCATAACGGTAAATTCGGGAAAAGTGGGAAATGTGTAAGCAAGACGTTAAAATTGAAGCCATAGAAAGGCCTGGCTGTATAAAATATGACGAAACAAAGAAAAGAAAACCGTGTGCGAGCCAACCTACAAAAGTTGATTGTAATGCAGAGCAAAAATCTATGCATGTTCTAAGACGACACGGGGCAGATGATGTGCAAACTCGAAGTCATTGATGAAGACCATAATCGCAGAGTGCTATAGGCGCGAGGACGGAACATTGCATGATCGGGGAGGCACCCACAAAACGGCCATTAGGAATACAAAAGACGCAAGCCCTACAGAGTATGAATTAAAGAAATTGAAACTAACGGGTATGTGACTCCGGAAAAAGAAGGGGGGGGGGGGGCAAGGAGCACGAATTTTTTAGTGATATCAGGCAGTGTTCTCGTTACGAAAAACTGACTAAGAAAAATTCACGCGAATTTTTTTCGGAGCGTTTCCATGCTTGTATGTTTAAAAAATGAATGGCTCGAACAACCCCTGTCGGCCGAGGATTCTAAGTGTGCCATCGGAAACCTGAACCGGGCAAGTCACCATGTCGTAATGGGCTTAGTATAGTATTCTGTGAACATCTCAAATCTTTGATATCTCCTCTTGTTGCCCACATGTACAATCAAGCCTACGAAATTGAAGCGCTTCCCCTCCATCTTTTTCTACCTCTCATACAATATTAATTCAGAAAACACGCTGCAAGCAAAAATTACGAGGTGTTAAAGCATACCGACCAATTTCGCATACAAACGTTGATTACAAATTTTTTATGAAGGTCCCGGGGAAAAGGTTATTAATGATAATTCATCAAATTGTCGGTACACATCAGACGTGTGGCATCAGGGTCGTAAGGGGACGTAAGCTGGACCCGAGTATCGTAGTTGATAAACACAGGGTCGTGTAAAAGTTTCCCGGCAAGTAAGGGTAGAAAAGAAGGAAATAAAATGCACGACGCACTCAAAAAAAGTTCCTGTGCCGTACCGTGCAATCTTTCGGCTGCTTGTTGTTGCGGTGATAAATGTTTAGAAGTGGTTGGAATAACGGAATGGAATACTACAACTGCCTGTGTACGTGCACGAACAACGTCTCCATAAAACGACCAAGCTCGACAATGGCGCAAACGAGCGGCCAGTTAAGCAATATATAAACCGACGTCGGTTCACAACGCGCGTACGTGCTCACTCTGACAAATTTTGAGTCTTATATTTATACATACTCTCAAAAATCTTAGATTCCCATATGTAAAAAGACGTTGTTGCCGCGTACGGGTGGAGACATAGTCGTTCTCTTTTCGCGTGATGTATCGGCATGCGCGGAAGCGCAAAAGTCCCGCCCAACACCTTCCATCAGGTTCGCCAGCGTGAGCGGAGCGCAGGATTCATAAGCAGAATGATAAAAAAAATGGCCCAAACGGGACGCGAAAAGTCAGACTGCCCGTCCCAGAGCGATGCTGCCACCCAGAATATTGCAGCAGGAGCTGACGCGCGCAACAGGCTGTTCTTGTAGACGTCACCGAGAAGCGAGGGCACCAGGGGCAGTCACGCTCGCGCGGTGCGAGGATTTGGACGAAACGAGGGATAACTGCGATGGGATGTTTTGATTTGCAAGTACTCCACCAATATTTAGCGCTTCAACAAAATTCTTGAAGGAGGCCATTATTAGGACAATCATTTACATGAAAATGTAAACACCTAGGTAACGGCAAAACCCCTTTTAGGGGCCCCTTTAAGGCTGCTACGTGAGCGGGTGCGCGCGCGCACGTGTGTGTGTGCGTGTGCGTGTGTGCGTGCGTAAGTGTGCGTGCGTGAGCTTTGGCGTACGCGTATCATGTGCGTGTGTGCGTGTGCGCGCGTGTGCGAGTGTATGTGTGCGTGCGTGTGCGAGTGTATGTGTGAGTGCGTGTGTGCGCGCGCGCGTGACGTGCGCGTGTGCGTGTGCGTGTGTGTTTGTGTGTGCGGGGTGTGTTTGTGTGCACGCGCGTGCGTGTATGTGCTTGTGTGAGTGTGCGTGTGCGTGCGTGTGCGAGTGTGTGTGTGTGTGTGTTTGTGTTTGTGTGCACGCGCGTGCGTGTGTCGGTGTGTTTGTGTGCGCGCGCGTGTGCGTGTGCGTGTGTGTGTGTGTGTGCACGCGCGTGCCTGTGTGTGTGAGTGCGTGCGTGCGTGCGCGTGTGTGTGCATGTGCATGTGCGTGTGCGTGTGTGCGTGTGTGCGTGTGTGCGTGTGCGTGTGTGAGTGTGCGAGTGTGTGTGAGTGTGTGTGTGTTTCTGAGCACGCGCGTGCGTGTATGTGTGGGCGTGTGTCTTCGTGTGATTCTGCATGTACGTGTGCATGTGCGTGTGCGTGTGTGTGTGTGTGTGTGTGTGTGTGTGTGTGTGTGTGTGTTTCTGAGCACGCGCGTGCGTGTGTGTGTGGGCGTGTGTCTTCGTGTGATTCTGCATGTACGTGTGCATGTGCGTGTGCGTGTGTGTGTGTGAGTGTGTGTGTGTGGGTGTGTGGGTGCGCGTGCACGTGTGCGCGTCTGCGCGTGTGCGCGTGTGCGCGTGTGCGCGTGCGCTCGTGCGTGCGCGCGTGTGTGCGTGTGCGAGCGTGCGTGCGTGGCTAAGCATTAGTGGCCGCAAATTTTTGTTTAATAATTTATTTTATATTCATTGTGGTAATTCAGGTTAATTTTTCTTGGCCCAAGGTCATTAATCTTGTTGATGACCTTGGGTCCTGAGCAGTGAAGAATGACCTTGATCATTAATCACTGGGCCAAGGTCATTAATCTTCATTATCATAATGAACTAACATAAATGTTCCTGCCATACGAAGTAATGCTTTTCTCCCATGGAAAACATTTTGCAGTGTATTGCACAGTCAAGTTGGCCAGGTGAGCATTTATAAAAGAAACCTATATAATGAATTTGTTTTGCACACCGACCTGACAGAGAAAGGAAGAAACGAAAACGCAGTACTAGAATGTAACACAAAGAGGAACTTCAGCATTTATCTCCGAACCCGTTTGTACTGTACTGAAACATATCCGGAAGAATTAGCTCAAAATTACCATTCCCAAATTAAAGCCTCTCGTACCACGCAACAATCCGAGGGGGGCCAAGTACACCTTACCAAAGCACGGACTGACGATATAGTGGCACGTTGGACCCACTACAGACAATCCAAAAACGTGCGAATTCCGCCTTACAAGCTCTTTTGCCAATAATGACACAGAGAACCGCCCACTATTGGCCATCTACTCTGGTCTTGCCCGGAACTGGAAGATATCCGAGACAAGCGCAAGCCTTCGCGAGTACGAAGCCTAAACGAATGGCTCTACCCAAGGGCCAAGTGGAAGACACGCTGCTCACGATGTACGCCTTCGCCAAAGAGGCACACCTCGTGGAAAGGACCTAAAAGTGTGGACCCTCTTTACTTCCTTTTGCCACTTCTTTCCCTCTTCGACCATAGCGGATTCCTTGTGAAATAAATTTTTTATTATTCATTCTCGACCCATACACCCCAGCTTCACAGCCGGCAGTTGCTTTCTTGGGGGAAACAACAGCAAATGCTGTACGTGGTCAACGCGGTGCTTTCTTGTGTTCCACTCCCGTCTCCGATCTGTGGTGGGCCGCACCCTGTCTCCAAATAATGCATCCTTGGACAGCCTCTTCGGCGGGCAGGCAACGTTTCTCGAGAGCACATAGTCTGCCCGTCCGGCATCTTTTTTGGTATCAGATGTCGCCACTCGACGCGGGCGCACGCACACGCACACACAAATGAACACACGTGCACACACCCGCAAGCGCGCACGCACATATTTTTGTTCAATCAGGCAAGGAATGCTTGGAGATTGAAAATTGGTTGGTCTTCTACGCTTTCGAGGTACCTATAGTTTTAACGGCGTTTTATCTTTAACGCGGCAGCATTAGCAGTTGCTAGAAGTCGAAAAGTGCCCGGCGTAGGCGTCAGCCTCCACCTGTCCAGCTTGAGAGGTGGCATTTAGAGGGATTTCATCCTCCCCACCTTCAACCTGTGAGCAGACGGGTAGAAGCAAGGAGCGGCTCTGATGACCCAATTGTTATAGGGAAACACCGGCGGTAGCAACTTGCCAATGACACTTGAGCAACAGGTGAGAGCGACTGGGTTCTAGTAAGGATAGTAGCTGAGTGAGTTCTCAAGCAGCGGGAGTGGTAGCTTGTACTCTAAGGCTGCAGAATGGTAGCACAAAGGGAGGGAAGGTATTGAAAAACGCTATCTAAGTTTCCTTCGCATCAAACCAGTCGATCGTATTGATCGTATCCCATATAAATATATGGGTAGAAAACCTCGCGATGAAAACCTCGGGAGGTTGTCGCCCAAAAAACATTCCGGCTTTTTTGTCTGCAAACTGATTTTTTGATGGGTTGACAGGGAGAGCACGACAAAATTTGCAAATGCCAACGACCGTAAAAGTATCGAGGTTTGTTGGACCGACTCGCTATTTTTCACGCTCAGTCTAACCGTTCCCAGAAACGTTTCACTAATCCCTCCCGGAACCGGTTCCTGACGGTTCCTTCAATTCGTTCCGGTTAACTTTGAGTTCCAAAATGGCGGAAAAAATAGGGGTTCGGTTCTGTTCCGGTTCAGGGCAAAAATTCTGGTTCGTTTCCAGCTTTTTTTTTTTTCGTTCTTGATCGCCACTCTGCCTGTGTACGAAACCCTTGTACTCGTCCGCACAATCATTACATTGATAGTTTCGTCCTCAGAGAGCGTCGATGTTTTGTGAGATGCATCCGGTGGACTGGCAGCCATGAGTTTCACAAAAGCAGGTTTGGTAGACTTTTGGGCACTCAACCGGTCTACGCAAGCGCTAAAAATGTTTTTGACCATGGTTGAGATGAAGTACCGAAAGCAAACTATCCCTCGTGGTATTTTTCTGTGACGCTTTCGGCATTAAAAATTGTAGTATACGCAGGTAATAACATTATAGCATGCCAAGCGCACCTATTTATATTGAAGTGGCAGCCCGAAAGGATGAAATCTACTGTTCAACCCGGGTAAAGGGTGGACATCAAACTGGGCCACTGTACCTTTTCCGTCGTCGTAGAGCCGGAATGTCGATTTGTGAGGACTGCCGTTTACCTTGGGGCCGATGGACTCGGCGTAAACAACGGCTTTTAAGACGACTTGCTTGCCCTTCGTAACTCTTGCAAGCACAGTTTGTTTAAACTGCGAGCCATCCATTGATTTTGAGACCCTGGCAGAGAGGCGAATGGGCTCGCCACCTCTACTTCTGGACTTCACATGGATGGTCACATTCATTTCGTCCGGGGTGCCGGTCTCCAAATGAAGCTTCCAGGTCCCTACCTATGAAGAGTATGTAACCGCAACCGATAAAAATAACGGAAATGGATAAACAACAAAATGCCACGAATGCCTCAGACACCGCACAAACGTGGCTGTTTACGTTTAGCGGTATTGAAATCCTACATAAAAGTCTCTCCAACCCTCACAGAAAGGTGCCAAAATTTACTTTACCTTAGCCGGGCTTGGAATGGAGATGACGGCGCCCTCCCCATCAGCTGTTTCCTTGCACTCTTCGCATATTTGTCCACTGGGATCCACCAACCACTTCTTCGCATTTAAAGGGAGGAGGTTGTTCGGTTGAATGACGACCATGGTTTTGTTTACTATTCCGCCATCGATTAAGAATTCTTTCTCAAACTTGTTCTTGAATGTTTCCACTGTGTCCACCACCTGCGTGGACCACAATAATGCATGAAACCGGTTACCTCATGTGGCAGCAACGCAGAGCGAGGGCGCCATTGTGGCATCGAACCGGAAGCGCAGTAGGAACAGCGACAACGAGACGCCGAGCGCAAGAGATAGAGAGACCAGAAAACATTAATTCAAAACGGGATGTATATGTACTGATACTGCCGGACCGTCGCGTAGAGCTTCACTAATCAATACCCTTAGATGGACAGGGAAATGATTCGTAAATTTGGACGATCTAATAACCCGTAAATCTTTAAATTGGGGTGATCTGGAAATCTGCTCCCCCACCAGAGTAAAAATGGGCTAAGGCGCCCACCAAGGGGGGATCCTGTAAACCGTAACACCACGTCGGACCGTATCATGGGTTAGCAGAAAGTGGTGGGTACTTCGGTACCGCTGGGCACCAAGAAGCCAAAAATGGTGCAAGCACTCCCTGAACAAGGGATCTCGTGTTTGGGAAGTCTGACTTGGTCGGGAAATTCCCCACTGGAAGGGGTCTTAACTTTTGACCGCAGAGATGGTTCAGAGGCACTGCACTCGCCTCATATGCGGGAGGTACCGGTTTGAAATCCACGCACCGCCGGACACCCCCCGGTTTTTTTAATGGGTACAGGTGTCCCCGTTTTATTGCAGACACTTGAAAGGAGAATTCACGCCTGGAACGCTGCCTCTACCCTTGCGAGGAGCCACGGGCCCTTTTACACCAGCCGGGGCCCCCGGCCTTCATGCCGCGTTGCTGCATTGCGGGGATGAGACAGTCTGGTGGCATGTCCTGCCACAGGCGGTTATACGTTGAGCGTCCACCGTGGCTGTAGAAGGCACCATGTGCATTCGTGTGCCTTGGTAGCACCCGGCACCTACCAGTAAAATAGGTACAGGCGACTCCCCGGCCTGGCGCTCGGCCCCTTTGCGGCACTACAACGGTTGGAAAGTTGATCCGGCTTGCACGGGAAATCGCCCCTATGGAAGGGGGAGGCTGCAAAAAAGCAACTTTTTTTTCCAGCAAGGCTATGCTGGAGCGGGTATTCTTTCCCACTTTATTTTTCTGGGTGAGGGGGGGGGGGATAGCGGGGGAACACGGAATTCTATTAAAAGGTTAAAAAGGCACAGTGAAGTTATTTGTGAGCCTGAGCGATTACTTGTAGAAAATGAACTCTGGAGTGTCTTGTTTCGACCACTACGTGTGCGTTTATGTGGATTCACTTAGTCGAAACATCAATTGTACAGTGCATTTCTTCTCCCTGCATCTCCTTGCTGGTTTGCCATGGCGTCTCCTGTGTCGCGTTCTCTTCCGGATTGGTTTACGACCCTGAAAAAGCGGATCGCCGACCACAGCGCTGACAAAATCAGTCGGCCGAACGCCAGAGGTAAGTCGCAGTTCGATTGCGTAGTAAAAGAAATGGGTTGATCCCTCTTTCATAGGAATCGGTACAACACGAAAGTGAAATGTGCCTTCACAGGAGCAGTTGAATGTTTAGAGGGAAACGATGGGAACTTACACATCGCTATTTATAGTTCATCGGTATGGCAACGTTACATGCATCAACATTAGATACTGGATTACACGCGCCGGAACATTGCATAAATCCGACTCATACCACAGGCGCTCGCAAACTGTGCGAACGAAAACTAACTGGTTGTCAACGAATCGTTTGTTCAGGTCACGGTCCGCTGCAGTGAAAGGAGCATGATTTGCGGGTCGGAAGCTGTCTTCTGGGTGTGCTTGGAGACCGTAGTCCTGCTGGCGGGTCGCTTCGGCAAAGGTGACCACTTCGGCTGTGCTCCGTGGCGTTTACGGCAGACGGTTGAGTTGCGACGAGCTCAACTTGTGGAACGCGAGAGGCAGGGTTCGTAGCTTGAACCGTGAATTTGCGACCCCCATTCCGCTTCCCGCTGGCGTGTCTGTTCGCATGAAAGCAGTCATGAACGTGACATTCGCAAGTCGGCGTCGTTGCCTTTCTGCCTTAATGCAAGTTTGTTTACGCGTGGCCATCTATCCGCGCATATAGGCGTCACAACCCACTACTTCGCTTCACCTCTCCTAGACGACAGCACCATCTGAATAGAGAATCTTATAGGGAAAGATAATAGGCGCTTGCCTAGAGCTAAACACGCGTGAGTCATAGCCCATTTAGCAGAGCGTCCCACACCTTCCGTTGCGGCCAGCGTGACCGTGGGCTCAAAACCTAGCGCCGCCGCATCAGTGTAACTCTTTCTGGCAATGTCATTTCAGTGACGGATATGACGTCGGTGCTGTCTTGCTGTACCCCGCCATAAAACGCTTCTGTGTTAAATCTGAGCCCCAAGAAGATTTTTGCACGGAAGGACATGGCTTTATTGGGACGAAGCACCATAGGGGCTCGGGCTGTCGGCGTCTCATGTAGTCGTGTCATGTCGACGTATTCCCATGTAGTTACGATACTAAAACACCGGGCACTCGGTTTCCAACACCACGCGTCAGAACATAACGCGTGCTAAAAGAACACATTGGGATACTCGTTTTTCATTAGCGCTTGCTTGCTAGCTTCTATTTCGCTCCGTACTCGCTTTAGCTTAAAACTTTGGCGTTCTCCACTTCGGATTTCACTTCCCCTCCGTCTTCGTAATTGGGATGTCGCGTATATCAGCGCGCGCCCTGTGGCAAGTGCGAGACTTAGAATCTTTGAATACACTTATAAACTGCATGCTTCGCCCCTCCCCAGTTTTCAAGTTAGTGGAGAGGGCCCGTTTTTTTTTGTTTTAAACTGTATAAAGCTTAATGAAATTGATGAATTGAAAATACCTCCATACTAACGCGTGTGCATTGCCTATTTGGCTTATCACGCCTCTCGTACTTCAGTGCATTGCAGTTGTAAGCTGCATAAGACTTTACGACTGTTACGATTGTAGAAAACCTTTGCCCTGTTAAGGGCCGGAAAGAGTGAGCGAAGTTATTACAAGTAATACGGAATTCAAATCAATTGAAGTTTTTGCAGTTAAGTATAAAACCAATGTGCGAGAAACAGTTTTTTGCAGGGTGAACTGCCTGCACAATGGCCCCACATTTCGGATCGTTTTGCGGCCTCAATGACCACAGTCACTGGTGATGCAGATGTTTGTGGGGTCTAGGGCGAAGCTCACTACTCAAGCGTCATTTAAGCTCAGATTAGCAGCTCTGAGTGCTGCAGCCCAACAAGTGCACCGCACTTAACATGTCGAGTAGGCTTCTGGGAACTACATCGGTTCTTTGTGAGCGATCTTGCTTGTTCCTGTCGCTCAGTCACAAAAAACAGTTTCAAATAAAGCACTGCAAGGTTTATCTCTCACTTTCGGGTTCCAATCCCCGGAGGGGTTCTCGTTAAGACGTGAAACGCTTTCCTTTCATATAAAAAATTCCACGTGACGGCGCTCCCGCGCGCATCGTAAAGCAATGTCCTCGAACAGGCGGGCCTGAGTTATCCAGCGTAAAATACAGAATTTAGATTGCATTGGAAAGCCTTTATGTGCGCCTGCAGTGCGCGCTCGCGGCCGAAACCGCCGGGATCCTTCCTGACGTTGCTTCTTCCGGGTGTTTGGTGCAATCCCACAAGATGTTCGTGTAGCTTGTGTATCCGCGCATACTTTGCACTTGTTGGTCGGGTGCTTCAAAGGGTACATGCGATGCCTCAATGACGGGCTGGGTACCGAGCCAGTCTGGGGCTGTCTAAATAAAACGGCTTGCTGTCGACTCAACCCCGGGCACGGGGGCGGTAGAGCTCTCCGAGCCAAGCGGAAAAGCTTGGTTATTTCGCTGCACTCGGTCATCGGATCTTTCCTACTGAACCACGTCGGGCGGTCTGTTGAGGTGTGGTCAGTGAGTGCTCGCGCCTCGGCATGTGCCGTCTTGTGGTGATTGTCGTTGTGGTCCGACGCGTTGCCTGCGTGCGCCGGGAACCACTTGATTCTCACTTTTGTGCCGTTTTTTGGCAACCGTCTCCAGTATGCGTACCGCTTCCTTTGCTACCATGCCCTTGGGGTAATTTTTTAATGTCTGTCTCGAGTCACACAGCACCGTGCCCACCAGTGGCCACCTCCTCCGGTTGTTCACACTTGGTGTGTCTCACGCTGGCGGCCGTCCGCAACACGCCTGTCGTGTCAACGATGGCTTCCGTAAAGCCGTTCTTCAGATTCGTGTACTCGGCCACGTAGCGCGCGTGCCTGTCGTTGGCGTGCAGGTCGATCAGGGCCTTGGCCCTCGCTGTTCTTATCTTGTTGTGCTCGAGGTTCTCGTTCTTGGGGATTTGGTCCACCCAGATGTAGCACCGGATCTCGTGGGGAATGGGGTGTTTCATTTCCGTCCTGTCTGGGTATCCTATTCCTCGGTCCTCCAGTATCTGCTTCTGGGCCCTGGTTGTAAGCAGCCGCTAGAGCTGGGTGGCGCGTTGTTCCTCCGCTATTTTGTCGAGCGTGTTATGCATTCCCATTTGCAGAAGACGCGCCGTGCTCGTGGTTTTGTAGAGCCCCAGTGCTACATGTCTCGTACGCTCTTCGGATGCCAATGTTTATCTTGTCGTGCTCGTACTGCAACCACTTGTCATAGACAGCTACGTGCGCGACCGAACTTATAACGAACGAGTGGACGAGCCTGATTAGGTTCTCTTCCCTAATGCCACCTCTTTCGGATGTTACTCGTTTGAGTAGTCGCGTTCCGTTCGCTGCTTAAGCCATGAGCCAGGCGATGGTGTTACCGTTTCTTTCATGCGTTTCTAGTACCAAGCCTAGTATTCTGATTTTGCTGACCTTTGGGATAACATTGCTTGATCTAGTTGTGATAGTGATCTCCCCAAATTCTTGTGGGTTTATCTAGGGTTTGCCTTTTCTGACGGGAGGATATACTAGGAGTTCCGATTTGCTCAGCGAGCACCTCAGTCCGGTGCCTTCAAGTTGATCCTCAATTGCGTCGACTGCCGCTTGTAGTGTGGACTCGATGTGGGCGTCACCGCCATCTACCACCCACACCGTTATGTCGTCCGCGTAGATGGTATATCTGGCGCCTTCGATGCTGGCGAGCCTTCTGGCATCACCGATCATTACTATAGGTTGAAAAGCATCGGCAAGATGACCCACCTTTGTGGCGTGCCAGTGCTGCCGAGCTTCTTCTCTTGCGTTTGAAGGTCACCTGCTCGTAACTCGCTGCTCCTGCCCGTAAGGAAATCTTATGTAATTGTAGGATCTTACTCGCATGTGGAGCTTGGATACCTGAGACAGGATCGCCGAGTGCTTCACCTTATCAAGGGCGCTCTGCAGGTCGAGACTCAGTATTGCTTTCTTGTCGTCAGTGCTGCCGTCGATGATTTTGTCCTTCAGCTGTATCATTCCATCTTGCGTGCCGAAGCACTGTCTGAAGCCGATGATTGTCGCCGGGTAGAGGTTGTGCCACCTGTGAAGCAGGACGTGCTTCAGTACGTTGCCCACGCAAGACGTAAGCGAGATGGACCGGAGGTTGACCGTGACGGGTGGCTTTCCCGACCTGCGAATCAGTATGGTTCTGGCTTTCATCCACTGCTTCGGCAGCGTGCCTACTCTCCAGCATTGGTTGAAGTAATTCGCCAGGTTTTCTTTGTCGAGGTTCTTCAGCGCCTTGTTCGTGACAACATTTGGGCCGGCCGCCGACGTGCAGTTGAGGTTTTGCAGAGCAGTGGGGACCTCCTCCACGTCGACGTCCCTGTCGAGTCTTTCGTTCCGTATTCCGCCTTACGGTCAATGTTGTTCAGTGGGTGTAGTTGGCCAGTATTTGTCGCTGATGCGTTTGATTACATTGTCGGTTCCGTGCCTCGAGACGTCCTGTTGGATGACCTTGGCCAGTCTGTTTCGCTGGTGTGACTGTCTTGCTTTCGTCAAGGAGATGCCGTAGCAGCTTCCATCTTTTCCCGCTATGCATCTGCCCGTCGGCTACGTTGCAGATATCATTCCACTGCTGCACACATAGCGTGCGGCAGTATTCCTCGATTGTGGGGTTTAGCTCCGCAACTTTCTTTCTTGCGTTGCGATTGAGACGCTGTTTTTCCACCGGTTCAGTATCGACTGGTTAGGTTCGACGAGGTGAGCTGGACGGCTGTGCATTCTGCTGGTTTCCACGTCCGTTTCTATTTCCTTGGGAGAGTTTCGTATGTCTTTGGTGATCTTGGTGGTCCAGGTTTTATGTCCTCGATTTCGCTCCCTTCTTCATTGTTCTTTCTTCTGATGTCTTTCAAGGCTTTCCAGTCATTCCATGTGTGTTTTCTGGTGTTGGTGCCGCTGCATTCCAGAATCACAATCTCCACGATTATGTGGTCACTGCCTAGGTCCATCCCCGTATTCCTCCACGTTATCGTAACCGGGTTGTTTTTCCTCCCGAACGTGAGATCGGGGATGGTGTCACGGACACAGAGTTCCCAATTCTCGTCGGCTGTGCCGGGTCCGTTATAAGGGTAAAGTATTGTTGTGTTGAGTCTTGAGCTAGGTTGCCACTTTTCGCTGTGCTTTTGTCGTGGCCCCCGACAGGGTCCATCGCGTTGAAGTCGCCGCACGCGATCAGCGTGTTGCAGCCCGCCGCGGTGCTGGCTATGTGGAGGAGGGCTTTGAATTTCTGATAAGTTTGGTAAGGGCGTGCTCAATCTTGATGTTGTTCAACCTGTGTTCAACGAAGGTGAGTCCCTTCGTGACCAGGGGGCAGAGGCCCCTGCCGTTAGGCGGGCCACCCTGCACTCTGTAGCCTGGGAGGAACGGTGTATCTGTAAGAATCTCGTGAAGTAGAAGCACATCCGGCTTTCGAGTGGCGTGTTCGATGTGCTGTTGAAAGACTGCCTTTTTCTTTCTGAGACCAGGGCAGTTCACTGCCACACTGTTACGCCTGTTGCGTGGGGGCCATGATTGTCCTAGCGTGAAGGAGAGCGCTTGTGTTCCTTGGTTTAGTTGCGCGATTACTGGTGCGAACGTCGAGGTACTTGCAATTGGTTGTAGGGTTCTCTCCAGGCAGGTGAGTCTGCTTATGTTCTCCATTTGGAAGGTTTCGATAACTCGTGTCATTGATCTCAACAGGTCTTCGAGCTTGGCGAATTTGAATTCGAGGTTGTGGCCACTGTCGATGCTCTTACTACCCTTACGTGGCTCCCCGGCTCATTTCCTCGATGCCGACTCCTTGTCGGTCGACTCCTGGTTAACCATGACGTCTTCGGTCGTGTTACAGTTGCTTCTTGGATTAGCGCTTTGTTGCTCGATGCTGCAGAATTTGTTCCGGATCTCCGCGATCTCCTTGGTGAGGTTGTGGATAGTGGCACGCAGAGCCGCATTTTCTTCCTTCAATGCTTCAATAATTTACGGCTCCTTCTCGAGGTCTTGTCATCCGTCTTAGCATTGACGTTGTTGTCACTTGGGGTGTTCTTGGCCATTCCTCGCGCTGCATCGACCCAGCTGATATGGTCGCGCGAAGGTCATCTTTTGCTTGTTCCATTGCGCGTGTTTCTGCTTTGAATCCGTTTGCGACTGTATTCCCTGGACTGTGGATTTCGCGAGGGAGTCCTTGATTTGCGCGCAGCTGGCGTTCGGCATTTCGACGCTCCCACTGACGCCCGCGCACTACGTAGGGAACTTTATATTTAGCCTCACACATTCTGTCTGCAGTCCGGTGCGCCCACCGCATAGCTTGCGTTTGTCGTACACGGATGGTCGTCTTTCGGGTTTGCGAGTTCGCAGCCTCTGCATATTTTGCTCAAAGGCATAGGGCACCCGTCCTAGCGGTGTCCAACTCGGCCGCACTGGTGTGACATGTCGATCCGTTTCCGGTACAGATGACACGGTATGAGTGTGACACCGTAGCGAACGAAGTTTGGTACCTTTGGTCTCTTGAAGGTTACGGTGATGGTAGTGGTGCTGCCGATTTTCTTCGCACCGACGGCAAGGGGGTTTCTGTCGTTGACAATGTTACTGTCGACTTCTTCGACGCTTACGGTGATGGCGATCCCTTGGATAATGCCATTTACGCTGTCCTGAGGTGCCGTGTGGTACACGCTGACCTCAAGTGGTTTGCCTTGTATAACGACGTCTTGAATTTTCGCGTACCGGGCAGCGTTGCTGTCCTTGGGCGTACTGAGGATCATTATAGTTTGCTGCGCGTTCGGGCAAATGGTATCCGTCGCCCTTTCCTCGCTCGTGATTTTGGCTGCGGCGAAAATGGCCGCGGCGACAGTGATAGTACCGATCTTGATTATATCGAGTCCTCTAGGTCTGATGACTATCTTGTTCTCCTCCAGTGGCATAGCTGGCATGCGCACTACCTTGATGGCCGAAGCCCTAATACAGATCTTGTTCAATTTCTATGTCTTGCTTACTTGATTTCCGGCGCCGGGAAGCTTTTCAATGAGGTCTCGCACGCGAAGTCCCGACATTCGCTCTCCCGCCACTAAGACGAGGCTTAGGGAGCACGGCGGTGATGAAAGAGTCCAGACATTCGGTGAAAAAGGCTTACCGCTGCGGTTCGATGATATCGGTCGGTGCCCCTTGAGCTCACGGACACATTGATATAAAGGAAACTTTGATTCCAGCGAATTAGCACTACGAAATCAGTCATAAAATGTGGAGCCGACGTGATCGCGGGCGTTCACTTCGGCGATCGCAGCGCCACCTGATGAAATACAGAAAAGAATCACAAAAGAAATCGCGACCGAGTTTGCACCTTATCTAACACACCCGCCCCGCGGAACTTGCTGAGGCTGCTCCTTTCATGCATGTCATCATCAAGGTAATGCGCTGTCTTTTCAGACGTGTGACGGGCAAAGCAGTTGCTTTCAATCAGCTTATTTGAGGACGCCGGTTCATGATGCGCGGGAGCTCCGTTACGTGGTGTGTTTTCATATTTCGCGGGGTTTACTGATCAATCAGAATAAACGAGTACGCAATAAGTTCGTTCATGAAAATACAGCACTTAGATTCCTTCCCTGGGTACCTACAAATGTATTCTTGACACTTCAAGGATTGAGGCACTACATCTAGAGTTAGATGTTTATAACAAATAATTAAAGTTCCTTAACTAAAAAAAACTTGCCACTACTCCACTGCACTGGAAACATTATGCACAAGGTTTTGTTTCAGTAACGCCATTGGTCTTTTTTTTTAAATCTTGGTGTATGATAGCTGAGATAACCTGTATATGGTAGACTCCCAAAAATAATTTTTCTTGCTTTCTCTATTTTTTTAAATAGGGGGTATGTTCCTTTATTTATCCCCCTCACTATGAGAGACAGATCTGGCACAGTAACTGCAGATCCAAATTGAAAATCTGTGTGGTACACATACCGTTAGCACAGGCAAATTATCGTCCACCTGTGTGGTCACGCCAGTAACAAAGGCCGTTTCCAATTGCAAACCAAGGTTTCCCGTGATGTCCTCGTATGAGATTGCTTTTCCCTTCGTTGCAATTGCGAGTTCCTTAAGAGGGCTGTCAACCGTGACCCCCAGTGCCACCGTGCTGACCGTGATCTTCGCTTTCTCGATGAGGGATTTCACATCGGCGATATAGAGAGGTCGATTTTCGTGGCCATCGGTGAACAGGACTATCACAGCCCCTTCTGGTTTCTCGCTCGAGGTGTTTAGCACCTGCGACCAGTAGAAAAAACATGCAGAATTTGGGGATCGCATACGTGGAAAATACACGTACAAAAACTAGGGTTTCCTCATATTTTCTCTTACAACGTCTTTATAAATAAAACTAGATCCTAAATGGTACTAGTCGTGCAAGCAGCCCCCGTACTTTAAAACATGACTGCAGCGCGCACCCTGCCTCTCCCACTGGGCACTAAACTATATTTCTACAGTCTATAAAATATATAACTATGAAACTGCAGTCACCGTTTCTTCCCTGGGGCCGTAAAATGTAGCTGGCTCAAAAGCAACAGGCCTTCGGCAAGAAATAATGATTCGAAATAGTCACCCTCTGTCTCTAACAGCGCAAGTGCGGCAGGAAACCTTTGAGTCAAGTGCGACGACGCGTCTATATTGATCTAGCCCGACAGAAGCGCCAAAGAAATTTGCCCATACACCGCAGCTACTCCGGATTCTATGAAAGTCAAGGTTCTTGTGGATGCAGTTTTGCTGGTTAATGCAAGTTCCTTTATTGCTGCACCTTTCCCGACCATGTTTCCATCTCCATTTTCAAACCCTTAAATTTTCTGGTCAGCAATCGTCAGGCAACAAATAATGAGGCGGAGCACCCTGCTTGCTGACTGTTGCAACCTAATTCAAGGCAATCTCCACTGACGCAGACAGAAAACGCTTACGTCATCGCGCTGCTACCCGATAGAATAAAGGCTACGCCAGGCCAACTCTGAAAAATCGTGCCCACTTCGAAGCATCAGCCTACCGCGAAGGCCGTTTGAAGACCGCATCCGATGCAGGTCCGCCCCTCAACGTGTAGGCCTGCTGCCGTGTCCAAAAACCCTTGTCGTGTGGCTGCATTCACTGCCATCAGCGGGTGACGGATTTTCGCGTCATCACTGAAGGTAACTATGGCCAGTCGTTGAGGGCTGTCTTCGATGTCGCTGATGTAGCGGGTTACGGCCTCTTTCAGGAATTTCAGCCGGCCGTCCCTCTGCATAAGTGGAAGAGAGAGAGAGGGGGAACTTTAGAACTTACAACTTAGAATAGAACTTTATTGTTGTTGTTACAGAATGCTACATCACTAGAATATAGTCAATACAGAAAGGGATCCCAGAGTAATAAACTGTAGTGGGACTCCTTTGTATGTGTGTATATATATACTTTATAAGCAAAAGGTCTCTCTTAAGGCCTTAAGTGCGCAAGTTGGCCACCGACTCTTCGCAGTTGGCGAAGCTGGCATGATGTATGGGTGGGGGCGCGGGAATATGGGCGCAAGCGCAACTTGTACGTAAGAGAGCAAGAGTGAGTGGGCAAGCCAGATAATTAACCTACGGACCAGCCTACCACACGAGTGTATCCTTCTACAAATGCTTTCGTAGCGACCAATCTCAGGAACTACTTCTTGCACAAGAGTACAATGCGGACTGTTTTCAGATCTTTCGCCCTGAGCATCAGGGTACACGGACACGTAACAGGACATTACGCGCAGGGCAAGCAGGACGTCAAGCTTCCGACGCTACGTTTACGACTAACTGCCCAAACTTATATGTTCCGCGCATTTTCCTTGCAAAGTTAGCAGTGGGAGGAAAAGTTCGTTTGGGCCCAGTATTGAGGTCAGGAGGTAGTTAATCCAATGCAGTATGCCGTTCGAATATAGGGACAAGGACGCCACTTCCGCTGCGATGTTAAACGTAAAGTAAACGTGTGGCTATACAGTGCCCAACCTCTAAATCTACCTAGAAGATACCAACCAATTTTCTTTACGAAACAAACTCGCGAAATGGAGCCAAGAGAGCAATCGCAACAAAAAATCACGGGTCTTGGAAAAAATGTTGGCTGTGCGGGCGCGCTAACGCGGAGCGTTCGTTCAGGTACCCGAGATTGTACTCCCTAAGCTACTGAGTCAGTACAGCAGAGCTCTTTTAACAGATGGATAAAAGAAGAGAACGGTTACAAGCAAAGCAGTACATCGCGATAGGTGCCCACAAAAACTGCCTGGCCACTAGGTACTGGCATGTGGCATAAACAAGGCTTAATTAAAGCTGTGCTGTGGTATTAGACTTTCATGGGCAATCCACACTGCCCAGACTTGTCTCTGAAGTACTTTCGTGAAGTTGCTGTTCAAATGTTTGCTGTGTTCCCAATACCCATTTCACAAAGCGGGTCTACTATAGCGTCTGTAGACGTTGACTTGTTGGGTGAGTTGGTGTTGTATATTGAAGCTCAACTGCGTGAGAGAAGCAACCCATGGGCGGCGCAAGTTTGGCTGCCCCTTATAAATCTTTTTGCGAATCAACTGACGTTGAAATGGCGAGTGAGTCAGCCCAAGAAACGAAGAACAAAACGCCTTCTCTTGGCACCCCTAACTGTCGCCCTACGTGTTTTATCTAGTATATAATGTAACGAGCTCTGCCCCCTCCCCCTGCTAAGTGCCGTTACTCACGATGCACTGGGCTCGCGGCATTTATGGCAAGCATGAAGGAAGCTTTTGATATGGCAAATATTAGTACATGGGAGGTTCCGGGACCCTGCAGCCCGAAAACGCCGCCTCAATGAATACCGAATAGTATAGAGTGCTCCAAAAGAGGTCCCCCGCCCCGTCCTGCTTCATTGGTAACCTCGTTATGGCGAAGTTGAAGGAGAGCTGTAATTATTCCGTTATATCCATTGTTTTGTTATATCAATTACAACAGTTTACGGCAATGTGTGGTCAGTTGTGCGCTAAACTAAACGCATGCAAATAAAAAAACCGCCTCGCGGCCCATTGTACCGCATGCGACGGAATTGAATAGCAGACAAATATTTTCCCTGCTCCCTGCGCATACCTCCTATAATATTGTCCCCTCGAAAGTGATGCTCCTTCGTTTTTGACATCGCAAGGAAAAGGCTTCCTTTTCACAGGTGGCCACTACGTTGATGCCGTTTTTACCGCCGCCATAGGCACCGAAGAAACGACGTAGAAGGCCCACTGCATCGAGTACCTGGGACCACACCTCGAACACGTGTGAATATGAGACCACGGTACCTTCACCGTCGCTTGCGTCGGTTTGTCCGGTGACATCTGGGACAATAGGTGACCGGTAAAAAGCGGAAAGTCTCATGGGTACATTGTCTGCTCCCGCAGAGTCTCACCACTTCCGCTTCGATAGCTCTCCTGGCCTCCCGTACGCAGGCGGCTTTCACGCACTCGTGTGCTTGTTGTTTATCTTTTTTCACTCAAAAAAAAAAACACCCTCATGCATCGCGCATTCGATGAATAACAACGATGAATGCTACCAGGGGCTCCTCTGAACCGTAAGCATTCTGTGACAAATAAACAACGCTAAAACACACGCGCGTGAAGGCCGCCAGTGTAGTGGCGGCCAGGCCAGATCTCGAACCGGAAGTGGTGGGAGCAGACGACGTACCCATGAGCCCTGCTTTTTACCGGTCACCTATTCCCCCCGAGATCGAACACAGTCGGCCCCTGGCGGCGGCGGGACGAACCGCTCCTAGTGTGGATGGCGCTGTCGCGTCGTGTGCTCATTCACGTTGCGCGCGGGGCGAGACGCGCGCTGCGCACGATAAAAACACGCATTTGTGCCCTTGTTTAACACTAAGCAGTGGCATAGTTAGCTCTGCTTACGGATTTTATCTAGAAGCGCAATTACCAGCGGCCGTTGCGGCATAATGCGATGTTTAGTTCCACGAAACTTCGTCGCCGTGGTCACCGCTTGAGTGTGATACGTGTTATAAACATTGTTTTGACACATTTCACTTTTTTTATTGATGAGTGCAGTCGTCTGCCGTTTCGGGAACGTCAAAGCGTGCTTTTTAAAGGTGGCATGGTGGGTATTTAAAGGATAAAAGTTTACTACACGAAAGGGGTAAGAAGAGACAAGGCCCGTGCATACCCGTCGGCATCGGCGTTGAGCGAACCATCCTCCTCGCTACAGGGAAGAGCGAGCAGGATGGCTCGCTCACCGCCGATGCCGAGGACCATAGCTGGCACGGCCGAACGTGGCGTGGCTGTGCATGGCCGTGAGGTCGACGCGGGTGTTTTAAAACAGACGCGCCGAACGAGTCTCGAACTCCGCGGAATACTTCGCGCACCGTGGCCGGAATTTTTTTAGGAAGACTAATATAGTTCGTTATAATCATTGACAGGTCAATGTTACTTCCTTACAACGAGATTTCAAATGCATTGTTCTCTATAGATATTTCAGAGGGAAATTCATGTACTTCGTTGTATGCGTTATTTCATAATGTCGCAATACGTTAAAACGATATTGTTGGTACCGCTTTGTCCGTAATATTCCTGGTGTCGTTTTCTATTTGCCGCGACTAACACTCCTCACATTCGAAGATAGAATAGATTTCAGTTCGTATTCCGCAGTCCGCGAACGAGCTACCCCCCATTTTTATCCGATTGTTGTTCTATGCCTGCGTGCTCAACCCTTGCAAGCATTGGAAAATAATGCTTACAGCCATGCTTTGCGACACATCCAAGACAAGTACAACACGCCGGCCAAGGTCCTTCTTCTGTTGCTTCTCCTGGAAGGTAACTTGAATCCGCTTCGACATATCCGGCTTGGGTAGACTGTAAAGGCGAAGGTAGAAAAATGGCCGTAATTTCTGTGTCACTCATGGATTTCTCCTCTTTAAAGAAAGTCAACAAACGTATAAATTCGCTTGATACATATTAACACTCTCGGAAGTTGAAATAATTGCAAGCAGTAGTTTGAAGGAGCTGTTGTCGGTTGTGTCTTGGCACAAAAAGATTCTGCATAAGGATCAGTGACTAAACTTGAAGCTGTTAGTGAAATCAGAGGAACACTAATGGAACGTGTTGTTTTTATTTCTAGTAGTGTGATGTTCTTGCTAGTCGGTTACACATTATTGGGTTCCCTTTGGGTTGCAGAGTTACAAGTGAGTACGAGAGATGGCATCAGACAACAGTTTAATAGGGATAGAATGCCCCTGCTCGCCCCCGCGATGCAGCTCCCGTTGGTGGCGCACACCAGTTCCAGCAGTCAGTCATTCGCTGTCAGTCGGGTTGTCGTTCGGTCGTCACTGGCAGTGGAAACACGTTGTCGTCTTTATTTGGGTAGGAGAACTGGTTTCCCTGTGACGGAGGCGATTCTGGGTCGACCTCCCGCTTTCGGGGCCTCAACGCGTCTGCCGCATTCACTGTTTTTCCCGCGCTTCCTCGGGATCGCTCTCTCCCTGCCACTGCGCCCAAGCGGGACCAGATCTCCGGGCCACAGTTTAAATGCAGAGCACTTCAGTAACTCACGATGTCACCCGCGTTGACGTCCGTAGTCGTAGTCCGCACCCCTCCCCCTACACTATATATAAAAAAAATACTATCCGGCGCCTGGTTTCGATCCCTCCACCCTGCGGGCGGAACGCAAGGTACATGGTGCTCTACCCACTGCGCCACAAGGCCGACACAGAATGGGAGGCTACGAACGCGCCTTATATCCTTGACTCATTCAAACT